>NW_026294391.1:135674910-136079910 GCF_007827085.1 Peromyscus californicus insignis | reverse complement strand
AAAGACCGAAGAATATACATTCTACTTAGCAGCATATGGAAGCTTTTCTAAAACAGACCACATCTCTGAGACACATTGAAAACAGTTCCATGAGGAACATTTATAGCTCTAAGTGCCTACATTAAAAAAGGGAACTCATGAAAGTTGGATCAATGGCTGTGGAGCCTACATGGGACTGGACTAGGCCCTTTGCATGGTGAGACAGTTGTGTAGCTTGATCTGCTTGGGAGGCCCCCTGGCAGTAGGATCAGAATCCATCTCTGGTGCATGACTGGGCTTTGTGGAGCCCACTACCTATGATGGGACACCTCATGCAGCCTTGAGGCAGGGGGAAGGGCTTGGACTTACCTCTACTGAATGTGCCTCCACATGGGAGACCTTGCCTTCTTGTGGGAGTGAGTGAGGGATGGGTTGGGAGGGGAGGCTGGGGGGACGGGACGAGGGAAGAGGGGAATCTTTGATTGGTGTGTAAAATGAATGAAAAAATTTCCTTAATAAAAAAAATCAGAAAGAGCACAAATAAATGGTTTAATGATGCAACTTAAAAAGTTGGGAAAAGAACAAACCAAATTCAAACCCAACCAACATCAAAAAAATAATAAAAATCAGAGCAGAAATCAACTAAATAGAAACAAAGAAAACAATATTAAAAAAAATCAACAAATCTAAGATCTGGTTCTTTGAGAAGATAAACATAACTTAGATACCCTTGGCCCAATTAAACAAAAGAGGGATCCAAAATACAAAATCAGAAATGAACAGGTAAACATAACAACAGACACCAAAGAAATGTAGAATATTATAAGGGAATATTTTAAAAACCTGTACTCCATTAAGCTGGAAAACCTAAAAGAAATGGATGAATAGATTCAGCCAAACCATGAAAATTAAACCAAAAAGTCAATAACCTAAACAGAACCCTAAGAAATGAAGGGATGAAATAAAAGCCTTCCAGCAAAAAAAGAAGTCCAGGACCAGATGGATTCAAAGAAGACTTATATGAGACATTCAAAGCAAAGAGCTACAGCCAATCCTTCTTAAATTATTCAAAGCAATACAGAAACAGAAGGATCACTCCCAAACTCCTTCTATGAAGCCAATATGCCAGCATCACGTCCATAAAAATAAATAAATAAATAAAATAAAAGCACCCTTAAATTTTGCTACCTCAGAATAAGACATTTTAAAAATACCTAACATCATTTCTAATTAAAATTTTACACACAAAAGTAATTTAAGTGAGGAGCTTAAAATTAAACTTGATTTTAGGGGAAGGCTACAAAGCCATCTTTTTGACATAAGTATACTATTTTTAATGTTACTGCATATGCTAAAGAAGGTAGGGTGAATCCTACTGCACAAATGAAGTACTAGTGACCAAAGAGTCAAGGAAATCAGGCCTCTGTCAAAGAATTCTGATTCACTTATACTTGCAAAGAAAAATACACTTACTTTTTTCTTCTGCATGTATTTTAGAATTTCCAAAGTCTGTTTAATTTCAGGAATCTGACCTTTCAGCCTGTGAGGAGGGATAAAAAGGTTAACATAGTATTTTACAGGCAAAAATAAACATCAGGACCATCTTACTACCCTTGCAATTTTCAACTGATATGTCCTTTAAAGACTATTTACAAATATAAAATAGTTAAGATACTTCATAAATTTTATTTAAATATTTTAGATATAAGAGAAAATATTTATGGTAAATATTACAAAACAAAGTATATTTATAAACTATATAGAGAACTGTAGCTAGAAGTTTCTCTGGTCCTGCCTGGGCCCTGCAGTCCTGTGTCCTGCTTATAAAATAATCACAGAGGCTGACAGCCTGCTGTCCAGGGAGCAGAATGTAATGGCACACAGGTAAAGCCACGGAACATGTGGTGACATATATATTAACAGAAATGGGCTGAGTTTAAGTGTAAGAGCTAGTCAGTGGGAAGCCTGAGCTAATGGCTGAGCAGTTTTAATTAATATGAAGCCTCTGTGTGATTATTTTATAAGCAGGCCACGGGACTGCAGGGCCCAGGCAGGACCAGAGAAACTTCTAGCTACAGAGAACACTAAAAATATAAATATTTGATTAAAATATTTAAGGGACTAAAGAGATTACTCAGTGGTTTAGAACACTGTTCTTTCAGAGGACTCAAGTTCAATCCCCAGCACCCATGTGGTGGCTGACAATCGAGTTTCAGATCTGATGTCAGTTCTGACCTCCACAAGCACAAGGCATGCAAACCAGATTTATTGATTCTTTATATTGTTTTCTTTGTTACTATTTAGTTGATTTGTGCTCTGAAAATTATTATTTTTTTGATGTTGATTGGTTTTGGTTTTGGTTTGTTCTTTTTTCAACTTTTTGAGTTGCATCATTAAGCAACTCTTTCTGATTTTTTTAATGTAGGTGCACAGACAAGGCAAAACATTCATATGCATAAAATATTTTTAAATTAAAAAGATAAGATGTAACACTATGGATATATACAATACATAGTATAAAATCCTTACTTTATATGTCTAGCTCTCTGTTGTTAACATTTCTAGAACAGGCCACATTCTGTAGAAGTTATTCACAGACTCTGCATTTGATTATAAACTTTAATTTATAAAACAACATGTATCCAAACATATTTAATCCCAATCTGAAAACATCAATCACCTATGTAGTATTATATGGGGCTGTTCCAGGTATACATACTCAGCACAAGTACATTATAATAAGCTAAATATCAGGCGAAGCACAGTGATGTTTTCTCAGTGTACACATTTGTCACACTGTTTTTTAAAATGTACAAAATCATCTAGATACCCTCTGAATCACCCAGTGTGAATTATTACCTATCTTATCATAGATACAAAGTAGAAAAGGGTATGGACATATATATGATCTCAGAGGTAGAGAAAGGGCCAAGCTGTGAAGCTGAGACATATAAATACTGATCCCCACTTCATGCAAAGATGAAATGCAAATTAAAACTACAGAGATTCCATCTCACCAGAATCAAAATAGCTATCATCAAAAACACCAGGCTGCACCTAGTGGTGCAGGCCTGTCATCCCAGCTACTTGGAAGGCAGAGGCAGTAAGATTGAAAGTTCAAGATCTATTGGGACAACTTAAGAACCTATTTCAAAATAAAAACTAAGAAGGGCTAGCAATATAACTCAAGGGTAGAGCACCTGCCTAGTACACATGATGCCTCAGGTTCAATTACCCAGTATGGCAGAAAAAATAAAGCCAGACCTTATGGTACACACCTGTAACTCCAACACTTGGGAGGTGAAGGCAGAAGGATCATCCTCTGCTCAAGGTCATCCTTTGCTACATAGCAAACTCAAGACCAGCTTGTGCTATATGAGACTCTGTCTCAAAAATATTAATTAATTAGCAATACTTGCGAGGATATACAGAAAAAAAGGTACCTTATAGACTGCTGATAGGAATGTAAATTATAATACCTTTTATATAAAACAACATGAATGCTCCTCAGAAATATAAAAAGGCTCAGCAGGTAAAAGCCCTTACTGATGAGCAAGCCTAACAACCTAAGTTCAATTCCTAAAACTCACAGAAAAACAGGATGCAGTGGCTGACATCTGTAATCTAAGGATGGCAAAATGAGAACTGCCCAGGAGACAGGGGAACTGCCCAGAAGCTCACACATCAGCTAGCCTGGAGTATACAAAGTGGCAGAAATAGCAAGAGACCCTGCCTCAACAAGGTGGCAGAAGAGAACTGACTCCAGAAAGTTGTTCTCTGACCTCCACAAATGCACTATGGCACATGAGAACCTATGCTTGCACAATGGCATGTATGAACCCGAACACATACATGTGCACACACAACTGAAAAAAATAAAAATGGAAATACTACCCGATTCAGCTATATTATTCCTAAGTACATACCCAAAAGGAAATAAAGTAACCATACAAAAGTTGTGTGCATACTAATATTCACTATGGCACAATTCATAATAACCAAGACTAACAGATGAATGGATAAACAGGTATGTGTGCATGACACATGCATTTATGTGGAAATGGAACATTACACAAACCATTATTAAGAATGAAAATATCGGCCGGGCGGTGGTGGCGCACGCCTTTAATCCCAGCACTCGGGAGGCAGAGCCAGGCGGATCTCTGTGAGTTCGAGGCCAGCCTGGTCTCCAAAGCGAGTACCAGGAAAGGCGCAAAGCTACACAGAGAAACCCTGTCTCGAAAAACCAAAAAAAAAAAAAAAAGAATGAAAATATGTCATTTGCAACATCATTAACAGAACTATATAGGTCATCATGTTAAGCAAAATATACCAGACTAAAGTAAAAGAAAAGTTTTTAAGTACAATATTTGCATGTATGGTATATCAGAATAAAATTCATTAGCTTGTACAACTTATATAATTAATAATTATAATAGTTTTTAAATGTAGAAATTGTTTTGATTACCTCCTTTTTTTTTGAGCAAGGTTGAGTTCCATAAACTTATACTTCTGATATTGTTCATCCAGCTTCTTTAACACTGCATCTGCAGTCTCATTCCCAGGCTGCTTCATGAAAGAATCTACATCCTCCTTTAGTATGAAAAATAATATATTATAAAATTTTAAATTCATATCACAAATCTGATTTTTCACTTTGTTTATAAAATGAAAAAGAACAAGTTTTTTTCTTCAAAGGCTTGTTTTATTTAATTTTTTGAAAATTTTTTCATAAAATATATTCTGATCAATTTCCCCTCCCCCAACTCCCCCAAGATCCTCCCACCTCCCCAACTCCATACCTTCTCTCTCTCTCTCTCTCTTTAAAATACAGGCGAATACAAAAAAAAAAAGCATAATTTTAAAAACAGAAAAAATACAAGAAACACAAAAAAATCCATAAAAACACAAAATCTGAAATAACATCCAAGCAAAAGGCCAGTAAGAGAAAAAAATGCTCAAACAAAGCAATACAAGACAAGTCTACAAAAAAATCATTGAATTCATTTTATGTTGGCCACCTACTGCCAGGCATGGAGCCTACCCTTAAGTGTGTCTAATAAACCCAGTGAGACTCCATTAGTGAGAACTAATTTTTCCAAAGGCTTGTTTTTAATTAAAAACATAATTATAAAACGTTAAAGACAGGTACAGCTGGAGCTCAGTGGTATACCACTTGCCTACCAGACATGAAGCCCTATGTCATCCCCAGTACTGCCAGAAGAAAAGTTATAGATAAGCTAGACATGATGGTACAGGCCTATAATCCCAGAACTCAGGAAGTAGAGGCACAAAGATCCTAAATTCAAGGACAGCCTCAGACATACAACAAATTTGGGTTAGCTTGGGCTACATAATGCCTGTCTCAAAAGAAGACAAAAATAAGTAAAAGAAAGACCATTTGGGGCAGTTTACATATATTATATAGCTAATTTATTCTTCTCTTTTTAATTCTGATTTATATATAGGTTGAGATATATGACCTTACCTGTTTTATACATTTCTCCTGTGGCCCTAGTAGTAAATATGAAAATCACTAGCAATGAAACACATTGCCTATTCATGTGCTCTAGTCGCTAAAGAAGTGAGCAAACTGTGTGCCAAATTTGTCATTTTTTTCTTACTGCTTTAATTCAATTGAACATGTTTTACTTTTCATAATAACTGTAAACATTGTCATCCCTATATACTCAAGGCTAAGCAGTAAATGGGAAGCTGGGGCAGGATTCAAATACTCTCTAATGTAGAATTTCATGTTGTTAAAATATCATACCACTACCATTAATTTTGGAACATCAAAATAATTATGTATAGATTGGGCTGCTTATTATATCTTATTGGTATATTTAACCATATTTAACTTTTTAAATTTTACTTAACCATAAAATTTTAGAACCAGGTGTCACCGTGTCTGTCTTTAATCTCAACTCTTGGAAAGTATGACAGGAGAGTTGCTATGAGTTTGAGGCCAGCATAGTCCACACAGTGAGTTCTAGGCCAACCTGGACTACAGTGTGGGGCTCTGTCTCAAAAAATAGATAAAGTATATTTTAGGATAAGACTATACAACCCTCAGATAAGGTTTGTATTCATTAATTCAACTTCTAAAGTTACCTCTGATTACTGTTATATTTAAGACACATGGGAATGTGTGTGTGTACACACACAATCTTATGTATAAGGCATTGTAGGATTAGGAGAAATAGCACAAAAGAACTACCTCACTTCTAAGTAACAGAGCATGACCAAAGAGGTTCTGAAGCCCACCTGTCTACTCAAATGCAAAATCTGGGTACCTCATTTATATCCTGTGTGATCTGGGACAAATTATTCAGGGACTCTGTTTCTTGGTTTCTTCACCTACATCTACAAAACTCAACTCACTCCTAAATTTTGCAAAATCTCTTTAATTTCTGAACCTCGTAAAATATTCATGTAAAAATCACTTGAAAGATTTTGTTTTGTTTTGTTTTTTTGTTTTTCGAGACAAGGTTTCTCCGTATCTGTCCTGTATCTCACTCTGCAGAGCAGGCTGGTCTCAAACTCACAGAGATCTGCCTGGCTCTGCCTCCCCACTGCTGGGATTAAAGGCGTGTACTACCGCCGCCCAGTGAAAGATATTTTTAAAAGCACAGCACACTGAGAATACCCAAAACAATTATTACACCAGCAAATTAAAATATACAATATAAAAGGTGATTTAAGTAAAAAACAAACAAACAAAACGGGTCTTTTGAAGAATGTCAGACATAAAACAGAGTATATACTTTAGGTGCAAACCAAAAGGTCAAGGAAAATTCCACTAAGATTTTATAGCAGTGCTTCACAAATAAATGAGAAAATATATACAACTTCTACCTTCTCTTTGAATTTGTGTTGGTCTCCCTGTTATGTGAAACCTTCCAATTGCATTCCCCACAATTCTCACAACTGCATACAATTTGTTGTCTACCCAAACGGCTTGAATGGTATAAGTAAAATCAAACGGTTTCAGACACCTAATCACAGCCGGTTACCCACTGCATAAGGTTTCAATTCCTAAAAGCAAGACACACGAGAACTTCACATTCGTGCTAACTTTCTCCGCAGTCTGGTTCCATTCCCAAGGAAACGGCCCACGACCCTGCTCAAACTGACTAGGTGCCACTTAGCTGTCCTGACTACTCACTGTACTAAGTGTCCTCCTGCATCATAGTTGTCTTGTGCTCCTCAATAACCCGCCTTATTTTTTTTTTCAACAGTAGATGACAACTGGCAACAAGTGGACAGTACCAAAGGACGCCCGCCTAGCATCCGGGTCCTACTCCGCAGTGCTCCTCCCCGCTCCCTTTTCTAGGCCCTGGTAGGGTTACCTCTCTTCCAAGCCATCTCCTCACAGGGTCTGAAAAATCAAGATGCGCGGGTTGGGACAACAGGCCGGGCATTACTTTCCGGGACCTTTTAGCTCAGTCTCCCTCCTCTCCCCAAACACCAGGCCTCTGTGGTGATTGGAAAGCAATCTTCAACTGAAAGCAAGACGCCAAGGAACAGGGTCTCTTACCACAAACACCGCTTCAGGAATCCCTAGGTGGAGCCGCCGCCCGTTTCCAGCAGCAGCTTCTAAGCCACATCCGTCCTTAGCCGCGGCCATCTTAAGAAAGCCCGAGCGCAAATAACTGCCTTCTGAGGCGGCGTCCGTTGGCGTCCGTGATTGGATCGTTTGCACCTGCAGGACCGCCTCTCTTCCTATGAGTCTGCGTATTCATTGGTGCTTATGTCTAGGTGGTGATTGGCTATACGCGTATGAGTGACAAGTTTAGAAAGGATGTGGTGGAAAAGCCGAACTGCTGGAGGACCAATTCCGACTCCTGGGAAAAGGAATGTCAGAGATTTAGGGAATGGGCAAGGCTAAAGCCCTGGGAATCCAGACCATGCCAGACCGCACCTCTACCTACACCTCAAAATGGAGCGCAGTCTCCAGAGTGGCTTCCGGGGCGATCCCAATTCCCTTTCGAAGACGATGGACCTGATTCTGAGTATATCCCCTAGACTCATTAAAAAATACCCCACATTTTACACCAGTCTTCCTCAAAAGACACCTTCATTGAGAATCTCATCACCCTCTGGGTCAAAAGCTTTCAAATGCTTATAATTTACGTGCAAAATCCCAAAAGCTGTGATTAATTTCATAGATCCAAGGACTACACCCAGCATTGTCCTCCACAACAACCGTTTAAAAGCAAATGTATTGATAAACCGGGTGTGGTGGCATAAGCACTGCATGAGACACTGTTTGCAAATAAAAGAAATTGTAGCATATAGAACCAAGTAATTATAAATTGGTAATTTTTAAGGGGCGTGTGTGTGTGTGTAAAGTAAGATCTCTAGACATCCTTAGGAAATGGGTGGGGTTAGAAGAAGAATGAGGGACAATTGGTTGAGTTGCTGTGAAGAAATGAAGCAAGACTGAAGAAGCTAAGAAAGCTGGTTTTCAATGTAGTGATGTAGTGGTTTTTGTTTGTTATTGCATTGTAAGTATATACATTCAACACACATATGAAATCAGAACAAATAAAGAAAAATTTAAAAGAATGTTTATAGCAGATTGTATATGTATATAAATTTAGTTTAATTTAAAAAAAAATGCTTATAAGGACCAGTAAGATGAATCAATGGATGAAGGCTCATTGTCAAGTTTGAAATCTGAGTTCAATTTCCAGGATCTAAATGGTGGAAGAAGAGAACCTACACCAGCAAGTTGTTTTCAGACCTCCTATCTACTTCCTGGTATGTACCCCTACTCGTGTACCCACCCCCACACACACATATTAATAAGTAAAATTAACCAACATCTCTATCATTGGCATGTAATTACAGCCATCTGATATTTGACAAAGAAAGATGCCAAAAATACACACTAGAGGAAAGACAGCATCTTCAACAACTGGGAAAACGGGATGTTCACATGTATGTAGCACGAATTGTTAGGAGGTCTTATTAATAAAAACAAACCCAGAGTCAGGTATTGGGGTGAATGCTGAAAGATCAGAGAAACAGAACAAGCCACAGCCACCTCACCTTGCCAATTCCTCAGCTGATCCTGTTTTCTCAGACTGGAAGCCTCTGAGTCCTCATCCGAATGGATCTCAGCTGAACTGCTGCTAAAAGCCTAAAAGCTTAACCAGGCTAGTTCCTGGTCCTCACACCTTATATACCTTTCTGCTTCCTGCCATCACTTCCTGGGATTAAAGGTGTGTGTCACCATGCCTGACCGTTTCCAGTGTGGCTTTGAACTCACAGAGATCTGGAGGGATCTCTGCCTCCAGAATGCTAGGATTAAAGGTGTGTGTGCCACCATTTTCTGGCCTCTATGTCTATCTAGCGGCTGTTCTGTTCTCTGAGCCCAGATAAGTTTATTAAGGTGCACAATATACTGGGGGACACAATATCACCACATTTCCCCTTTTTTGTCTAAAATTTAAAAAAGCTTATAACTAATACAAGAAAAACTATATCCAATAAGTATATACAATATATACAGTCAAGAATTACATTAACAGTGTCTAGTCCATTAGCATTTGGCAGATTCAGACAAAAAATCCATTAATATATAACAATATCCATTCCATTAACATTTGACAAATTCAGATAAAAAATTTTTCATTACTTATCCTATTTAAAACAAGTAGTTCCTTTTTAAAAGTAGATTCAAATAAGCTCCCTTTTTTATCTTATCATATCCAAATTTTCTTTTTTTTTCTGAGTGGATCCAAAAATCTACCATTTATCTTATCATTTCTATATTTTCCCTTTTTTCAGAGTAGATTCAATGACCTACCCTTTTCTATATCTTCGTTTTTCTTTTTCTTTTCTTTAAACAAGAACCCTGTATCTAATCTTTGTTTAGCTTTTTTTTACCATTAACAATTAACAACTTGTAACCAACTATCATAAACAATAACAATTATCCATAAGCCATTGAATGACCAAAAAACACCCACCCCACCTCTTGGGAATATGGGTGTCGTTTTCTTTTTTTTTTTTTTTTTTTTTTTTTTTTTTGGTTTTTCGAGACAGGGTTTCTCTGTGTAAGCTTTGCGCCTTTCCTGGAACTCACTCTGTAGCCCAGGCTGGCCTCGAACTCACAGAGATCCGCCTGCCTCTGCCTCCCGAGTGCTGGGATTAAAGGCGTGCGCCACCACCGCCCGGCCGGGTGTCGTTTTCTTAAAATTACTTCCTGCTTTCTGGGGGTGAAGACATCTTTAGGGGATCATGAAAAGAAAATTTTGGGGTTAATTGTCAAGTCCTGGGAGAGGTAGCTGTATCATTTGTTGTCCAGTCTCTGCATAATGGGAAAGTGCAGGGCTTATCTCAAGTCCTTGCTTCAGTTGTCTATGAATTTGGATCATCTCAGCTAGCCATCTCGAAACTGTCCTGAGCAGTTTGTAGTCCAAAGCTGATCTTTCCATGATGTTAATCAGCTTAATGGTTTTACCATAGTCCATGTGGAATCATCATTGTGGGGTCCCATCATCCTTTTGAAGATTTCAAAGTTGCTGTTAGGTGTTGTCATGGTTCCCTGTAGATTTGTGTGTGTGTGTGTGTGTGTGTGTGTGTGTGTGTGTGTGTGTGTGTGTGTGTGTGTGTCCTCTGTGGTTTGGAGCAATCATAGTCTGATAAATGTCTGTCTCTCAGAACCATGAATGTTCTTCCCTAGAAGAGAAAATCTTCACAACAATTTCTCCCCACCATTTGTCTTGCCAAACTTTTCCAAACTGACCTTTGTTGATGCTTTCCTATAACACAATGGCCCTGAAAATTCTTCTCTGAACAAGCAGCAGTAAACCCTTCATTCCAGGTAGCAGCATCACCGTAGTCACCAACACAATGAGAAGCAGCCAGTAACTTGGAGCAGCAGGCCCCGGCCACAGCTTCTCCTTAGCAAGCCTCCTAGGCTGGCCTCAAATTCGGGATCCTCCTGCCTCTGCCTCCTTCAGTAAATCCAACCAAGTGTGCTACCACAACCAGCAACGTGTACCTCAGGTCTGAGCTGGGGCCTGCAAGGCCACAGGCAAGTAGCTTTTTCTCAAATTCGTACCACGAATGTTTGGAGCCAGATGTAGCAAAAGGTCTTATTAATAAAAACAAACCCGGAGCCAGGTATTGGAGTGAATGCTGAAAGATCAGAGAAACAGAACAAGCCACAGCCAACCTTACATGTAGAAGAATGAAACTGGGCTTATAACTATTACCATTCACAAAAATCAGCTTAAAATGGACCAGAGACCTCAATGTGAAATTTGAAACCCTGAAGCTGCTAGAAGAAAACATAGGCAGAACCCTGCAAGATTTAGATGTGGAAAGGACTTTCTGAATAGGATTCCATTCATTCAGGAAGTAAGGCCAACAACTGACAAATGGAACCTCATAATTCTAAGGAATCCTCATAATTTCTGTATAGCTGAGGAAACAATCAACCTAGTGAAAAGGAAGTCCACTGAGTGGAAGAGAATCTTTGCAAGACAGATATCTGATAAAGATTAATATCTAGAATCTATAAGGAACTCAAGAAACCAGGAGTCAAAAAAAATGACCCAATAAACTGGAAGAAATAAAAATGGCTAGGATTGTGTTCCGCTCCCTTAGCAATTAGAGAAGGTCCAGCCTCTGATGAACTGAACCTCAAACAGCATTACAAAAGCATATTTATTGATTGTTATACAGTTGTTTTTTGGGGTAAAGTATTTCTTCATACCAAGGTCTTATCTAATCTCTATGTCTCTCTAAAGGAAAACATCACATGCCCACATGACTTTAGTCCTTTATTGTTTATCATTTGCAGTACACAATAATCCGAAAGCCTCAGGTGTGCCAGAGGTGTCTTGTGACCAAAGTCATGTAAAGTCCGTAATGCCGCTTCAGAAAAACAATTCTACAAATCACGGAAAACAATCACTGTTTTCCACAATAATTCTTCAAGGTCAAAGTACTTCTAGAAAACAACTATTCACTCTAATGTTTTCCTTGGATACAGTGAAAACTATAATGTTTACCCTAGATACAGTGAAAACTAAATTCCTACAACAAAAGGAGAACTTTCATTTACTGTTGGTAGGATTGCAAACTGGTGTAGCTGCAGCCACTATGGAAATCAGTATGGAGAATTCTCTAAAAGCTAAAAGTAGATCTACCATATGGCCCAGTTATACCATTCCTTGGCACATACCCAAAGGATTTTGTAGCTATAGTTTTCCTGCCTGGCCCACAGTCAGGACAAATCTCTCTCACCTGCCAGTCCCACAGCTGCTCAGACCCGACCAAGTAAACACAGAGACTTATATTGCTTACAAACTGTATGGCCGTGGCAGGCTTCTTGCTAACTGTTCTTACAGCTTAAATTAATCCATTTCTATATATCTATACCTTGCCACATGGCTCGTGGCTTACCGGCATCTTCACATGCTGTTCGTCATCTTGGCGGCTGGCAGTGTCTCTCTGACTCAGCCTTCCACTTCCCAGCTTTATTCTCCTCCTTGTCCCGCCTACACTTCCTGCCTAGCCAATGGCCAATCAGTGTTTTATTTATTGACTAATCAGCAACACATTTGCCATACAGAACATCCCACAGCAGGATTTAGACATCCTACTCCACAGACACTTGTTCAGACATGTTCATTGCAGATCCATTCACAGTAGATAGGAAATAGAAGCAATCTCATTGTTCATCAGTTGATAAATAAATGAGGTAACCCAGACTCAGAAAGACAAATGTTGAATGTTGCATTTTATTTGTGGGTCCCAGCTCTGGATTCTTAGATTTGATTATATAACCTGGAATAACAGCAGAAGCCAGCAAAGTAGAGGCTATGGAGGAGTGAAAAGCTCTAGAGAGAGGAATAGTAGGATACAGGTGCTATAAAGGAGAAGGAAAAAGTGGGGAGGATAACAACTGTGGAAGGGGAGGGAGAATAATACAGAAGAAGAGGGAAGAAGGAGAGCTAAATAACCCTAAGAATGTTGGGAAAAGTCATAGGGAAACATTGCTCTATAAGCTTACTTAAAATGCATATAATAATATAATAAATATAATATGTGTATACATATACACATGTGTATATGGTTTAAATGAAATGAAGCCACATGGGGTGATAATGCTCACCCCTAGGAGCCATAGACTAACAAATACCCCAGTACCAAATAAGGGTAACATCCTTTCAAGTTATTGGTCTGGGAATCTAAGAGACCCACACAACAATATAAACCATTGCTAATGCCCTTGGTTGCCTTCCAGAAGTTGAAGGTTAAAATCTTATTGCTGAAGACACCATACACTTCAGACACAGGACAGAGGAATCAAGCTGATACTGACCTGAACCCCCTCCTCCCCAAGATAGCTCTCATTGTATAAGAAGGTCCTAAGCAAATTGCCAAGGGAGAAAGGTAATCAGTAGTTCTATCCAGCTGTTAAGCTTGAAAACCACAATGACTAGTCCAACAAGATATCCCAATGGTGTGATATTGACACGTATACCTTGGAAGTAACCAACAGCTGTCGAATTGGATATAAGGCCTGCTCAGTACAAGAGTACTATAAACCTACTCAACTACCAATGGCTGGAGAAATCATAGGCCCTGGAGGAGAAATTATTACTACCACTTTCCTAAATCATATTTCTGCAAATAAGGGTTAAAAACAATTTCTTCATCCTTCTCCTTCTTCTTTTCTTCTTCCTTCTCTTCTTCTTCTCCTCCTTCTTTTCTTCTTCTTCTCCTTTTCTTCTTCTTTCCCTCCTCCTCCTCCTCCTCCTCCTCCTCCTCCTCTCCTCGTCCTCCTCTCCTCCTCCTCCTCCTCCTCCTCCTCCTCCTCTTCCTCCTCCTCCTTCTTCTTCTTCAGCAGACAGAGATCCATAGCTGATCAAAATGCAGAGAATAGGTGACCGTGGGTGCATAGCCACAATTAGTACACCTACAACACAATTCCTACACTTAAGACTCAGGGAACATAGTAGAAGAGAGGGGCAGAAAGACTCTAAGAACAGAGGATCAGAACACCTGCTGCAAGATAGTGAGTTCTAGACATGACAGGGATATGATATCCAAGAAATCTCAACAATGTGGGTGCCTAAACAAGACCTGCATAATGACCACACCAGAGGACATGCCAATGGGAATGAAGGAAATTTCATATGGCCCTGCTACTCAGTATTCACTGAGGGAGGGAGAATAATCTTTTTCCAGAGCAAGCTCCCTAATAGGTTGCCCAATCCTAAATGGTCAGCCCTAAATACATGTAAATATGAACCACATGAAATGGACTCAGTAAGTTATATATGTTTATATAAAATACAATAATAATCATACAAGAAGAGGCCATGAATTCAAGAGGGAGTGGGGAGAAGAAAGAGTTGGGAGGGGGAAAGGGAGGGGGGAAAATAGCAAAAATAAAATACATGATAAAGTTAGATGAGATTTGTACAATTTGGGAAGCCTTGGTATTTAGTTTATATATGATTTTGATAACTAAAAACAAAACAATGAAAATTAAAACTTTCTCTACCACTAAAAAAAATTTAAAGTGAGTATTAGCTGGGCATAGTGGTATCTTATCCCAGAAACTAGGGAGAAACAGGAGAATTTTAAGGAGGCCAGCTTGGATCATAAAGTTCAAAACCAACATAGACCATAAAGCAAGACACTTTCTCAAAAAAAAGAGAATGTAACTTTATTTTCAGATTAAAAAAACCTGAGTTTATCACCAACATAACTACATTAAATGCACATCTAAAAGAGTTCTTTCAATGAAGAGATATGATCCTAATACAAAAAGAATGGTTAATAAAGAATTTGTAAATGTGTAGCTGAATCTAAATAAAAACTACTATTATTAATATTAACACTTACAGTTTTAAATTAACCTGTTTCTATTAATCTACGTTTTGCCATGTGGCTTTCTACCTGTCCTCCATTCTGTATGTCCAATTTCCTCCATGTCTCCCTGGTAAAATCCCCTGTGCCACATTCTAACCCAGAGTTCCTATCTCTTCCTGGAAGTCCCACCTAACCTCTCCTGCCTAGCTACTGGCCATTCAGCTCTTTATTAAACCATCTGTAGACTTAAAATATTCATAGAAAAAGAACAGAAATCTATATATTGGTATGCATATATCTTTGGCGAAATATTTTAGTGTGAGTATAGGACCACTTTTGTAGGGTTAATGTGAAGGTTGTGGAAAGTTTATTGATCTAAGTAGTAAGGTAAGGACAGGACAGGCACGTCAGGTCAAAGACATTCAAAGCTAAGGTATTTCTTCTATTTTCTGTCATTTTTCCATGGCTTATTGTGTTCAAGGTTTCAAACATATCCAAAATATTTTAAAAAGGACATTTAAAGACATCTTTCACACACTGTGATCAAATATCCCACAACATTTTTATAGTATTTCAAAGGCAAATTTTAAAGAAATTATCCAAACAAAAATTACAAGAACTTTTATATAATTTAACTTGTGCTAAAATACATGCTGCATAGAAAACTATTTTAATAGAGAAAATTAGGATAATTACTGAAACAAAATAGAGTACTTAATCTCCAAAATATTGAATTGAATAGCCTCAAGATTATCGAATGCCAGGGTTGTGTTTATTGAATTTGGAAGATGAGGATGATTCAGTTCAGTTCAGCCTGTTGAAAGATCATAATTTTTCCACTTGAATCTGAGTTGTTCTGCTTTGTTGCCTCTACTTGAACTGCATCTAAGTAAAAGAAAGCAAAAAAACCCTTTTATCATTTATACCTGTCTCCTTGGTTATAAAAATAAATTAAGAATATTTTATTTTTCTCATTATCTAATACCTGAAGCTTTGTTAGGAAGATGCTCAAGAATGAAAGCTAAAGATCGAAGAAAAACTTTGTTTTCTAGAAAACAGTACTCTGAGCCAATATACACTGACTGTGATGTTGAGTTTTCATCCTTTACACATTGATTAGTTGAAATTGTCCTCATCATTCACTACTCACTGTCCTGGAACCTTCCATCTTTGAATTGATTATCCCTTCTTCTGAGTTCCCATATATGACTATTGCCTGGCTGTCTATTTTCTAAATCTTACCATTCATCGTTTTATCAGTCCTCTGGAAAGGTATCTCTGAAATGTTCAGTCTAAATTACCTCCATCACTAATCATAGAATTATTGAATGAATAAATGAATGGATGAATAAAAAGACCATTGAAAATAGAAGAATCCAGATGAAGTTTAATAACACAAGCTTATAAAGTTCTGTGCTAGGTAAGCACATTTTTGTATCTTTTTATGATACAGGAAATGATAAAATTAGTTTTATCTTTTACAAAAGAGTAATAATACAGAGAAATCTCTACTTTATAAAAATCCCATTATAAAACTAGGTCCTGCCTCCAATAATTTCTCATTTCTATCAAGGCTCTAAGCAACAACAGTTCAAATATACCTGGTAACCTGGGCGTCGAATGGGAAGATTGCTGGTCTTTAAATCATATTTAGTATAAATAATGGATCTAGATGACATTATGGGAGGAGATTCCATGGAAGTTGGAACCTATTAGTAAAAAAGAAAAGTGAAAACCTTGTTTTAATTGATTTTCTAATGCCATAGTACCAAGAGGACAGACAAGTGGCTGTTCTAATGTAAATATTACATTCAACTAATGCCAAGGGAAGGAAATGCCAAACACAAGGAAAACAATAAACCTGTAAAGGTGATGCTAATGAAAGAGTGTAAGGGGGATGACTTAATGAATCATTCTCATAAGCAATAATGAATTAATCACAAAGTAAAGTATATAAAGAATTTGTCACAATAACAAAACTGCCATCTCTAGACTTAAAATATTCATAGAAAAAGAACAGAAATCTATATATTGGTATGCATATATCTTTGGCGAAATATTTTAGTGTGAGTATAGGACCACTTTTGTAGGGTTAATGTGAAGGTTGTGGAAAGTTTATTGATCTAAGTAGTAAGGTAAGGACAGGACAGGCACGTCAGGTCAAAGACATTCAAAGCTAAGGTATTTCTTCTATTTTCTGTCATTTTTCCCATGGCTTATTGTGTTTAAGGTTTCAAACACATCCAAAATATTTTAAAAAGGACATAGGTACCTGCTGTGAAGTCAGTGCATAAGTGCCTGGAGATTTTTCCTTGAAGAAAAGTTCCAATTACTATACATTTTCTACTAATATTTAATAAAAAAATATACAAATTGTACTGCAGAACAACATCTCATCCAGTAATTGAATGTATATACAACAGTGACCCCACAAGATTATCTCAGTAATGTTAACATAATTTTCTAATTTTGTGTAAGCACACTATGATATTTGCATGACAAAACAGCCTAATGATACATTTCCCAAAATAAATTCCCCACAATTATGTAAGACATGATTATATTATAAGATACAGAAAATAGTATGCTACATAGTTAGTATTGAGAACAGATTCATACTGAGTTTTTTACAGTTAGGATAATGATCTTTCTTTGCACATGGCAGACATAGAATGTTTAAAGGCATCCAATTATTGTTAGTACTATCTTGGAAGCCAAAGAAGAGTTTAAAGTAGCTCAAATTTACTGAGGAGTAGGAATTCACTTGGAAAACAAGTGAAATATGCAGTTAGCTAAGAAGGAAGAAGCTATGACTCTTCTTTTGGCATCATATGAATAATATAACAAAATTACAGAAATAAAATTTTCAGCCACACCACCTCCAATAAGTAAAACTCCATTAATTTTTCAGTGTTCACTTAAAGTCTTTAGTTATACTATCTTTAGACGCATAATACAATGTAAAAATAAAGATAATATGACTTGCATCACAGCAGATGAAAAGCAAAGTAATATGAGCACAACAAGATGCATGGTTCTCAACCTTAATTAGAATTAATTTTAAAAGAACTAATTAATTCTGGACAATTGCAGTAAAAAGTCTCAATATTTTTCTTAGTTTTTGTCTATTCCTATGTAATATAACATGATATGTAATGACTTTTGAGCGTTGACATACTCCAGAGTGCCGGGGATTATCCAGATGGTCTTGAATAGGAAGGCAGAAGTATCATTTCTCTGATCCTTCCCAAAGTACTCTTATTCCATGGCTTCTAATTTCACTACTTAAAATTCCTTCATACCAGAAATTTGTTGTGGAATAGAATATTTGTTTAACTAAGTAAAGTTGTGTTACATTTGTTTGTGTTGCAGAATAATTGTTTAACTATGTGAAGATGAGTTGCATTTGTTTATTTGCATTTGTTTAACTATGTAAATATGTGTTCCTGTTTTACCTTCCTGCCTAAGGCACCTGATTGATGTGAATGGCCAATAGGTAGGCAGAGGAGGGATAGGTGGGGCTGGCAGGCAGAGAGAAAAGCAGCCAGCCAGGCATGGAGGAAGCAGGAAAGCAGGATGGACAGTACGTAAATGAGGTAAATGAGCCTTGGGGCCGCACATAGATTAATAGAAATGGGATAATTTAAGTTAAAAAAAACTAGCTAGAAACAAGTGTAAGCTAAGGCTGAGCATTCATATTAATAAATCTCCCTGTCATTATTTGGGGGCTGGTGGTCCAAGAAAGCCTGCTATAGAAATTGTGTGTGTGTGTGTGTGTGTGTGTGTGTGTGTGTGTGTGTGTGTGTACCAAACTAAAATTAATGAATAATTTTCATTAATAGTGCTAATATTCTGTAACTATGACAAGGCATTCATCATTAGGCCTTGCTATTCAAACTGTAACTCATGGGCCATAAAAATCAACATCAGCTTGGCATAAATTTAGAGTCTCAATCTCTATTCCAGATCTCTTGCATTTTAACAAGACCTCTAGGTGAATCATATGTAAATAAAAGCTTGACAATAATAACAAGAGGTAGACAAAGGATCTAAACATTCTTTCAAGGTAGAACTATTTCCATAATATTCCTAGATAATCTTCATTATTATTATTAGAAAATTCTCATTATCCTTGCTTCTTATTGCTTCCTATGTATATAATCTTCCCTGAGGGCTAAGGTGATAAAATGTAATTGTTTATGCTTCATATCATAATGGGAGGGAGGACTGTGCCACAAAATATCATCTATCATCATCTCCACCACTACCACCACCATCCATTGCACTTCTAGCTAATGTTTTTGAGTACTTATTATGACCTATGTACCATTCTGAGTATCTTACATGTATTACCTATTTAAATGTAGTAGTTTATTTTTACCACCTTATTTTAAATCATTTTAACAATTATACAAGGTAAGTGATGTTTTAATCTCTATTTTACAGGTAAGAAAGCTGAGGCATAGAAAGATTATATACCTTATCAAGATCACATACATTAAGAAAGCTTTGTCTTTTTTCAGACTCATAGAGTCTGAAACCATAGCCTGAAATCTTAACCACTATGACATAAATTCTTTCTGATCTACAGCTTGACAGCAAATACACTAAAATTACTTCCTTCTTAACTTTATGAAAGAATTAATTTTAAACATTCTCACATCAAAAAGAGTATGGTGGTTTGAAAGAAAAGGCCCCCAAAGGGAGAGGCACTATTAGGAGGTGTGGCTCTGTTGGAGTAGGTGTGTCTTTATTGGAGGAAGCATATTACTGTAGGGGTGAGCTTTGAGGTCTTCTATGCTCAAGCTACTCCCAGTGAGACAGTCAACTTCCTGTTGCCTTCTGATCAAGATGTAGCCAGCATCATGTCTGCCTGCACGCCACCATGCTCCCCACCATAATGATAATAGACTTAACCTATGAAATGTAAGTGAGCCACCTCAATTAAATGTTTCCTTTATAAGAGTTGCTGTGGTTATGATGTCTCTTTACAGCAAACTTAGAAACCCTAACTAAGACAAAGTGTAATATGGCTAGGGATGTAGTAGTGAGAGAGCATTTGCCTAGCCAGGATGAGGCCTTAGGTTCAGTTCCCCATATAAGAAAAATCTGTGGTAAGGTGGAGACTATGTAAGTTATTTTGATTTATCCTTTCTATAATATATACATATGTGAAAACCTCACATTGTACTACATAAAATGTGCAATTATGATTTGTCAATTAAATAAATAACTTTGAAAGGATGAAATTTTGACCAATACTACAATATGGGTAAACCTAAAGACATGTTGAGTGAAATAAGGCAGAGATAATACACAAATATCATTTTGCAAGAGCCAAATATCTGAGAAAGAAAAGATTTCTTTCTCATGATGGGGAGCTATGGCTCTATGAGGGCAAGGACAGCAAAATTGTTTTTCTTTAAATTCTCCATTTTATTAACACTTGAGACAATTGATATGACTCAATCATACAAGTGGGCAGTATCTACCTACTAGAGAAGCTAGCTGTTCATGAACTCAGATCAGCAACAAGTTCCACTACTTGTGTATGGGTGGGTCTAACCCTAAGCACAGCAAAAACTCTGATTACTAAACCTTCTCCATAACATCTATCAAAAGATATATCAAAAAAGTAATAGTCAAATGTACATAACACAATTCAAACTTATTTGGCACATAAAGAGCTACCAAAAAATCTTAATTTGCACAGAAATAGACATTCAACATAGACTAATCAAAAAATGGCACATATCATAGAAAGACCTGACAAAGAGAAGAAAGTAACTATCATTAAATTTTTTGGGCTTTTTCAGATAGGGTCTTTTTCTAAAACCCTAGTTTAAAACTCATGTACTTCTTAGCCTACCGAGTGCTGGAGTTATAGGAAGAATCCCTCACACTGACTCATAAAAGGTATTTACTAAGTAATCATGAACACTCATGAATTAAAACATAAACCATCAACAAAGAAATACAAGATACAGAGGAAAAACCAAATGGAAACTAAAAGTGAAAATGAAAATCAACAAAAAACCTCAATGAGGCCATATTCATCCTCCAGGCATAGCCTGGATCACATATCATATGATTTGGTTCAGTCTGGTGAGTTCCCTGTACTCTAGCCTGCCTGTGGCCTTCTCAATCTCCAGACCTACTCTGGGTGGCACATCCTGTATGCAGTCTGAGTTTGAGTCTGCCTGACCCTAACCTGCCAGAGTGCCATATCCAACCTCAAGGCTTAACCCAAGCTCTACATCTTGTGTGTCAGCCCAGTCTGGGGAGTCCACCTAACCCTAGCCAACCTGTACCATAACCAACCTCCAGGCCTAACCCAGGTCACACATCCTGTGTACTGGCCCAGCCTCAAGAGTCTATGAACTCTTGCATGCTCATACCATCCCAAAACTTCAGTCATTGTCTTGGTTGCACAGCCCATACATGAGCCTAACCTGGTGAGTGCTCAAGGCTCCAGCCCACCACACCATTCTCACTCCCAGGCATAGCTCAGGTAGCATAGCCTGTACACTAGGCCAAGCAGAACCAGCTATTTATCCCATTCACATGGTAAGTTTCAAAACACAGTTGTCACTAAAGATTTAAAACAAAGGATTGTAGACTTGTGCAGTTCTGATATGAAAAAAAGCTCTGGAAAACAAGTTTGTTATACTTGTGACAACCCTTTTTTGCTGCCAAATGTTACCTGAACCATAGTCACCTGAACCATATGAGGCATAGTTCAAAAATTCATACTCAGTCATGTTTGTATTTTTGCTCCAGTAATATTAATTTGTTTGATTGATATATGCAATTCCATTATTCCTAAGGTATGATATACCTTGTGTATTTTCTAAAATGTAAAAACATTCTGCCAGTTGTCAACCAGTGACTTATAATTCACCTCATTTCTTTTTATGTCCTACTCAACTCTTTTATGAAAGTAACCAACATTCCTTGTATAGTATCACACATTCTTAAATTATCGATTTCAATATCATTATTTGGTGATATGTCTAGCCATATGCAGAGCTCCTAGAAAATAGATTCAAGTTCCTAGTTTATTTTTTATTTCTCCCATTCAGCACAGTGCCTGAACCTAACAGATGATTAATAAACAGGGAAAAATAGTGGAAGACTCTGTGATGGGAAGAAATATCCTAAATTTGAATTTTCATGTTTTCATTTATGAAAGTTGAATATGTTTGAAATAAATATGAATGAAATACATAAGTGCTGAATAAAAAGAAATTTTCTTTCTATATTTACTTCCTTGATATAAGTTTTTATCTTTTACATATATATCAAAATTTAAAAGAAATGATATAGCACAAATGTTACCATGCCGGGAACAAGTGGAATGGGCTTAGAATTCCAGATGGTTGATATACAGGTATAAGTATTTAATTCCCATTTTATTTCACCACTCATATTCACCTCTGAAGGCTGAGGCTCCTTCGTGTCAATTCTAATGATAAAATAATATCTTTAATAAATTAGATATTCACATACAAAAATCATTCCAGAATAGACTTCAATATAAACTTCGTAACTATAAAATTACTTGCTATATTTTAGACCTTAAATGTCCCTCAAAGGACCATCTGTTGGAAGTTTTTTCTCCAGGCTGTAGCATTAGCAGGAGATGATAAAACCCTTATGAAGTGAAGCCTAGCAGAAAGAAGTAGATCAGAATACTTAATATCCAATCATCTCCAAGTGCCCTACTTCTCAACACTGCTGTACTGGGGACCAAGGCTTCAACACATAAGATGATTGGATGCATTTAAGGCACAAACTATAACATGAGATTGTCAGCAGTTTCTTTTCTTTATTCTATGTCTGAGAGTTTTTGGTATTAAACACATATTTTTTTTCAATGAGTTGAAGGTCTTCCCTTTTACCCATAGTTTAGAATTGAAATAATTATTCTTTAAAGGTTAAAAAGTTCAACTGTAAATCTATGATACATTAGTAAGTCTTAATTCCTCCTCCTCCTCCTTTATCTCCTTCTCTTCTTGAAGTGCTTCCTCTTACTCCTAGCTTTGAAGACAAAATCTTATATAACCCATGCTGGACTAGAATTTTCTCTGTAGCCTTGGTTTGCATAGAACTTGTGATCTTCCAGCATCTTAGAACTGGGATTAAAAACATGCAAGACCACACTTGGCTATATCCTCTTTTTCAAATTAATCAGAGGCATTTAGTTTGAGGAATGTTATGAAGAAATAACTTTTGTATTTTTGTTTTCAATTTAATTTAGTTTTTATCTTTACAAATTTTATATTCTAATTAATTTTATTTTTTATTCATACTCCAACCCTGTTCCAGTTTGGCCATCCCATTCCCTTATGTTCTCATCCTCCATCCCCTACCCTCTATTGCCTACCACTCATCTCCAGTTTACTCATGGAGATCTCATCTATTTCCCATTCCCAGGGCAATCCATGAGTCCAGCTTTGGGCCTTCCTTGTTAGCTAGCTTCTCTGGAGTTGTAGGTTGTAGTCTGGTTATCCTTTGATTTACATCTAGTATGCACTTATAAGTGAGTACATGCCATGTTTGTCCTTCTGAGTCTGGGTTACCTCACTCAGAATGATCTTTTCTAGTTCCATCTATTTGTCTGCAAATTTCATGATATCATTGTTTTTCTCTGCTGAGTAGTACTCCATTGTGTATATGTACCACATTTGCTTTATCCATTCTTCAGTTGAGGGGCATATATGTTGTTTCCAGGTTCTGGCTATTATGAATAATGCTGCTATGAACATAGTTGAACAAGTGTCCTTGTGGTATGATTGAAAATTCCTTGGGTATGTGCCCAAGAGTGGTATAGGTGGGTCTTGAGGAAGGTTGATTCCCAATTTTCTGAGAAACCACCATACTGATTTCCAATGTGGCTGTATAAGTTTGCACTCCCACCAACAGTGGAGGAGTGTTCCCCTTGCTCTACATCCTCTCTAACATAAGCTGTCTTCAGTGTTTTTGATCTTCACCATTCTGACAGATGTAAGATGGTATCTCAGAGTCCTTTTGATTTGCATTTCCCTGATGACTAAGGATGTTGAGCAATTCCTTAAATGTCTTTCAGCCATTCGAGATTCTTCTGTTGAGAATTCTCTGTTTAAACCTGCATCCCAATTGGATTATTTGGTAATTTGCTGTCTAGTTTCTTGAGTTCTTTATGTATTTTAGAGATCAGCCCTCTGTCAGATGTTGGGTTGGTGAAAATATTTTCCCATTCTGTAGGCTGTTGTTTTGTTTTATTTACCGTGTCCTTAGCCTTACAGAAGCTTCTCAGTTTCAGGAGGTCCCATTAATTAATTGTTGCCCTCAGTGTCAGTGTTACTGGTGTTATATTTATGAAGTAGTCTCCTGTGCCAATGGGTTCAAGACTACTTTCTACTTTCTCTTCTATAAGGTTCAGTGTAACTGGATTTATGTTGAGTTCTTTGATCCACTTGGACTTGAATTTTGTGAATGGTGATAGATATGGATCTATTTGCAGTCTTCTACACGTTGACATGCAGTTATGCCAGCACATTTGTTGAAGATGCTTTCTTTTTTCCATTGTACAATTTTGGCTTCTTTGTCAAAAAGCAAGTGTTCATATGTGTGTGGGTTAATGTCAGGGTCTTCAATTGAATTCCATTGGTCCACATGTCAGCTTTTATGCCAATACCAAACTGTTTTTATCACTATAGCTCTATAGTAGAGCTTGAGGTCAGGGATGGTGATGTCTCCAGAAGTCGCTTTATTGTACAGGATTCTTTTAGCTATTCTGGGTTTTTTGTTTTTCCAAATCAAGTTGAGTATTGATCTTTCCAGGTCTGTGAAGAATTGTGTTGGGATTTTGATGGCGATTGCATTGAATCTGTAGATTGCTTTTGGTAAGATTGCCATTTTTACTATGTTAATCCTACCTATCCATGAGCATGGGAGATCTTTCCATTTTCTGATATCGTCTTCGATTTCTTTCTTCAGAGACTTGAAGTTCTTGTCATACAGGTCTTTCATTTGTTTGGTTAGAGTTACTCCAATGTATTTTCTATTACTTGTGGCTATTATAAGGGGTGATGTTTCTCTGAATTCTTTCTCAGCCCATTTTTCATTTGTATATAGGATGGCTACTGATTTTTTTGAGTTAACCTTGTATTCTGCCATATAACTGTGGTGATATTGTGTTCCCCAAAATATTGTGCACCCCAATAAACTTATCTGGGGTCAGAGAACAGAACAGCCACTAGATACAGAGGCTAGAAAATGGTGGCACTCACGCCTTTAATCCTAGCATTCCAAAGGCAGAAATCCCTCTGGATCTCTGTGAGTTCAAGGCCACATTGGAAACAGCCAGGCATGGCGACACATGCCTTTAATCCCAGAAAGTGAGCCTTTAATCCCAGGGAGTGATGGCAGAAAGCAGAAAGGTATATAAGGCATGAAAACCAGAAACTAGGCTGGTTAAGCTTCCAGGATTTCAAGAAGCAGTTCAGCTGAGATTCATTCTGGATGAGGACACAGAGGCTTCCAGTCTGAGGAAACGGGATCACCTGAGGAATTGGCGAGGTGAGGAAGCTGTGGCTTGTTCTGCTTCTCTGATCTTCCAGCTCCAGTACCTCGCTCCAGGTTTGTTTTCATTAATAAGACCTTTTAAGATTCATGCTACACATTACTGAAGGTATTTATCAGCTGTAGGTGTTCCCTGGGAGAAGTTTTGGGGTCACTTATGTATACTATCATATCATCTGCAAATAGGGAAAGTTTGACTTCTTCCTTTCCAATTTATATACCTTTGATCGCCTTTTGTTTTCTTATTGCTCTAGCTAGAACTTCAAGTACTATATTGAATAAATATGGAAAGAGCAGAGAGCCTTGTCTTGTTCCTGATTTTAGTGGAATCGCTTTAAGTTTCTCCATTTAATTTGATGTTGGCTGTTGGCTTTATTATGTTTAGGTATGTTCCTTGTATTCTTGTTCACTCCAATATCTTTATCATGAAGGGGTGCCAGATTTTGTCAAATGCTTTTTCAGCATCTTATGAGACGACCGTGTATTTTTTTTTCTTTCAGTTTGTTTATATGGTGTATTACATTGACAGATTTTCATATATTTTCATATATTGCATCCCTGGGATGAAGACTACTTGGTCATGGTGGATACTTTTTTTGGTGTGTTCTTGGATTCAGTTTGCCAATGTTTTATTGAGTATTTTTGCATCAATGTTTATGAGGGAGATTGGTCTGTAATTCTCTTTCTTTGTTGCATCTTTGTGTGGTTTGGGTATCAGAGTAACTGTAGCCTCATAAAAGGAGTTTGGTAGGGTTTCTCCTGTTTCTATTGTGTGGAACAATTTGAAGAGTATTGGTATTAGTTCTTCTTTGAAAATCTGGTAGAATTCTGTGCTGAAACCATCTGGTGTTGGGCTTTCTTTGGTTGGGAGACTATTAATGACTGTTTCTATTTCCTTAGGGGTTATTGGTCTATTTAAATAGTTTATCTGGTCTTGATTTAACTTTGGTATGTGGTACTTATCCAGAAAATTGTCCATTTCTTTTAGATTTTCCAATTTTGTGGAGTACTGGTTTTTGAAGTATGACCTGAGGATTCTCTGGATATCCTCATTTTCTGTTGTTATGTCTTCCTTTTCATTTCTGATTTTGTTAATTTGGATGCTCTCTCTCTCTGCCTTTTTGTTTAGTTTGGATAAGGGCTTGTCTATCTTGTTGATTTTCTCAAAGAACCAACTCTTTGTTTCACTGTTTCTTTGTACTGTTCTTATTTGTTTCTATTTTATTGATTTCAGCCCTCAATTTGATTATTTCCTGGCCTCTACTTCTCCTTGGTGAGTTTGTTTCTTCTTGTTCTAGAGCTTTCAGTTGTGCTGTTAAGTCTCTAGGGTGAAATTTCTCCAACTTCTTTATGTGGGCATTTAGTGCTATGAACTTTCCTCGTAGCACTGCTTTCATAGTGTCTTATAAGTTTGGGTATGTTGTACATTCATTTTCATTGAATTCTAGGAAGTCTTTAATTTCTTTCTTTATTTCTTCCTTGACACCTTGGTGATTCAGTTGAGCATTATTCAGTTTCCATGAGTTTGTAGGCTTTCTGTAATTTTCGTTGTTGAATTCTAACTTTAAGCCATGGTGGTCTGATAAAATACAGGAAGTTATTCCATTTTTTTTGAGATTTGCTTTGTGACTAAGCATGTGGTTTTAGAGAAGTTTCCATGGGTAGCTGAGAAGAACATATATATATATATTTGTTAGGGTGGAATGTTCTGTAGATATTGATTAAGTCCATTTGAGTCATAACATCTGTTAGGTCCCTTATTTCTCTGTTAAGATTTTGTCTGACAGATCTGTCCATTGGTGAGAGTGGGGTGTTGAAGTCTCCCAGTATTAATGTGTGGGGTGTGATGTGTGATTTAAGCTTTAGTAATGTTTCTTTTACAAATGTGGGTGCCCTTGTATTTGGGACATGAATGTTCAGAATTGAGACTTCATCTTGGTGGATCTTTCCTGTGATGAGTATGTAATGTTCTTCTCAATTTCTCTTGATTGATTTTAGTTTGAAGTCTATTTTGATAGATATTAGGATAGCTACACCAGCTTGCTTAAGTCCATTTGACTGGGAAGGCTTTTCCCAGTCTTTTACTCTGAGGCAGTGTCTGTCTTTGAAGTTGAGGTATGTTTCTTGTATGCAGCAAAAGATGGATCCTGTTTTCACATCCATTCTGTTAGCCTGTGTCTTTTTGTAGGTGAGTTGAGTCCATTGATATTAATGGATATTAATGACCAGTGATTGTTAATTCCTGTTATCTTTTGGTGGTAGTGTTTTTAATTCCTTCTTTGGTATTTTTTGGTGTGGGATTATCTATTGCCTGTGTTTTCAAGGGTGTATCTGAATTCCTTAGGTTGGAATTTTCCTTCTAGTGCTTTCTGTAGGGCTGGATTTGTGGATAGATATTGTTTAAATCTGGTTTTGTCTTGGAATGTCTTGTTCACACCATCTATGGAGACTGAAGGTTTTTCTGTGTATATCAGTCTAGGATGGCATCTGTGGCCTCTTAATGTCTGTATCACATCTGTTCACAACCTTCTAGCTTTCAGAGTATCCATTGAGAAGTCAGGTGTTATTTTAATGGGTCTGCCTTTATAAGTCACTTGGCCTTTTTCCTTTGCTGCTTTTAATATTCTTTCTTTATTCTGTATGTTTAGTGGTTTAATTATTATGTGGCAAAGGGACTTCTTGGGGGGTCTTGTCTATTTGGTGTTCTATAAAAGCTTCTTGTATCTTCATAGGTATTTCCTTCTTTAAGTTGGGAAAGTTTTCTTCTATGATTTTGTTGAATATATTTTCTGTGCCTTTAAGTTGGTGTTCTTCTCCTACTTCTATCCCTATTATTCTTAGGTTTGGCCTTTTCATGGTGTCCCAGATTTCTTGGACATTTTGTGTTATGACTTTTTTGGCTTTGGTGTTTTCTTTGACTGACAAATCTATTTCCTCTATTGTATCCTCTACACCAGAGATTCTCTCTTCCATCTCTTGTATTCTGTTGGTTATGCTTGCATCTCTATTTCCTGCTCATTTACTCAGATTTTCTATTTCCAGCATTCTCTCTGTTTTTGTCTTCTTCATTGTTTCTGTTTCACTTTTCAGGTCTTGAACTGTTTCCTTCACATGTTTAATTGCTTTTTCGTGGTTTTCTTGGCTTTCTTTAAGGGATTTGTTGATTTCTTCCAATTTTTTGTTTGTATTTTCCTCAATTTCTTTAAGGGAATTTTTCATTTCTACTTTAAAGACCTCTAGCATCTTCATGAAGTTATTTTTAAGGGTGCTTTCTTCTGCTTCTTCTATGTTGTGATGTCCAGGTTTTGCTGTTGTAGAACTACTAGGTTCTGGTGATGCCACATTTTTATGTTGTTGTATGTATTTTTGCACTGGTGTCTACCCATCTCTTTCTCCAATAGGTGCAAGAGGTGCCTGTGTCTGAGTGAGCTGCTATTGGTCCAATCTGTGCTTGCTATGTCTGTATCTCAGGGGATCCCTCTAGGTCCAAACTTAACTCTTAGTCTAATTGGAGCTGTCAGATTCTGTATTTCATGGAGCTGCTCTTGGTCCAATCCTAGCTAGCCGGTTCTGTGGCTCAGGGTGCTGCTCTTATCAGGGCTCTTGGTCCAGTCAGAGCTGGCAGATTCTGTGTCTCAGTAAGCCTCTCTTGGTCCAATGAGAGCTGGTGGATTCCATGTCTCAGGAAGCCACTGTGGTCGTAGGAGGATGGGTATTGGCATAGGGCATGGGTCTTGTAGTTTGCAGGGTCCATTTGGGGGGGAGGGGTTGGTGAGGGAGCCTGCCCTCAGGAGTTTTCCCTGCTGGCCAGCAACTGGGGCAGCGATGGGTGGGAGTTCCCAGGCCTGGTTATGTCCCAGGGCCTGGGTCCTAGAGGCAGGAATCTCTCTAATTAATTTTATAATTTTCCACCTTCTTAAGAAAAAAGTTAAAACAATTTTAAGCAAAAACATAAAAAATAGTTTCTTTTTTTCCTTTCAATTTTAGTTCTCCTTAGCTTTGGTATGATGATTGCTTCTTTCTTTATTGTTAAAAAGCTGGGCATGACGCACACCTATAATCCCAACACATGGTGGGTAAGGCCAGGAGAATCACTTTAAGGTCAGTTTCAGCTACATAATGAGTTCAAAGCCAGTGTACACTACATAAAATCTTGTCTTTAAAAATTAGAATAAGAGGGCTGGAGAGATGGCTCAGAGGTTAAGAGCACTGGCTGCTCTTCCAGAGGTCCTGAGTTCAATTTCCAGCAAACCGTTTATAGTGGGATCTGATGCCCTCTTTTGGCATAAAGTTGTATATGCAGATAGTGCACTCATTCATAAAATAAATAAATCTTTAAAAAACAGGCTAAAACACTGCCTTTAGATAGTTAATAAATTTCCTTTGATTTCCTCATCAAGATAACTGTATTTTTTAAGGTTTTAAGTAACCAAGATTTTCACAGTGAGTTACTATTATTCAGTTCTCATTTTATTGTATGATGAAAGAATGCATCTTGTAAAACTCTTTATTTAAATATTTTTTTTTTTTTTGGTTTTTCGAGACAGGGTTTCTCTGTGTAGCTTTGCGCCTTTCCTGGAACTCGCTTTGGAGACCAGGCTGGCCTCGAACTCACAGAGATCCGCCTGGCTCTGCCTCCCGAGTGCTGGGATTAAAGGCGTGCGCCACCACCGCCCAGCGATTTAAATATTTTTAAGACAGAAAAATATAGCATTGCTTTGAAGAAAATGAAGATTCATACATGTGCATTCAAATTTGTTACTAATATTTATTATATTTTATTGAAATCCTTGTCTTTGCTTATCATCTCTTTTAGATCTCCTCAATAATTAAAAGAAGTTTGAAATTGCCCATTATGGTCTTATTTTTCTCAAGCTCTCCATATATTTGTAATAATTTTGCTACACATATATAGCTCAGTAAATATGGTATTAATATTTTATACCTTCAGAAATACTGCCTTTTACTATTATGTGATAGTCCTCTCTATCCTGTTTAGTCTCTGTAGCTTGTCTTCAGTCTTATATCTCATATTATTAGTTGTTAATTATCTCCCTTACTTCAGTTCCATTCACCAGGTGGTTTTGACTGAAATTTTAGGTGTTTACTATTTGAATTAACATTACTTCTCTTATGATCTTTAGGAATTCCAGTTAATAATGTTATTGTCTTTGCTTGAAAATAAGCATCATTAATTTAATATACTTTATGTTACAAAAGAAAATAATTAAGGATACAAAGAACAATGAAGAGTGTCAATATTTATAACATACATTGAAAAATTAGAATATTTAAATGAACTGGAAGGAATTGTGAGAGAGTAGGAAGAAATTCTACAAAGAATATTGTTGATAGTACATAACAAATAATGTTTTCATTCTAATCACTTAAGAAATCTGCATGTTATAGCTTTCTGACAAATTTGTACCTAACTTGAAAATTATTTTCTAGTTGTTAGTCTTGTCTCTTTCTACTATATATATATGTTTTTGAATAAAAAAAACTTACTCATTAATGGGGCTTTCTCCAAAGGTATGATCTGTTTCATGAAACAAACACAAATTTTACATCATTTCATATGCATATTTTTTAAATTCATTAAAATATTCATTGTAAAAATAGATGATTACAGCTGGGTGTGGTGGCACACACATTTAATCTCAGCACTCAGAGAAGGGAGGCAGAGTCAGGTGAATCTCTAAATTCTAGACCAGTCAAGAACACACAGTAAGACTTTGTCTCAAAAAATATTCTTACTTCCTACAAGTGAGCCATCCAAGTTGTTTGCTGTGACTTTTTCACCTTGCTGTTTGTCTCCAACAGATTTGCAAGCTTGTGAAAATAATGGGAGTTGTAACAAATTATGTGGACAAAATAACCTGAAAATAAGAGAAAAAATAAAAGCATAAACTAAATATGTGTCAGTACAGTAATGCCATTTATGTGTGTACCCATTACAAATGAATAAGACTTCAAATTAAAGGTAAATGAATATAAATAAAGGGATATTTAATTATTCATTAAATAAATTTGATTGAGTACTTGTTACATGACAAAAACTGTACTGGGTGCTGAAGGCATGACAGTGAACAAAATAAATGTTAGAATAAAAAGCTTCCTTCCCATAGTTTTATTGTATTTGAGACAGAAAATAACCAAGAAAAGTATTTTTGTGATGTTAGTGATTAGGGGTAAAGAAAAGGATGTCAAGGAATGGGACATGATATGCTTTTCAAAATTACACATTCATTTATTTTGTGGGGGGATGCTGTGGGATGGTCTGTATGTCAAATGCTCTGATTGGTCAATAAATAAAACACTGATTGGCCAGTGGTCAGGCAGGAAGTATAGGCAGGACTAACAGAGAGGAGAATTGAGAGAACAGGAAGGTGGAAGGAGACATTGCCAGCCACCACCATGACAAGCAGCATGTGAAGACGCTGGTAAGCCATGAGCCACGTGGCAAGGTATAGATTAATAGAAATGGATTAATTTAAGATGTAAGAACAGTTAGCAGAAGCCTGCCATGGCCATACAGTTTGTAAGCAATATAAGTCTCTGTGTTTACTTGGTTGGGTCTGAGTGGCTGTGGGACTGACTAGTGACAGAGATTTGTCCTGACTGTGGGCCAAGCAGGAAAACTCTAGCTAGAAATGGCACCCAACGTGTTGGCAAGAGTTTCCACCTAAAACCTGGGTAAAAAGATTCTAAAATAGAGCTAAAAACAGTTCCTAGTTGTCTCTCTCAAGTTAGCGGCAGCCTGATTGTTTGACCTACTACGGCGGGTTCCTGGCCTTTGCGCTCTACCTGCAGTATGGCGGGAATGAGGCCTCTGCAAGTGGCACATTACGCTGAGTCGTGGATTTAGCCTTTGCTAGTACAAAACAAAAAAGAGATTTCTGGGCTACACATTGCTTTGATAGAAGCATAGACCCACTATTTCTGAGAGTTGATGGCTCCCAGAGCTGGCAGAAAAAGTACCAGCACCATGTTGGGAAGCTGAAGTGGGAGGAGCCAGCAGCCACAGCGCTGCCATTTCAGTCTGAGAATGCTGCAATTTAAAGTGATAGGTTCAAGGTAATATAAAAAAATAAACCACATAAAGATGGCTACCACATAGAGAATCTGGATTATGTTCTCTTTGATATTTGTAATGGAAGAAAAACATTTGATTGCAAAAGCTGTTGAGTTATGCCAAAATGTATATTTTAAAGGTACCTTGACTTCAAAATTTGCATGGGAGGATATGTTGCTTTGGAAAGGAGGCTCTGCTTTTATTTCCACAGAAAGCAAGAGGCTATGGATTTGTTCCAGATTAAGATACATCAGGTTTAACCAGCCAAGACCCCCTGAAAGGTCTCCAATGACACCAAGGCCCAAATGATCCGACATCCAGAACGGTTTCAAGGCAACTGGCTCAAACGATACACCCTCACGGACTACTCCATAATCCTAAAATTTTCTTTGTGTCCCCATAAGATACAGTGCTCCCCTCCATCAGGAAGTAGTAAGAGAAGCTAAGCCCAAATTCCCAAATATACCAAGCTGGCTTTGGAGATTTGTAAAAGTTAAAACCTTCCTTTAAAAAAAAAAAGAAAAGGGAAATTGCTGTGGGATGTTCTGTATGTCAAATGCTCTGACTGGTCAATAAATAAAACACTGATTGGCCAGTGGCCAGGCAGGAAGTATAGGCAGGACTAACAGAGAGGAGAATTGAGAGAACAGGAAGGTGGAAGGAGACACTGCCAGTCACCACCATGACAAGCAGCATGTGAAGACGCTGGTAAGCCATGAGCCACGTGGCAAGGTATAGATTTATAGAAATGGATTAATTTAAGATGTAAGAACAGTTAGCAGAAGCCTGCCATGGCCATACAGTTTGTAAGCAATATAAGTCTCTGTGTTTACTTGGTTGGGTCTGGGTGGCTGTGGGACTGACTGGTGACAGATATTTGTCCTGACTGTGGTCCAAGCAGGAAAACTCTAGCTACAGGGGGAATATATGCATGTGTGCCATGGCACATGTGTGAAGGTCAAAGGACAACTTGAAGGGATTCAGTTCTCTCCTTCTATCACGTGGGCTCTAGAAATTGAACTCAGGGTGTCTGACTTGGTAGCAAGTACCTATAGCCACTGAAACATCTCACCACAGGCTTAGGATGAAATTTGTTTATGGAAATCTGTCCAATAATGAGAGATGTGGTTTGGAATAACTCATTATAATGGTAATTTATCAAGTTGTCTGTGTATTTCTAAGGTTTTTTTTTAGTATATTTAGGTTAATGCATGACATAATTGAATTTTGTATAGGAAAAGCTGAGAGGGGTACTTGTAAGTTAAAGACAAAATATGAGACAGTGAACAACAGAAGGATGATGGGTCATGAGTAAAAGCCTCAAGGAAAGAATATGTATGGTATGAAGAACATAGAGGAAAACACTGTTCCTGGAATTGCAATGATCAAAAGGATCATAAAGGCAACTGTAGAGTGGGTGTGGCTAGATCATTGAGGGACTTTTAAAGTATTCTGGCTTTTATTCTGAGATAATCATCTCAGCCAACTTCATTAAGATGGAGAAGCCATTGGATGGATTTGAATAGAGAATAGATATAATGTAGCCTAATTAGCAAAGTCATTATGCTATATAAAGAATGGCCTGCAGTAAGTATGGGAGAAGCAATAACTCAATAGAATAACTAAAAGAATGTTAGAAGTCTTCTATATAGAGCCAAAAATATGGTTACTAACACAAATTTAGTGTCTCCCACCTCTAGGACCTAGGCCCTGGGAAGCAGTCAGGCCCCAGGAATCAACAACCATCTCTGCCCCAGTTGCTGGCCATCAGGGAAGACTCCTGAGGGCAGGCTCCCCCACCAATACCCACCATCAGACCTTGCAATCTACAAGACCCATGCCCTACTCCAAACAAACCCATCACCCTGCAACCCCAGTGTCTTCCTGAGACACATAATCTGCCAGCTCTCATTGGACCAAGAGATCTCATTGGACAGCAAGCTCTCATTGGACAAAGAGAGGATTCCTGAGACATAGAATCCACCAGCTCTGACCGGACAAAGAGCCCTGATAAGACTGAGAGCAGTACCCTGAGACACAATCAGCCAACTTGGATTGGACCAAGAGCAGCTCCATGAGACACAGAATCTGCTAGCCCTAATTAGACCAAGAGCTACGATTGAATCAATAGTGTCCCCCTGAGACACAGCACAACAAGCACAGACTGAACCAATAGCAGCTTGCGCAAACACAGGCACTTCTTGCATCTATTGGAGGAAGAGATGGAAAGACACCAGTGCGAAAATACATACAAAAACATAAAGAGCAATATGGCATCACCAGAACCTAGTAGTTCTACAACAGCAAAACCTGGACATCACAACATAGAAGAAGCAGAAGAAAGCATCCTTAAAAATAACTTTAAGAAGATGATAGAGGCCTTTAAAGTAGAAATGAAAAATTCCCTTAAAGAAATTGAGGAAAATACAAACAAAAAATTGGAAGAAATCAACAAATCCCTTAAAGAAAGCCAAGAAAACCACGAAAAAGCAATTAAACATGTGAAGGAAACAGTTCAAGACCTGAAAAGTGAAACAGAAACAATGAAGAAGACAAAAACAGAGAGAATGCTGGAAATAGAAAATCTGAGTAAATGAGCAGGAAATAGAGATGCAAGCATAACCAACAGAATACAAGAGATGGAAGAGAGAATCTCTGGTGTAGAGGATACAATAGAGGAAATAGATTTGTCAGTCAAAGAAAACACCAAAGCCAAAAAAGTCATAACACAAAATGTCCAAGAAATCTGGGACACCATGAAAAGGCCAAACCTAAGAATAATAGGGATAGAAGTAGGAGAAGAACACCAACTTAAAGGCACAGAAAATATATTCAACAAAATCATAGAAGAAAACTTTCCCAACTTAAAGAAGGAAATACCTATGAAGATACAAGAAGCTTTTATAGAACACCAAATAGACAAGACCCTCCCAAAGTCCTCTCACCACATAATAATTAAACCACTAAACATACAGAATAAAGAAAGAATATAAAAGCAGCAAAGGAAAAAGGCCAAGTGACTTATAAAGGCAGACCCATTAGAAAAACACCTGACTTCTCAATGGATACTCTGAAAGCCAGAATGTCTGGGACAGATGGAATGCAAACACTAAGAGACCATGGATGCCAACCTAGACTGATATACACAGAAAAACTTTCAATCACCATGGATGGAGTGAACAAGACATTCCAAGACAAAACCAGATTTAAACAATATCTATCCACAAATCCAGCCCTACAGAAAGCACTAGAAGGAAAATTCCAACCTAAGGAATTCAGATACACCCTTGAAAACACAGGCAATAGATAATCCCACACCAAAAAATACCAAAGAAGGAATTAAATACACTACCACCAAAAGATAACAGGAATTAACAATCACTGGTCATTAATATCCATTAGTATCAATGGACTCAATTCACCTACAAAAAGACACAGGCTAACAGAATGGATGTGAAAACAGGATCCATCTTTTGCTGCATACAAGAAACATACCTCAACTTCAAAGACAGACACTGCCTCAGAGTAAAAGACTGGGAAAAGCCTTTCCAGTCAAATGGACTTAAGCAAGCTGGTGTAGCTATCCTAATATCTATCAAAATAGACTTCAAATTAAAATCAATCAAAAGAGATCAGGAAGGACATTATATATACATCATAGGGAAAACGCACCAAGATGAAGTCTCAATTCTGAACATTCATGTCCCAAATACAAGGGCACCCACATTTGTAAAAGAAACATTACTAAAGCTTAAATCACACATCACACCCCACACATTAATACTGGGAGACTTCAACACCCCACTCTCACCAATGGACAGATCTGCCAGACTGAAACTTAACAGAGAACTAAGGGACCTAACAGATATTATGGCTCAAATGGATTTAATAAATTTCTACAGAACATTCCACCCTAACAAAAAAGAATATATGTTCTTCTCAGCACCCCATGGAACCCTATCTAAAATCGACCACATGCTTGGTCACAAAGCAAATCTCAACAGATACAAAAAATTGGAATAACTTCCTGTATCTTATCGGACCACCATGACTTAAAGTTAGATATCAACAACAATGAAAATTACAGAAAGCCTACAAACTCATGGAAACTGAATAATGCTCAACTGAATCACCAAGGTGTCAAGGAAGAAATAAAGAAAGAAATTAAAGACTTCCTAGAATTCAATGAAAATGAATGTACTACATACCCAAACTTATAAGACACTATGAAAGCAGTGCTCAGAGGAAAATTCATAGCACTAAATGCCCACATAAAGAAGTTGGAGAAATCTCACACTAGTGACTTAACAGAACACCCAAAAGCTCTAGAACAAGAAGCAAAGTCACCCAGGAGGAATAAACACCAAGAAATAATCAAATTGAGAGTTTAAACCAATAAAATAGAAACAAAGAGAACAATACAAAGAATCAATGAAACAAAGAGTTGGTTCTTTGAGAAAATCAACAAGATAGACAAGCCCTTATCCAAACTAAACAAAAAGGCAGAGATAGAGCATCCAAATTAACAAAATCAGAAATGAAAAGGGAGATATAACAACAGAAAATGAGGATATCCAGAGAATCCTCAGGTCATACTTCAAAAACCAGTACTCCACAATGTAGCTTGCTACTGTTATTACATCTTAAATTAATCCATTCTATAAATTTCTATAAATCTATACCTTGCCACATGGCTCGTGGCTTACCGGCATCTTCACATGTTGTTTCTCATCTTGGCAGCTGGCAGTGTCTCTCTGACTCAGCCTTCCACTTCCCAGTTTTATTCTCCTCCTTGCCCTGCCTATACTTCCTGCCTGGCCACTGGCCAATCAGTGTTTTATTTATTGACAAATCAGCAACACACTTGACATACAGACCATCCCACAGCACCACAAAATTGGAAAATCTAAAAGAAACGGACAATTTTCTGGATAGGTACCACATACCAAAGTTAAATCAAGACCAGATAAACTATTTAAATAGACCAATAACCCCTAAAGATATAGAAACAGTCATTAATAGTCTCCCAACCAAAGAAAGCCCAGGACCAGATGGTTTCAGCACAGAATTCTACCAGATTTTCAAAGAAGAACTAATACCAATACTCTTCAAATTGTTCCACACAATAGAAACAGGAGAAACCCTACCAAACTCCTTTTATGAGGTTACAGTTACTCTGATACCCAAACCACACAAAGATGCAACAAAGAAAGAGAATTACAGACCAATCTCCCTCATAAACATTGATGCAAAAACACTCAATAAAACATTGGCAAACTGAATCCAAGAACACATCAAAAAAATTTATCCACCATGACCAAGTAGTCTTCATCCCAGGGATGAAAGGATGGTTCAATATACAAAACTCTGTCAATGTAATACACCATATAAACAAACTGAAAGAAAAAAACCACATGATCATCTCATTAGATGCTGAAAAAGCCTGTGACAAAATCCAACACCCTTTCATCATAAACGTCCTGGAGAGATCAGGAATACAAGGAACATACCTAAACATAATAAGGGCAATTTAGAGCAAGCCAACAGCCAACTTCAAATTAAATGGAGAGAAACTCAAAGCAATTCCACTAAAATCAGGAACAAGATAAGGCTGTCTACTTTCTCCATATTTATTCAATATAGTACTTGAAGTTCTAGCTAAAGCAATAAGAAAACAAAAGGAGATCAAGGTGATGAAAATTGGAAAGAAAGAAGTGAAACTTTCCCTATTTGCAGATGATATGATAGTATACATAAGTAACCCCAAAAATTCTACCAGGGAACTCCTACAACTGATAAACACCTTCAGTAATGTGACAAGATACAAGATTAACTCACAAAAATCAGTAGCCTTCCTATACATAAATGATAAATGGGCTGAGAAAGAAATCAGAGAAACATCACCCTTTACAATAGCCACAGATAATAGAAAATACCTTGGGGTAACTCTAAGTAAACTAGTGAAGGACCTGTATGACAAGAACTTTAAGTCTCTGAAGAAAGAAATCAAAGAAGATATCAGAAAATGGAAAGATCTCCTATGCTTATGGATAGGTAGGATTAACATAGTAAGAATGGCAAATTTACCAAAAGCAATCTATAGATTCAATGCAATCCCATCAAAATCCCAACACAATTCTTCACAGACCTGGAAAGAACAATACTCAACTTCATATGGAAAAACAAAAAACCCAGGATAGCTAAAAGAATCCTATACAATAAAGCCACCTCTGGAGGCATCATGATCCCTGACCTCAACCTCTACTATAGAGCTATAGTAATAAAAACAGCTTGGTACTGGCATAAAAACCGATATGTGAACCAATGGAATCGAATTCAAGATCCTGACATTACCCACACACCTATGAACACCTGATTTTTGACCAAGAAGCCAAATTTGTACAATGGAAAAAAGCATCTTCAACAAATGGTGTTGGCATAACTGGATGTCAACTGTAACAAGAATCTTAAAAGTCTTATTAATAAAGACAAACATGGGGCCAGGTATTGGGGTAAATTCTGAAAGATCAGAGAGACAGAAAAAGCCACAGCTAACCTCACCTCACCAACTTCTCAGCTGATCCCGTTTCCCCAGACTGGAAGCCTCTGAATCCTTTTCCAAATGGATCTCAGCTGAACTGCTGCTAAAAGCTTAAAAGCCTAAAAGCCTCTCCTTCCTGGTCCACATACCTTATACTTTTCTGCTTCCTGCCATTACTTCCTGGGATTAAAGGTGTGTGTCACCATGCCTGGCTGTTTCCAGTGTGGCTTTGAACTCAGATTGGATCTCTGCCTCCCAAGTGATAGGATTAAAGGTGTATTGCCACAATTTTCTGGCCTCTATGTCTATCTAGTGGCTGTTCTGTTCTCTGACCCCAGATAAGTTTATTATGATGCACAACGTATTGGGGGACAAAAGATCACCACAGTCAACATGTAAAAGATTGCAAATAGATCCATATCTATCACCATGCCCCAAACTCGTGTCCAAGTGGATAAAAGACCTCAACATAAATCCAGTTACACTAAACCTAATAGAAGAGAAAGTAGGAAGTAGCTTTGAACCTGTTGGCACAGGAGACCACTTCCTAAATATAACACTAGTAGCACAGACACTGAGAGCAATTAATCAATGGGACCTCTTGAAACTGAGAAGCTTTTTTAGGGCAAAGGACATGGTCAATAAGACAAAACGACAGCCTACAGAATGGGAAAAGATCTTCACCAACCCCACATTTGACAGAGGGCTGATCTCCAAAATATATAAAACAAACAATCCAATTAAAAAATGGGCCATAGAGCTAAACAGAGACTTCTCAACAGAAGAATCTGAAATAGCTGAAAGACATCCTTAGTCATCAGGGAAATGCAAATCAAAAGGACTCTGAGATACCATCTTACATCTGTCAGAATGGCTAAGATCAATAGTAATAAAGACAGCTTATGTTGGAGAAGATATGGAGCAAGGGGTACACTCCTCCACTGTTGGTGGGAGTGCAAACTTATACAGCCACATTGGAAATCAGTATGGCAGATTCTCAGAAAATTAGGAATCAATCTTCCTCAAGACCCAGCTATATCACTCTTGGGCACATACCCAAGGCATGCTCAATCATACCACAAGGACACTTGCTCAACTATGTTCATAGCAGCATTATTCATAATAGCCAGAACCTGGAAACAACCTAGATGCTCCTCAACTGAAGAATGGATAAAGAAAATGTGATACATATATACAATGGAGTACTACTCAGCAGTGAAAATGCCATCATGAAATTTGCAGGCAAATGGATGGAACTAGAAAAGATCATCCTGAGTGAGGTAACCTAATCTCAGAAGGACAAAGATGGTATGTACTCACTTATAAGTGGATACTAGATATAAATCAAGGGATAACCAGACTACAACCCACAGCTCCAGAGAAGCTACCTAACAAGGAGGACCCTAAGAGGGATGCATGGATTACCCTGGAAAGGGGAAATAGATGAGATCTTCATGAGTAAACTGGGCATGAGGGGTGGGCAATGGAGGATAGAGGATGTGCGATGAGAACATAAAGGAATGGGACGGTCGAGCTAGAACAGGGAAGGAGTAGGAGAGCAATGAAAGAGATATCTTGATAGAGAGAGGAGCCATTATGGGGTCAGGAAGAATCCTGGTGCTAGGGAAATTCTCAGAAATCCACAAGGACGACCCCAGCTTAGACTACTAGCAATAGTGGCCTACCCCATTAATCAGATTGGTGAATACCCTAACTGTCATCATAGAGCCTTCATCCAGTATCTGATGGAAGCAGATGCAGAGATCCACAGCCAAGTACCAGGCTGAGCTCCAGGAGTTCAGTGGAAGAGAGGGAGGAGGGATTATATGAGCAATGGGGTTCAAGATCATGATGGGAAAATCTACAGAGACAAGCTACTGAACCAAGCTCAAAGGAACTCACGAACTTTAGAGCGACAGCTGTAGAACCTCCATGCGACTGGACTAGGCCATCTGCATACGGGAGACAGTTGTGTAGCTTGGTCTGTTTGAGGGGCCCCTGGCAGTGGGATCAGGATTTATCCCTGGTGCATGAGCTGGCTTTTGGGGGCCCATTACCTATGGTTGAATACCTTGCTCATACTAGATTCAGGGGGGAGGGGCTTGGTCCTGCCTCAACTAAATGTTCCAGGCTTTGCTGACTCCCCATGAGAGCCCTTACCCTTTTGGAGGAGGGGATATTTGGGGGGGTTTGGAGGGTAGTGGGAGGAGTGATGAGTGGAGGATCTGTGGGTGGTATGTAAAATGAATAAAAACAATTTCTTAAATTAAAAAAAACAATTGACATAAAAAAGATATTTATTAGCTTACCTATAAGGAGACAGTATGTCATTTTTCAATTCCAAAGAAGCTAAATGCTGTTTTAGTGCTTCAGTTAAACTGTGTGGTACCTAAAATATTATAAAATATTTGTTCTTTCATATACTTAACAAATCTATAATCTATCTTATACAATGATTAATAAGACAATTCTATAAATATTATTGCTACATGTAAATTCATTATTAAAAACATCATGTTATAAAATCAGAATTTATTTTTAAAAATAATTTATTTTATGTACATTGGTGTTTTGCCTGCAGGTATGTCTGTATGAGGGCATAGGATCTCCTAGAAGAGGAGTTACAGACAGTTATGAGCTGCCCTGTGGGTGCTGAGAATTGAACCCTGGTCCTCTGGAAGAGAAACAGTGCTCTTAAAGACTGAGCCCTCTCTCCAGACCCATAATATCTGATTTTCAAATCAGGCTTTGAAATACTTTTTTAGGGCTCTGTCCCAGACCCCAACATGGGTGGAGATCCCCCTGCTCATAGCTAATAGACATATCAGAGGTGCAGCAGGTGGCAATTAATACTCAGGTGTCAGCCCACTAGAAGTTCAACTCTCTAATGGGAATGTCTTGGTCAAGCAAGTTTTATGAGATTGACTTCAGAGTGTCTTTTGCTTCTGTTGGGCCTTTGGTATCTGATATTATGTATATGGTGTGGTGAATTCTCTACTACCTGTACTGTAATGTGTCTATCTCAATCTTATGGGCATTTATATCTATGGAGTATCTAGAAGATGACTCCTTCTTAAGTTGTATTGCCCATTTGATATCTATAATGTTAGCTTACACAGAGTTTGATAACTAAATATGAATTCAAAGAAATATTACACAAGTCAGGAATTATAAGTACCTGAGAACTGCTTTGTATTATAGCTCAGGCTGACTTAGGAAAATAGTCATATTTTTAGCTACTAAAACAGCTTTTCTACTATTAGCTGATTTAAAGCCTCAAAGTAAGTTCAAATTAGACCAGGTTCCCTGCTAATGGGTTTTAAGGATAGCCAAAAGAACCTGTATAATAAAGCAACCTCTGGAGGCATCATGATCCCTGACCTCAACCTCTACTATAGAGCTACAGTAATAAAAACAGCTTGATATTGGCATAAAAACTGACATGTGGACCAATGGAATCGAATTCAAGATCCTGACATTAACCCATACACCTATGAATACCTGATTTTTGACAAAAAAGCCAAAACTGTACAATGGAAAATAGAAAGCATCTTCAACAAATGGTGCTGGCATAACTGGATGTCAACATGTAAAAGATTGCAAATAGATTCATATCTATCACCATGCACAAGACCCAAATCCAAGTGGACCAAAGAACTCAACATAAATTCAGTTACACTGAACTTGACAGAAGCGAAAGTAGGGAGTAGCCTAGAACGTATTGGCACTGGAGACCACTTCCTAAATATATCATCAGTAGCATAGACACTGAGAGCAACAATTAATCAATGGGACCTCCTGAAACTTAGAAGCTTCTGTAAGGCAAAGTACACTGTAAATAAGACAAAACAACAGCCTACAAAATGGGAAAAGATCTTCACCAATCCCACATCTGACAGAGGGCTGATCTCCAAAATATATAAAGAAATCAAGAAACATAAAACATAGACATAAAAATAGCAAACAATCCAATTTAAAAATGGGCTATCGATGTAAATATAAAATTCTCAACAGAAGAATCCCAAATGGCTGAAAGCCATTTAAGGAATTGCTCAGCATCCTTAGTCATCAGGGAAATGCAAATCAAAATGACTCTGAGATACCATCTTACACCTGTCAGAATGGCTATGATAAAAAACACTGAAGACAGCTTATGTTGGAGAGGATGTGGAACAAGGGGAACACTCCTCCACTGTTGGTGGGAATGCAAACTTTTACAGCCACTTTGGAAATCAGTATGGAAGTTTCTCAGAAAATTAGGAATCAATCTACCTTAAGACCTAATGATACCACTCTTGGGCATATACCCAAGGGATGCTCAATCATATCATAAGTACACTTGCTCAACTATGTTCATAGCAGCATTGTTTGTAATAACAAGAACCTGGAAACAACCTAGATGGCCCTCAACCGAAAAATGGATGAAATGTGGTACATATACACAATGGAGTACTACTCAGCTGTAAAAAACAAACAAACAAACAAAAAACCAATGCCATCATGAAATTTGCAGGCAAATGGATGGAACTAGAAAAAATTATCCTGAGTGAGGTAATCCAGACTCGGACAGACAAACATGGTATGTACTCACTCATAAGTGGATACTAGATGTAAAGAAAAGGATAATCTACACAACCCACAGCTCCAGAGAAGCTAGGTAACAAGGTAACAAGGAGGACCCTAAAAGGGATGTACAGATTGCCTTGGGAAGTGGAAACAGAGGAGATCCCAACGAGCAAACTGGGGATGGGGGGGGCAATAGAGGGTAGGAAATGGGGGATGAGAACATGAGGGAATGGGATGATTGAGCTGGGGGGGGGACAGAGTGGGAGCGCAATGAAAGAGATATCTTGATAGAGGGAGACATTATGGGATAAGGGAGAAACCTGATGCTAGGGAAATGCTCAGAAATCCACAAGGATGACCCCAGCATAGACTACTAGCCACAGTGGTGAAGGTGCCTAAACTGGCACATCCTGGTAATCAGATTGGTGAATACCCTGTCATCATAGAGCCTTCATCCAGTAACTGATGGAAGCAGATGCAGAGATCCATAACCATTCACCAGGCTGAGCTCCAGGAGTCCAGTGGAAGAGAGGGAAGAGGGATTATATGAGCAAGGGGTTGGGGGTCAAGATCATGATAGGGGAAATCTACAGAGACAACTAAACCAAGCTCAAAGGAACTTACGAACTTTAGAGTTACAGCTGTGGAACCTGCATGGGACTGGACTAGACCCTTTGCATACAGGAGACAGTTGTGTAGCTGTGTCAGTCTGAGGAGTCCCTGGCAGTGGGATCAGTATCTATCCTTGGTGCATGAGCCGGCTTTCTGGATCCCATTACCTATGTTGGGACACCTTGCTCACTCCTGATAAATTGGGGAGGGGCTTGGTCCTGCCCCAACTGAATGTACCAGGCTTAACTGTCCCCCATGGGAGAACTTACCCTGTTAGAGGAGGGAATAAAGGGAGGGGAAAGGCAGAGGGGAGAAGCAGGAGGAGGGATGTGAGAGGGATCTGTGGTTTGTATGTAAAATGAATTTTAAAAAACTTCTCAGGACCTGAAAATGGAAATAGAAGCAATAAAGAAAACACAAATTGGAAATTCTGGAAGTGAAAAATCTAGGTAAGCAAATAGGAACTACAGAGACAAGTTTCACCATCAGATTACAAGAGATAGAAGAAAGAATCTCAGGTGTTGAAGATACAATAGAAGGAATAGATATATGAGTCAAAGAAAATGTTAAATCTAAAAAAATTCCTAGCACAAAACATTCAGGAAATCTGGAACAATATAAAAAGACAAAACTTAAGAATAATGGGAATAGAGGAAAGAGAAGAATCCAAATTCAAAGTGATTTTTCTTTTCAACAAAATCATAGAATAAAAATTTTCTAATCTTAAGGAGATGCCTATAAAGATACAAGAAGCATACAGGACACCAAATATATTAGACCAGAGAAGAAAGTCCCCTCATCACACAATAATCAAAACACTAAACATGCAGAACAAAGAAATAATATTAAAAGCTGCATGGGAAAAGGCCAAGTAACATATAAAGGCAGACCTAGAATTACATCTGACTTCTTAATGAAGACTTTAAAAGCCAGAAGGGCCTGGACAGATGTGTTTCACACTTTAAGAGACCACAGATGCCAATCCACTTTACTATACTCAGCAAAACTTTCAGTCACTATAGATGGAGAAAACAATATCTATCTACAAATCCATCCCTACTGAAGGTACTAAAAAGAAAACTACAACGCAAGAAGGTTAACTATTCCATAAAAACATGGGAAATAAATAATCTCACACCAGCAAAACAAAAAGAAGGGAAACACACACACACACACACACACACACACACACACACACACACACACACACACACACATCATCATCATCATCATCACCACCACCACCACCACCACCACCACCATCACCACGAACAACAACAACAACAACAACAACAACAACGAAGTAACAGGAGTTAACAATCAATTGTGATGATATTTTATTTGTGCTTTAACAAATAAAACTTATCTGGGGATTAGAGGACAGAGCCAGCCACTAGATTAAACACTGAGGCAAGACAAGGATCATACCCTTAATCCTATTACTTGGGAGGCAGAGATCCAGATGGATCTCTGTGAGTTCAAGGTTACACTGGGAACAGAGCCAGGCATGGTGGGACACACCTTTAATCCCAGCACTTGAGATCTCATGCCTTTAATCCCAGGAAATGTCATGGCTGAGTGGAGAATGGTATATAAGGCATGAGGAGACAGGAACTAAGCAGCAGTTCAACTGAGACCCTCAGGGTTGAGGACTCAGAGGCTTTCAGTCAGAGAATTCATGGAAACAGGATCGGCTGAGGAGTTGGCAAGGTGAGGTTGGCTGTGGCTTGTTCTGCTTCTCTGATCTTTCAGCTTTCACTCCAATATCTGGCTCTGAGTTTTCTATTAATAAAACCATTTAGCAATTCGTGTTACAATCAATGGTCATTGATATGCCTCAATATGAATGAACTCAATTCCCCAATAAAAAGGTACAAGCTAACAGAATAGATACAAAAACAGGATCCATTCTTATGCTGCGTACAAGAAACACACCTCAAAATCAAAGATAGATATTACCTCAGAGTAAAGGGTTGGAAAAAAATTTTCCAAGCAAATGGACCTAAGAAGGAAGCTGATGTAGCCATTCAAATATCTAACAAAGTAGACTTCAAACCAAAATTAATCAAAAGAGACAGGGAAGGACACTCTATACTCAACAAAGGAAAATCCACCAAAATGATGTTTCAATTCTTAAAATCTATTCCCCAAATGCAAGGGCACTCACATATGTAAAAGAAACATTACTAAAGTTTAAGGCACACATCAACCTTCACACATCGGTAGTTGGAGACTTCAATACCCCACTCTAACCAATAAACAGGTTATCCAGACATAAACTAAACAGAGAAACACTGGAGCTAATAAACATTATAAACCAAATGGACCTAACAGATATCTATAGAATATTTCACCCAAACATGGAAGAATATACCTTCTTCTCAGCACCTCACAGAACTTATTCCAAAATTGACCACATACTTGGCCACAAAGCAAGTCTCAACAGATACAAGAAAATTGGAATAACCCCCTTCATCCTATCAGACCACTACAGGTTAAAGCTGGATTTCAACAACAATAGAAACAAAAGAAAGCTTACAAACTCATATAAACTGAACAACTCTCAACTGATAAAAACTGTGTCAAGACAGAAATAAAGAAATAAAAGACTTTCTAGAATTCAATGAAAATAAATATATAACATATCCAAACTTATGGAACACAATGAAAGCAGTGCTAAGAGGAAAGTTCATAGCACTAAGTGCCTTCATAAAATAATTGGAGAGATTTAATACTAGCAACTTAACAACACACCTGAAAGCTCTAGAACGAAAAGAAGTAAGCACACCAAAGAGGAGTAGATGGCAGGAAATATCAAAGTCAGGGCTGAAATCAAGAAATAGAAACAAAGAGAACAATACAAAGAATCAATGAAACAAAGTTGGTTCTTTGAGAAAATCAACAAAATAGACAAACCTTTATCCAAGCTAAGTGAAAGACACAGAGAATATCTAAATTAACAAAATCAGAAATTTAAAAGGGGATTATAATAACAAACACCAAGGAAATCCAAAGAATCATTAGATAATACTTAAAAAGCCCATACTCCACAAAATTGGAAAATCTAGAAGAAATGGATAATTTTCTCAATAGAAACCAAAGTTTAATCAAGATCAGATAAGCAATTTAAAAAGACCTATAATCCCTAAGGAAATAGAAGCAGTCTTTAAAAGTCTCCCAACTAAAAAAATACCATGGTCAAACTGTTTTAGCACAGATTTCCACCAGACTTTCAAAGAACTAAAACCAATACCCCTCAAATTATTCCACAAAATAGAAACAAAAGGAACATTGCCAAATTTATTTTAAGCAGCCACAGTCACCCTGATACCCAACCACACAAAGATTCAACAAAGAAAGAGAATTACAGACCATTTTTTCCTATGAAAATAGAAAAATACTCAACAAAATACTGGCAAGCAGAATCCAATAAGACATCAAAATGATCATCCACCATGACCAAATAGGTTTCATCCCAAAGAAGCAAGGATGGTTTGACATATGAAAATCAGTCGATGTAATTCATCACTTAAAAAACCTGAAAAAATACATAATCATCTTATTAGATGCTAAAAAAGCCTTTAACAAAATCCAACACCCCTTCATGATAAAAGTCTGGTCAAGATCAGGGATACAAGTTGTACACTGTGAAGATGAATTTTTGCCAAGTGCCTTCTTATTGGTTTAATAAATAGCTGAATGTCCAATAGCTAAGCAGTAAGAGGTTAGGTGGGACTTCAGGGCAGAGGGAAAAGAAGAGGAGATGAATCTAGGTGGGGGAGAGATGCTAGAGGAGATGGAGAGAAAGAAGGACATGCAGGAGAAGAGGTAAAAGCTATGAACCACATGGCAGCATGTAGATTAATAGAAATGGATTGATTTAAGTTATAAAAGCTAGTTAGAAATAAGCCTAAACTCAGACTGAGCTTTCATAATTAATAATAAGTCTCTATGTCATGATTTGGGGGCTGGTAGTCCAATAAAGTCTGCTACAAACATACCTAAACTACTTTGAGATTCCATCTTACACCTGTCAGAATGGCTAAGATCAATAAATAAAGTGACAACTCATGCTGGTGAGGATGTGGAGCAAGAGAACACTCCTCCATTACTGGTGGGAGTGCAAACTTGTACAGCCACTATAGAAATGAATCTACCTCAAGATCCAGCTACACCACGCTTGGGCATACACCCAAAGGATGCTCCATCCTACCACAAGGATGCTTGTTCAACTATATTCATTGCAGCTCTATTCATAATAGCCAGAAACTGGAAACAACCTAGATGTCCCTCTACTGAAGAATGGATAAAGAAAATGTGGTACATTTACAAAATGGAATATACCCAGCAGTTAGAAAATGCCATCATGAAATTTGCAGGCAAATGGATTGAACTAGAAAAAAATCATCCTGAGTGAGGTAACCCAAACCCAGAAAGACAAACATGGTATGTATCCACTTATAAGTGGATTTTAGCTGCTAAGTAAATGATAATCAAGGTACAGTCCACAGACAGAAAGAGGCTAAGTAACAGTGATGTCTCTGGGGGTGGAGGGCGAGACACATAGATCTTTCTGGGAATGGGAAATAGAATAGATTTTGCAGGTGGACTCAGGGAGAGTGGGGATAGGAATTGCAGGGATCAAGTGTGGGGGAGTGGAGGGAGAGAGTACTGGGAGAGATGACTGGGATTGGAGGGCATTTGAGGGATGATGTGGAAACCTAGTGCAATGGAAGCTCCCTGGAATCTACAAGGGTGATCCTACTAATGGAGGATACAGAGCCTGAACTCTCTATCTTCTATAACCAGACAAGGCTTCCAGTGGAGGATCTGGGACACCAACTTATCCACAAAACCTTCAGCCTACAATTGTCCTGTCTGAAAAATATGTTGGGGCAATGGTAGCGCAGAACTTGTGGGAGTAACCAACCAATTATTGGTCTAATTTGAGGCCCATACCGTGAAAGGGAGCCCATGTCTGACACTACCTGGATGACCAGGCACCAGAAAGTGGATAGCCCAGAGACCTGACTGTCTAAAAAATAAATCAATGAAATGATTCCTAATGATGTTCTGCTGCACTTACAGATCAGTGCCTAGTGCAGTCATCATCAGAAAGCCTGCTCCCTGCAGTTGAAGGGAATGGATATAGAGACGCACATCCAAACTTTTAGGTGGAGAGAAAGGACATGTTGGAGGTCCATTAGGTCCCACCCCTTGGAGATTGGGAACTCCATGGAAGAGGGGAAAGAGGAATTTTGGTAGCCAGAGGAGTAGAGGACACAGGGAGAGCATGGCCAGTAGAATCAACTAACCCAGGGCTCATAGAACTCACAGAGCCTGCATGGGTCTTCTATGTCCTCTACATATATATTATGGTTATTGACTTGGTGTTTGAGGAGGACTCCTGACAGTGGGAATGGGTCTGGTGTGTATGACTTCTTTGCCTGCTCTTGGGACTCTTTTCCTCCTACTGTATTGCTTCATCCAGCCTTGATGTGAGAGTTTGTCACGGTTTGTTAGGCAGTGTTCAGTTGATGTCCCTGGGAGGGCTGCTCTTTTCTGGGCGTAGATGATGGGGGTTGGGGGATTGGATCTAGGGAAGAGGTGAAGTGTGGGGAACTGGGAGTAGTGGAGGGAGGGGAAGCTGCAGTTGGGATGTATTGCATAAGAATAATTTAAATTTTTTAAAAGAAATACTATTTTAGAAACAACAACAAATATAGAGTTTTTCTCTGTTTTGTTCAATGTTAAATTTTAAGTATTTGGCACACAGTCCATGCTTAACTAATATTTGCTGAATAAATGTAGATGTAGCTTTAATTATTCATTTCCATTAAAAATGGAAAGTGAAGACTTCCTCTCATAGAAGATAAATTCCCCACCAATGTCCTATATTGGATAGATAAAATTGGCTCACTGGAAGAGAAGAGATTTGGGAGTAAAGATAAATGATACAAATTGCTGAGCTGGCTGGAAGATTTAGAAAAAGAACTGGTTACAGTGGTATAGATATGGCTCAAGGACAATTCCCAAAGAATAAATTCAAAACTTTTCAGTATTTGAACATGTTGGTTGGAAACATTTTCGGTTTGATTTGGTTTGGACAGTTCACTGCCAGCTGTAAATCCAATGGAACAATGCCATGTAAGCTTAATAGACACAATTGTCAGAAGGTGTTTAGAAATCCAAAAAGTTAAAAGCAGCAAGTGTTTTGTTTGCAATGGGTGAGAGTGACACTATAAGACCTCCTTCTTAGACATGTGGTCACTCAAACCATGGAGACATTGTGGTGACTGGTAAAATTCACTTGGGCAAACACCATGGCAGAACCAGCCATCAGATCCCCGTGTTTTTACCCTGGAACTGTGACAGGCAATGTGGATCAGATACATGATATCTGAACTATTTTACCAAAAGATAAAAAAAAAGTATGTCTGACTGCAGACTGAGCAGATCCTTTGTAAAATTAAATGCAAGAAGTAGTAGCTGAAGAATTTTCCTCCTCAGAAAAGTAACATCTGAAGGGATTTCTCAAGTGGTGACCAGCTTAACTTCCATCCACTCTGAGCAAAACCTGTTAGAAGTACAATCTAGTCACAAAGGAAGACTTTAACAGCTCTCCATGGAATCTAGAAGTTAACAGTCTGAACTAGTACTTTGTTTTTCAGAGACCTCTGTCAAGAACACTGACCACAGAGCACAAGGTGGAGCTAACCTCACTCTCACAGTCTTCTGCTCCACTCTCCCACCAAGCCCAGAATTTTTCATTCCATTCCAGGGTTTCCAGAATACCTGAGACAGCCAGTTGACTGGGGAGTAGTTCAACCAGCTGAAGGCCTTGACAGAAGATTTTCTATACTGGCTGGGAGCCAAGGGCCAGGGGTCTGATAAGGAAGCTCTTACAGTAAACAGGGCTCCTTTGCATAGAAATGCCCGAGGATCTGCATGAGCTTCTGCCAATAAGACCCTCATCTGCTTCTTGCGAATCTTCAATGCATGTACTCCACTTTTCTAACACAAGTATCCTAGGCACCAGCACTGAGGTAAGAAGGAAAGAGATGGGTAGCCTAGTGGGAGATGGAGCCCTCCACTTGGGTATTCTTCCTGGCAGATGTCTACTTAGAATTCACGTTGCACATACTGGTCAGTTTGTGTGTGGTGCAACAATGGTTGAGGTTGTAGTTTTCAGGAAAGGTTCTCCTTGCTGCCCTCAGGACCTCCACAGAACAAGGAATGCCAACGTGAATAAAAACCAGGGCAGTAAAGTCAAGTCTGTAGACATCAAGCCATGATTCTAGCCTTTGTTTCACTTTTCTCAGGAGCTAGGAGGCTGGGGTCGTGTCTCTCTTTTATCTTTTCCTGTACTAACCTAAACATTCTTATTTAATCTTTGTCTTCCTGCTAATGGGATCATCTGACTGCTCATTAAGGAAGCCTGGTATTATTTCAAACAACAGTGGTTCTCACTGTGAACCTTTAGGGTAAGGATGCCTGAAGGGATGGCTGTGAATGTTCTAAGTAACCAAATTTTCCCAGAAACTTGTCAGCTTCCTTGCTGGAGATGATACAGATGCCTCTACTTCACAAATTCCATTCTCCATCAGGATCTGTATTACCTTCCACCCTGGCTTCTAGACGTATAACTGTAGCTAAATCTCATTAAAGATTAGTTGAAAAGTTAGACATAGTAGCACAGGCCTGTAATGTCACTCAGGAAGGCTGATGCAGGAGGGTCATGACTTGGAAGACAGTCTAGGCTATATAGTGAGTTCCAGACTAGTATGGGCAACTTAGTAAGACTGTCTCAAAAAAGAAAAATTGAAAATTGACTAGATTTAAAGTTTTATATATGTGTAAAGATAGGTGATAGATTCATATGTAGATGCACATGTGCATATGTGTGTGTGTGTGTGTGTGTGTGTGTGTGTGTGTGTGTGTGTGTGTGTGTAATAATACTAGGAAGAAGACCATCAGAGGAGAAAGAAGTCTTCCTGGAGGGAGGGAAAAAAAAAGAAAAGAGCAATAGGATATGTGCGACATAAAAGCAGAAGAGTAGCTACTGGAGGGAGGAAGGAGACCAGCAGGAGGGAGGCAGGATGATGGGGGAGTAAAGTGAAGGAAATTTCAACAAAAACAAAATGTATATGAAAAGGCCATAATGAAACCCATTACTTTGTATGTTAATTTTAAAAGAACACTTTAAGAATGTCATGGACAGACAGGCAGATAGAAGGGTTACTGAGGTAGCTGTGGCTTGTTCTGCTTCTCTGATCTTCCAGCATTCACCCCAATACCTGGCTTCAGATTTGTTTTTATTAATAAGAACTTTTAAGATTCATGCTACATCTGGTGCCCAACATTCGTGGTACAAATTCAAGAAAAAGCCTCTTGCCTGTGGCCTTGCAGACCCAAGCTCAGACCTGAGCTACACTCAGCCAGTTGTGGTGGCACACTGGTTGGATTTACTGAAGTAGGAGGATCCCAAGTTTGAGGCCAACCTAGGAGAAGCTTCGCCTGGGGCTGAGCCACAAACAGTGGTGGGACCAGGGAGGCAGTGGCTGCTGCTCCGAGTTGCTGGCTTCTTCTCATCGTGTTGGTGACTGCAATGATGCTGCTACCTGGGACAAAGGGTTTACCGCTGCTTGTTCAGAGAAGAATTGCCAGGAACATCGTGTTACAAGAAGTCTTCAACAAAGGTCAGTTTGGAAAAGTTTGGCAAGACAGATGGTGGGGAGAAATTGCTGTGAAGATTTTCTCTTCTAAAGAAGAACATTCATGGTTCCCAGAGACAGACATTTATCAGACTATGATTGCTCCAAACCACAGGAGAGGAAAAAAAAAAGTCTTCAGAGAACCAATGACCATGCCTAACACTAACAGCGACTTTGAAATCTTCAAAAGGATGATGGGACCCCACAACAATGATTCCACATGGACTATGATAAAGCCATTAAGCTTATTAACACCATGGAAAGATCAGCTCTGGACTACAAACTGCTCAGGACAATTTTGAAATTGCTAGCTGAGACGATCAAGCCTGACAAACTACTTAAACAAGGACTTGAGACAAGCCCTGCACTTTCTCATTATGCAGTGACTGGACAAATGATACAGGACTTGACAATTAACCCCAAAATTTTCTTTTCAGGATCCCCTAAAGATGTCTTCACCCCCAGAAAGCAGGAAGTAATTTTAAGAAAATGACACCCACATTCCCAAGAGGTGGGATGGGAGGTTTTTGGTCATTTAATGAGTTTTGGATATTGTCATTGTTTACAATGGTTGGTTACAAGTTGTTAATTGTTAATGGTCAGGAAAAAAGCTGAACATGGATATTAGATTAAGAGGTTTTGTTTTAAAAAAAGGAAAAAGAAAGAAGAGAATATAGATATGAGGTAGATCATTGACTCTACTCTGAGAAAAAAAAGATAAAGAAATAATAGGATAAATGGGTAGATCACTGAATCTACTCTAAAAAGAAAAAGGAGAAGATATAAAAATGACAAAAGGTAGATTACTGAATCTATTATGAAAAAAAGAGAATATAAATATAATAAGATAAAAAGGGAGATTATTGAATCTACTTTTAAAAAGGAATTACTTGTTTTAAATAGGATAAGTAATGATCCTTTTCTTGTCTGAGTTTATCAAATGTTACTGGACTGGACATTGTTAATATATATAATGGAGTTTTTATCTGAATCTGTCAAATGTTAGTGGACTAGACATCGTTAATGTAATTCTTGACTGTATATATTGTATATACTTATTGGATAGTTTTTCTTGTATTAGTTATAAGCTTTTTTGAAAAATTTTAGGCAAAAAAGGGGAAGTGTGGTGGTATTGTGTTACCCAAAATATTGTGCACCCTAATAAACTTATCTGGGATCAGAGAACAGAACAGCCACTAGATACAAAGGCTAGAAAATGGTGGCACTCACGCCTTTAATCCTAGCATTCCAGAGGTAGAAATCCCTCTGGATCTCTGTGAGTTCAAGGCCACACTGGAAACAGCCAGGCATGGTGACACATGCCTTTAATCCCAGAAAGTGAGTCTTTAATCCCAGGAAGTAAGGGCAGAAAGCAGAAAGGTTTATAAGGTGTGAGGACCAGGAACTAGCCTGGTTAAGCTTTCAGCTTTTGAGAAGCAGTTCAGTTGAGATCCATTTGGATGAGGACACAGAGGCTTCCAGTCTGAGGAAACGGGATCAGCTGAGGAACTGGTGAGGTGAGGAAGCTGTGGCTTGTTCTGTTTCTCTGATCTTCCAGCTTTAACCTAATACCTGGCTTCAGATTTGTTTTTATTAATAAGAACTTTTAAGATTCATGCTACAGGTTATTGATATAGCTTAGTGGTACAAAACTTGACTAACATGTGAGAGGCCTTGAGTTCAATCCCAAAACAGTCCACCACATGAAAGTAAAACAGTATTGCAAAAATAATGCCTTCCAAAAGAACATTGTAAATTGGTGTTAAACTGATTCTTAAAGACACAAAGGATATAAGGGTGATTATCCCCATCTCCATCAAAACTACTTAGCCCCAGTTTCTGGGGAGGGAAAAAGCCTGAGCTCATTTGATTCTTACTGTTATGGGACAGTCACTAACATTCTACCCCTTTGCAGTTGTAAAAAATAACCATCTCTGTCCACTCAAAAAGCATGGTCTAACTATTATACCAGGAGACACTATGTGTGTGTACATGTAACTTCTAGATAAATCAAAATATACACACATCATTTTATGACAAAAGAGACTCCGATGATGACTAATAGAGTGGACATGCAAATACAAAAAGTCACTTTAAATACAATATGCCACTGACCTGAGAAAGATATGGAATGTCTTTCTGCTCAACTCCAAATTCCTGAATTCACAAAAAGAGGGGGAAAGCATACATATAACTGTAGGGAGTATTAATAAAAAATTAACAGATATGCTATTGTGTATACATAAAAGAGAAAGAACCTCAAGAATATATCTTTCTGGATTAAAAAAATGACCAGGCAAACATATGTCATGTACATTTGAGCACAAAATTATACTTAACCTAAGGATAGATTCTAAAAGAAAAGGCCTGCCTGTATTGAGTCTTTGATACTTGGGGAAGAGCTAAATTACATATTAGCTAACATGCAAATGTGTTATTTCAAGTAGAAGTCAGCCACTATTCATACTGTTGTTCTTCTTATTGATAATTTATGTTTATTATCTTTGATTTTTAGATATTTTCCTGTCAGTTGTCTAGGACTGATTCACCTTGTTTGGCTTGGATTACTCTGAGCATGAGGGAAAACATAGGCTTACCTTTGCTATTATTTCTTTCTCTCACTCACCACAGACCTGTTTTGTCTATTGCCAAGTGCCTGGAAAGATTTATGTCATATATATTTTGATCAAGTTTTGAAATTACTGCTGATAGTAGAATAAAGGTGATACTAAACTAATAAAGAAAGCAACAGAAAATCCTTGAATATAAATGAATTTCTAACCTCTGCAACCTTTAGAAATTCTGTCAGTTTGGCTGTTCTTCCAAGAAATTTGATGTAAATATCCAAACTTTCCTTGCATTGGTTCTTCCTCATGTTAAAATAATTGTCTAAAAATAGAAATAATAGATAACACGAGAGAAAAGCGAGAACTGCATTAATTTATCTTAATGTATAATGTACTGGTGTTTTATTATTTTAAAATACATAGCCTTCAACAATTTCCTATTTTGGATCTACAACAAATATAAATCTAAATATAGAAACTAAAGAAAAAATTTTTACAAATAAATTATACTTGACCAAAATTTCTTTTAAAAATAATTTAACTTTTAAAAAAGAAGTTTTAACTTGCCTAAAAGATTAAGGATCCCTTCATTATAAGCTGAAAAAAGACGAAGAGAATCTTTAAAGAGTAGTATAAAAGCAGACTGTATGATCCCATTAGTTAGTTGGTCAGGATTTGCCTAAAAAAGAAAGAATTATCTAATTACCACAACAGTTTAAGATGATTCTTCCTCCCGGATACAGTTAACTATTCCACTTATTAATTTTCTTAAAACTCTTACATTAAAATTAAGAAGAGCATCAAATTGGGTTTGAATGACTGGAAGTGTGTTTAGAAGCTCATTGGTATTCATAGTTCTCATCACACCATGTGTCCTACAAAAGATAAAGGAATATCATAAATATCAGCAATTAAGAGTTTGAGAAGCACTATGACATACGTATTTTAAAATAGAGATGTGTTGTTTTGTGAAAATTTCAAAGTCAACTACACATGTTCAGTGTTTACTTACAAATTAGTGATATTTACTGACCCTCTCTTGATTTTTGTGATGTCGGATGAGATCATTCTGTATGCGAGCGACTTTTCGTTCAGGTATCTGCTATATCGTCTGATGAATGTTGACATAGTATAGCCTAAAAATGAGGTATGTTATTTCCAAATCAATGATATTATTTGCAATATGTTAACAAATGTGACAACTTCAGTCCACTTCACCTGTATACTTCAATAGCCTTGAAGTATAAAAGCTAGACATTATTTCATTAATCTGACAATTCTCAAACATTCTGTTAAAGATTATTTTTTACTTCTTTAAACCACTTTTGATGTGTTGATGGTGACATTATCGAACAGAAGAAATAATTGAATTGTATGAGCTTCTTTCATGCGTTCAATAAAAACTATTGTAAATTCTTACCATTTCTTTACTGTCCCAGTCTGCTCCTACCACCTCTCCTCAACTTTCATGCCCTCAGCAAATAATCCTACCCCATACTTCACAGAGAAACCAGGAAAAGACCTTAGTAGAATGTTAACTTCTAGCTTCTCAGCCTTCAAATGTACCGTGATTTATTTATTCATCCAATTTATTAATTCACTGAACAGTTAGTCGTTGAGTACCTACTACAAGTCAGGTCTTGTTCTAGGTGCTGAAAGTTCAAAAAGTTCAGCTCTTATGCACTTCTGATGTGAACTGACAAAAGGTAATGATCCCAAAACAAAATGACACAGCTAGTGAGAAGTGGACTAAAGAAAACTCAAACAGGGAAGTAGCATAAAGAAAAGGATGTGGGACAATTTTTGGTAGACTGGATATAAGGCTTCATTGAGCAAAGTCCATTAATAAGCTAGTAAGTGCTCAAATTTGTGTCAATGAATTAAGGGATTATTTACCTCCAAAAAATTCTCACCACATCACATCCTTAATAACTTAGAAGCATTTTCTTAACAAGGAATAGTTTTCAGATCTTTTCCTTCTTTGTCGAGTAGAAATATTTCCATCAAAGACTCTTCTTGGTGGGCATAGTGGTGCTCACCTTTAATCCCAGAACCCAGGAGAGAGAGGCAGACAGATCTCTGTGAGTTCAAGGCCAGCCTGGTCTACAGAGTGAGTTCCAGAACGGCCAGGGCTGTTACACAGAGAAACCTTGTCTCGAAAAAAAAACAAAAACAAAAACAAAAACAAACAAACAAACAAAGACTCATCTCACCTTCTATGACACTTTTATCCAGGAAGTTGTGTAAAGTAAACAAAGAACTTCGAGAGGCAAGATGTTGAATAAAACGCTGTCAAACATAATGTACCAAATTTAGTTTTTGTATCCAGATGAATTTCATTAATGATTTTAATTAAATGTTTTGCCCTCAAGACTTTCTGTCTAACCACCTCTCTCTTTTGGTTTTTTGATTCATTCTAAATTGCAGAACAATACAAAAATAATGATATATCTGTGTATCTCACTAACTAGAAATACCAGCTGTTTTTTTTTTTCTGTATCCACCTCAAGGTTAATTTTATAAGAGAAATGAAACAACCGAATGTGGTGATGCACACCTTTAATTCTAGCATTCGAGAGGTGCTGAATTTAAAGGTGCAGGTGGATCTCTATGAGTTAAAGACCAGCCTGTTTACATAGTGATTTCCAGGCCAGCCAAGGGCTTCATAGTGAAGACTCTGTCTCAACCCTCCCCACAAAAGAAGAATGGAACATTACAGTTAAATTGCCTTTGACCCATCCTCAAGATCTGTTTCTTTTTCCTCCTAGATACAAATATAGTATCATAATTTTAAACAGTCTTTGCAATCTATTTTCTTAGAATTTCATATGCATGTCTTCCATGGACAAATATTATGCATATTTTAAAAATTTACCTAAATAGGGCCTGTAAGACAGCTCAGTGGGTAAAGGAATTTGGCATCAATCCTGATAACCTGAATTTGATTCCTTGAACCCACATGGTGAAAAGAGAACCAATTCTCAAAAGCTATCTTCTCACCTCCATCTGTGCACTGTTCGTATTGTACATACTATAATATATATAATATGTAAATATATATAAAACGGTTGTCTAAATGGTATTGTTCATTAAATATCATTCTAAAATTTGTTTTTAGGCAAGCAAGATGGCTCTGTGGGTAAAGGCACTTATTGCCAATTCTGACCATGCACATACACAATAAATAGTAAATGTAAAAAAAATTAAAATTTTTTTCTATATTAGAATTGTTTTTGAAATCCAGCATTCTTAGTAAACATCACATTTGATTTAATACTAAATATGTTGTAATATGCTCATTATATTGCCTTTTTCTATAATTATATGTTCTTATGATTAGCTTTATGATGTCTGTCCTATCAAAATGCTATAAAAACAGCCACCTACATTTTATTTAGCTTTAAATTTAATGCTGAATATTTCATCTTTGAGGAAATGATTTTATATATGTGGTAAGATAAGGATGTCATTCTATTTTTTAGTATTCACTTGGGTTAGTAGATTTTATTTAAAATTGACCCCTCCATAATTTCCTCACATTTTTAGTGCTACTAATCTCTTTTGTAAGTATGGTTCTTGTTCTGAGATATCGATTATGATACATATGTATGTTTTACTTTAGAGATACTATCCTGTGTAGTTACCATTACTTTATACTAAATATCAAATTACAACCAATTTCTAAATATTAATTTTAATCCAAGACTTACTGAAATTATGAATTTTAAGTAGAAAAAAATAATTTAATGTTATGGACTATTTCAGCTGTTCTGTGGAGTTAAAATATGTATATGGAAAGAAATAGGCAGGTGAGCATATAATACCATCAGGTGTCCAGTCTTTCTCAAAAAGTAAAGCAGTTATGCAGTAATACATTTGTGGGAAGGGGGTCCCAGTCTAAATAATCTGAAGAGGGCTGGAGAGATGGCTAAGCAGCTAAGCACACTGGTTGCTCCTGCAGAGAACTCAGGTTCAATTCCCAGCACCTACATGGTGGCTTACAACCATCTGTGACTCCAGTTCCAGGGAATCCAACACCCTTTCTGGCTTCTGTGGGCACTATATGCATGTGGTACAGTGTGGTGATATTCCCCAATATATCATGCACCCTAATAAATTTATCTGGGGTCAGAACAGAACAGCCATTAGATATAGAGGCCAAAAAATGGTGGCACACATGCCTTTAATCCTATCACTTGTGAAACAGAGATCCATTTGGATCTCTGTGAGTTCAAGGCCACACTGGAAACAGCCAGGCGTGGTAACAAGAGCCTTTAATCCCAGGAAGTAATAGCAGAAAGGTATATAAGGTGTGAGGACCAGGAACTAGAGCCTGGTTAAGCTTTTAGGCTTCTAGCAGCAGTTCAGCTGAGACACATTTGGATGAGGACACAGAGGCTTCCAGTCTGAGGAAATAGGATCAGCTGAGGAACTAGTGAGTTGAGGTAGCTGTGGCTTGTTCTGCTTCTCTGATCTTCCAGCTTTAACACAATACCTGGCTCTGGGTTTTATTTTATTAATAAGACTCTTTAAGATTCATGCTACAGTACAGAGACATACATTCAGGCCAAACACTTACACATAAAGAAAGAAAACTGAATAATCTGAAGAGTAATCTAAATATTCAATGTCCGCTCTATTATGTACCTTATTACCAGTGGTTATTTTAGCAGTGGATAAGTGGTATATTTCCAAGAATACTGATTTCAAAGGTACAATCATAATTGAAAGAAAAAATGTGATTAACTTATTTTACCTTCCACTAATAGAAGTAAAAGGTAGTGAGACCTTTTACAAAAACATTTTGCAGTTGTCTGTTTATGGTTCTTTGTAATAGAAGGAAACACTGCACATGAACGACACTAACCTCATTTCCATTAACCATGAGGTGATGTATGGTGACCAGGGCTTTGAAGACAACCACCCAGCTGCTGCTCCTAGCTTTTGCAGAAAGGACATTAGCCAGATGTTCAACACTCATATTTGTTTGGTTTATGTACTGTAGTAGACCTAATCAGAGATGGTTAAAGCATTAAAATACAGGTTGAGAAATAATTTTCAATTCACTTTATATTGCTAACCTTTTTTTTTTTTTTTTTTTTTTTTTTTGGTTTTTCGAGACAGGGTTTCTCTGTGTAGCTTTGCGCCTCTCCTGGAACTCACTTGGTAGCCCACGCTGGCCTCGAACTCACAGAGATCCGCCTGGCTCTGCCTCCCGAGTGCTGGGATTAAAGGCGTGCGCCACCACCGCCCGGCTATTGCTAACCTTTTTATTTTACTATTTCATGCACTCATATTCATTTTCTCTGTTTCTCTGTTTCTCTGTCTCTGTCTCTGTCTCTGTCTCTGTCTCTGTCTCTGTCTCTCTCTCTCTCTCTCTCTCTCTCTCTCTCTCTCTCTCGTGTGTGTGTGTGTGTGTGTGTGTGTGTGTGTGTGTGTGTGTGTGTGTGTGTGTGTGTTTCTGTCTCTATATCTATCTATCTCTCATTTGGAGTGGGTTAATATATATTTCCCTAGAATTCATTATCTGGCCTGCCCATAGTAATATATACACATAAATACATGTATATTTTTGTTAATGTCATTACAAGCAAAAATAGGAAATGAGACTCTTCTAAGAAGCTAGAGGTTTTGGTGTTTTGTTTTGTTATTGAGACAGCATCTCATGTATATGATAGACTAGTTTCAAATTCACTATGTACCTAATAATTCACTCCTGATCCTTCTGCCTCTACCTCTGAGTTCTGGAATTACAATTGTGCTCCACCATGCTGGATTTATGCCAGTATATGCTGGGTATATGATGCTGAGAATCAAACCTGGGGTTTCATAACACTAGAAAAGCACTCTACCAACTGAGATACATCCTCAGTCAGAAGTTGACATTCTAATTCTATCATCTTATGTCACTAGTCTAAGTTATTTAAATACTTTTTAGTACTCTAGAATTTGGTATTAAAAAGTCATTGGTGCTGGGCCTTCTGGCACATGTCCGTGATCCTAATACTAGAGAGGCCGAGGCAGGAGAATTGGAACAAGTTGGAGGATAGACGGGGCTACAAACAAGATTCTGCCTCAAAATACCAAAACCCAAGCCCAAAACAAAACAGAAACAAACCCTCAAGTGGTTCTTCTCTGCTTAGTGGAAGGTATGAGCAGTGATCTGGGGCTTTCCCTCATGGGGTGTTGAGGGGCTGGGGAAAAGAAGGAAAGGGTCTCTGGTAGAGGTGGCAGCCTCCTACTCACTGGCCAGATGCTTTGGCTCTGGTTCCATGGGCTCATCGGTGGTCGCCCCAAGGGCAGCCTTGGACACAGATGATCCCATGTTCAAGTTGGAGTCTCCGAAAGACTGTTACCACAAGAATGACTGCACAACAGAGATGGCTGTGGTGTCTGTTCCCTCTTCTTCCCGACCAGCGGGGACCAGCACCCTGGGCAAAGGACCAACAGTCCCTGCAGGTGACTGTTACTAGATGACGGTTCCTTTGTGTCACATGACAGAGTTCCAGCATTATGAGGTAGATTTTGAATTTGTAGAGCACCATATTTAAACTTGTAAAGCACAGGGATTCTGGAAGAATGCCAGGAAAGATGGCTACTAGGCCTGAAAGGGTAGTATGGGGGTATTTGTTTGAGCTCTGAGGACAGGCTCTGGACTTGTAGCTAGCATCTCAGCAGAAGTGGAGAGTTAACGACAAAGTAAGCAGACAGAATTCAACTGCTGCTAACAATAATTTTTCTTCTGTATGCTCACATCTAGTTACTCCCACACAGAATATGTTGCATATCCAATAACTCTCTTTTAAATATTTCATTACTCTTCACGTTGTGGTTATATTTTTCCATTAAACCTTTGAAGATATTCACAGTAATTATAATAACTGCTTTAAAAGTGTTTGTGGGGCTGGCGAGATGACTCAGCCATTCAGAGCACTGATTGCTCTTCCAGAGGACCTGTGCTCAATTCCCAGTCATGGTGGCTCTCAACTGTAAAGTACCAAGGGATCCATTATGAATTTCTGGCCTCATTGGGCACAACAGGTGCATGATGCACAGACTTACATTTAGGCAAACACACACATAAAATAAAGATAAATAAAATCTCAAAAAAATTAAATGTTCATTTGCTAATTCTATCATTTTTGATATTTTTGTATGTTTTGATTAATGTAATTTTTTCCTTATGTATAATCACATTTTTCTGCTTCTTCCTATACCTACTAGTTTTGATTTTGATGGCAAATAATGCTAATTTTGCTTTTTAGAAGCAAAATGTGCTGTCTTGGACAGTTCATAGGTGTGGAATCATAAATATATGACCCTTTGTGACCAGCATTTTCACTGAGAAAAATATATTTAAAGCACTCGGGAGGCAGAGGCAGGCAGATCTTTGTGAGTTTGAGGACAGCCTGGTCTCCAAAGCAAGTTCCAGGAAAGGCGCAAAGCTACACAGAGAAACGCTGTCTCGACAAAACAAAAAACAAAAAACACACACAAAAAAAAAGATCATTTACGCTGTAGCAGGTAGTACTTCATTTAAACTTTTTAATATTTAATTTAATATTCTGCTTCCTGCATAGATCATAAAATTTGTGTTTCATTCATCTACTAATGGACATTTGGTCTGTTTTGCCTTTGAACTCTTGATTAATGTGCACATATTTGTTTGACTACTACTCACTTTCAGTCTTTTGTCTATTTTAATTTAATTTATTTATTTATATTTTTGAGGTGCTGGGGATACAATCCAGGGCCTTGCACATAGTAGACAATTGTTCTACTGTTAAGCTACCCTAACCCCCAGACTATGAATTGATTCTTGTCTCTTTATTCATAAGTTATAAGATGCCTATATATTATGGATTCATGGCCCCTGAGATATATAATTTTCATTTCCATTTTTGATTGCTTTTTCACTTTCTTGATAGTGATTATTAAAATAAGAGTTTATTTGATAAAACCCAATTTATCCATTTTCCTTGTTACTTATGCTTTTAGTGCTGTATTCTTTGCCTAATTCAATGTTATGAACATACATTCTTATTTTTGCAGGAGTTTTACAGTTTTAATGCATATATGTAAGTCTATGATACATCTAAAATTTTACATTTATTTATTATGTACACAGACACACACATGCATACCATGGTGCACTTGTGGAGCTCAAAAGATAATTTATAGGAGCCTTATATATGTCATATATATATGAGCCTTATATATGCCATATATATACATATATATATATATATATATATATATATATATTCTACAGTCAAAGCGGTGCCTAAGTAATTTTTTATTTTACCATAAATGGATGCAGTTTTATTTTCAGATTAATCATTATTAACATATAGACCTACTGCTGATTTTTGTGTCTTAGTTTTAAATCCTGCTCTTCATGTTTTTACTTAATGTAGTGTGTGTGTGTGTGTGTGTGTGTGTGTGTGTGTAGGCACAAGAGTGCTGTAGTATCTATGTGGAGCTCAGAAGAAAACTTATGGAAGCCAATTTTCTTTTTCTGTCATGTTTTTTCCTAGGCTTTAACTCGGGGCATCAGGCTTAGTTGGTGGCAGGCACCTTTATTCATTGAACCATGCTTCTGGCTTGTGCAACTTTAAAGAGCTCATTTATTAACTCTAATAGTTTGGTGTGGTAGAACACAGCTATAATCCCAGCACTCAAGAGGCAAAGGCAGGAGGATGATGAGTTTGAGGACAACCTGGGCTATAAACTGAGTTATAGGACAGCCTAGGCTATGTATCAAGACATAAATAATATATAAACAAAGAACATGGTTTTGTACCTTTTCCAGTTCTTAGAAGTTCTTATTTATCTTTCTTTTTCCCAATTTTCATGGTTAGAATCTCCAATATAATGTTGGTAGAAGTGGCAGGAATAGATGGCTTTGTCTTGATACTGATTTTATTCAGAAAGCATTCAGCATTTTTTTTTTAAAAATCACGGAGTATGTTGTTAGTTGTGGGTTATTCATATATAACCTTTGTCTGGTTGAGGAAGTTCCTTCTCTTTCTTGTATGTTTAATGTTTTCTTTATAATAATGTGTTGCCTTTGGTTAAATGCACTTATATCATGTGACATTTTTTCCTGGAGAAATGTGAGTAAATATCTACTCACTTCAGATAGCAATGACTCAAAGGCAGATGCATCACCAAAAGCTCACTGCAGCATGGATGGTGGCTCATGAAAATTGGAAACCTAGAACTCACTGCACAACTTGAAGCCAGCTCAAAAGGTTGGAGAGGGTCTCTTTTGGGCACATCAATTTGTCTAAGAGTATTTCTCATCAGTCCTTACTGCTTATATATGCTTGAGTTCAGAGGGGCCTGGTGAATCTGATCAGTTTTAGAGACTTCCTGAAAGTACTGAGTTATTTAGTTCATGTGTCTTAATGTCTTTCCCTGCAGTATTAAATGTCTCACCTCACCTTAGAACATCCTAAGTTTTAAGCTTCCCTCCAAGGTGAAAGATTTTATCTCAGAGGAAATTGCTATACATCATTTTATCCTGCATGTCTTGAATTAACCCTGTAATTTTGTTCTTTTTCCCTCCTCCTTGTTATTATTGTCATCTTTCTTTTCTTGACAGTTTTACTCTGCAGCCCAGACTTGCCTGAAACTAGTGATAAACTACTTGCTTCAGCATCCTAAATACTAGGATTGTAGATGTGAGCCACCACACCTGGCTCTGCACACACACACACACACACACACACACACACACACACACACACACACACACACACATTTGTTGAACTAGCTACACATGCTTAGGAAAAGTCCACTTTGATCATGTGGTACAATTATTTTTGTACTCTGACAAGTTAGGTTTGCTAGTAGTTTGTTAAAAACTTTTGCATCTATATTCACGAAGAATATTGGCATTTGGCTTTTTGGTTTCGATGTCAGAGTAGTACTGATGAGTTGAGTAGTTTTGAAGATTGTTTATATTCCTGATTTGGAAGAATTTGTGAAGGATTGATATTAGTTCAAATACTTGGAAAATTTTAACAATTAAACTGTGTGGTCCTGGGCTTTCCATGGTGTGTGGGAAATTTTACAATTGCCAAATTGATCTGTTTACTTCCTGCAGGTCTTATTTAGACTTTTCATTTCTTGTTGGGTAAGTTTCAGTGTTTAGTGTTTTTCTAAAGATTTATTTCATTTTTTATCTAATTTAGTAGAATACAGAGATTCATAGTTTGCTTTAATAATCCTTTCCATTTTTTGCAAGCTTGACAGTTTACCATTTCATTCTCAATTTTAGGAATTTGAATCTCTTTTTTTAAATGGTCAGAATGACTTAAAAATTGTTGGTTTTGTGGATGTTTTAAGAAAATGGACTTTAGTTTGATTTTTTTTATTGATTTTCCCTATTTTTCTATGTCATTTATTATCACTCTAACCCTTATTATAACCTTTCCTCTTCTCACACTGAGTTTAATTTGATCTTTATTTTCCAATTCCTTAAAACTTAGATGGTTGGTTTCAAATCATGTCTCTTTTTAAATTACACTTTTAGAACTATAAAATTTCCCCTGAGACATCACTTATGCTGCATTTCATAAGTTAATTATAGAATAGTGTGTTTATATTAATTTATCTCAAAATATTTTGCTACTTTCCCTTATGATTTTTCTTTGACCTAATAGGTATTAAGAATGTTTATAATTTTCATAAATTTGTGAACTTCTAAATGTCCTTAATTATTTCTTTTTCAGTTGTAGTTAGAGAACATACATTTTATTATTTCAATTATTTCAATTGACTGAGGCTTGTCATATGGTCTAACATATGATCTAACCTGAACAGTGCTCCATAACATTTGAGAAGAATGTGTATTTTGCTGTTGGATCATCTTACAAGTTGTCTGTTAGGTTAAATTATTCCATTTCCTTACTGATCTTCTACCTGGTCATATGTACTATTGAAAACAGAATTTTGAAGTTCAGAAGTAGTTGTTTTTTTAATTGTCCCCTTCTCCTTTGATTGAGTCAAGATTTTTGCTTCATGGACTTTGGGCTCTGTGGTTAGGCATTTATATTGCTTACATCCTCCTGACAAACTAGCCAGTTTAACTTTATGCAATGCTCTCATTTTCTCTACTTTTAAAATATATACATTGTGTAAAACATTAGTTTGGCCATTCCAACTCTCATGATTGTTGTTTGTATTTTATTTTTCCAGTCTTTTACTCAGACTATTTGAACGTAAGTGTCTACCCAGGGAACAGCATAGAGTTGGATCATGCTTTTTAAGCCATTTTTAACAATCTCTTCACTTTGACTGGATTAATTTATTTTTATTTAATGCAGTCTGAGAGCCACCATGTGGTTGCTGGGAGTTGAACTCAGGACTCAGGTAGATCACTGAATCTACACTGAAGAAAAAGGGGAAGATATAAAAATAACAAAAGGTAGACTACTGAATGTATTATGAAAAGAAAAAAGAGAGAATATGGATATGAAAAATTAAAAGGGAGATTATGGAATCTACTTTTAAAAAGGAATTACTTGTTTTAAATAAGTAATGAAAAATTTTTGTCTGAATTTATCAAATGTTACTGGACTGGACATTGTTATATATTAATGGAGTTTTTATCTGAATCTGTCAAATGTTAATGGACTAGACATCGTAAATGTAATCTTGACTGTGTATATTTGACATAATTTTTCTTGTATTAGTTATAAGCTTTTTTTAATTTTAGACAAAAAGAGGGGAAATGTGGTATTGTGTTTCCCAAAATATTGTGTACCTTAATAAACTTATCTGGGGTCAGAGAACAGAAAAGCCACTAGTTAGGCAGTGATAGCACACGATTTTAATCCTAGCATTCCAGAGGCAGAAATCCATGAGTTCAAGGATACAGACAGGCATGGTGACTCATCACGCCTTTAATCCCAGAAAGCAAGCCTTTAATCCCAGGGAGTGTTGGTAGAAAGCAGAAAGGTATATAAGGCGTGAGGATCAGAAACTAGAAGCATTTGGCTGGTTAAGCTTTCAGGTTTCTAGCAGCAGTTCAGCTGAAAGCCATTGGGATGAGGACACAGAAGCTTCCAGTCTGAGGAAACAAGATCAGCTGAGAAGTTGGCCAGGTGAGGTTAGCTGTGGCTTGTTCTGTCTGTCTGATCTTCCAGCATTGACCCCAATAACTGGCCTCGGGTTTGATTTTATTAATAAGATTCTTTAAGATTCATGCTACAGCAGTCCCCAATAACTTAGGATTTAGTTCCAATATTTTGGTCTGTTTTTTATAACTGTTGACCTTTTCTCCTTCATTACTGCTTTCTTTTGTGCTATATAGGTATTTTGTTCTGTATCATTTTAACTCTGTTTCTTGACTATACTTTCAAAATAGTTCCTTTTTCACTTGGGAACTATAATTAACAACTTAGAATAACTTATTTATGTGCTTATGTGTATATGTATGTGTGTGGTATATGCACATGTGAGGAGAGGTTTCTCATGCCTGTCACATGATATCAGGTGTCCTGCTCTATTACTCTATGCCTTATTCTGTAGAGAGAGGTTTTGTCACTGAACCTGAAGCCAGGCTAGTGAGCAACAAGCCTGAGTGATCCTCCAGGGTCTGCTTACCTCAGTACTGGGGTTACAGGTTTGTGTAGGACCACTCCCAGCTTGGTACTGGAATCTGAACTTTATGATTGCACACTAAGTACTCTTTTTGGTTTTGTTTTTATTTGTTTGTTTGTTTTTGAGACAGGGTTTCTTTGTGTAGACCTGGCTGTCCTGGAACTCGCCCTATTAGACCTCAAACTCACAGAGATCTGCCTGCCTGACTCTTGAGTGCTGGGATTAAAGGCATGCACCACCTTCTTTTGGCCACTAAGTACTCTTAACTTCTGAATCATCTCTCTCAATCTCCTCCTTTAGCTTTGATTCAAATATCATTTCAATGGTATTACAAAAATTGTTCAAATATATCTCTATTCCACGCCTCACTTTTTTTGCTGTTATTGTTATACATAAAATTACATATTTTGTATGTATGTATACATATAGTAAATGTCCATAAACACATTCTCTAATTATTTCTTTATGTAGCTGTTTTCTGAGTAGGAGAAAAACATGTCATGAACTTAGTAGGGACACCTGATTGACATAACTCAGAAGTCCTGGACTTAAGCAGTCCTCCTCAGCCTCTCAAGTAGTTGGGACTACAAGTGTGGACAATCATATCTAGCTCTCTAATTTTATTTCTGGGAATATCTTCTAATCTTCATTTTGGAAGAATAATTTTCCTAAATATAAAATTCTTCATTGATATTTTTCCCCCAGTACATGTACCATCCCACTGCATCCTGGCCTCTGTAGTTTCTGATGACAATTGATCTGTGAGTATTTACTGAGGGTCCCTTGTATATGATACATCATTTTCCCTTTTGACACTTTTGATACTCTTTCATTGTGTTTAAGTATTTTGAATGTCTAGATGAAGATCCCTTTTGATATATTTTACTTGGAATTCTTTTATTATTTATTTACGTTTCTTGAATGCATGTATTCATAGCTTTCCTCAAATTTGGAAAGTTTTCATTTTTCTTATGCCTTTCTTCTTCTCTTACCTAGAACTCCCATTATGTGCATGTTGCTATAATTAATGGTATCTCAGAGGTTGCTGGGGCTCTGTTTGTATTTATTTGTTGTTTTATCTTCAGCACAGTGGCTGTGCCTTAATCCACTGCTATTTCAGCCAGCAATTGCGACTCTGCAGTTACCAGCCTGCTTCTCTGCCAGTGGTCTACCCACTCAGGCCACAACCTGGTGGGAATTCTTTTCCCACAGGCACTGGCTCTGCCACTGCCACTAAGGGTTGTAGGCAGAGTTTTCCTGTCCCAACTGCCTGCTCCCAAATAACTGGCAGCCACTTCCCAAATAACTGACTTGGAGACTTAATATAAATTATAAATGCCCAGCCAACAGCTCAGGCTTTTACTAGCTAACTTGTGGTGATATTTTATTTGTGCACCCCAATAAAGCTTATCTGGGAATCAGAGGAAAAAGCCAGCCACTATATTAAATATAGAAGTCAGGCGGTGGTAGCACATACCTTTAATCCTAGCATTCGGGAGGCAGAGATTTACCCAGATCTCTGTGAGTTCAAGGCCACACTGGGAATAGAGCCAGGCATGGTGGCACATGCCTTTATTCCCAGTGCTAGTTAACCATAGAGGTTTGGAGGTCTGGACAGGCAGACAGGAGTGATAGAGCTGGACGGAAAGAGGAAAGTGATGTAGCTAGGAGGAGAGAGGAAGTAAGAGGGCAGAGACAGAAGGTATATAGGTGTGAGTATACAGGAAGTAGCTCTCTCTGGAGGCTGAGGAGTTGATAAAGTGAGGTTGTCTGTGGCTTGTCCTATTCCTCTGATCTCTCAGTTTTCACCCCCAATATCTAGCTCTAGTTTTTTTTTATTAATAAGACCATTTAGCAATTTGTGTTACACTAACTCTTACATTTAAATTCTTATCTATGCTTTGCCATGTGGCTCATAGCTTGTTACCTCATTTTCTACACATCATGCTTCCTTGGTGGCTGGCTAACCTCTCCCCTGACTCCGTCCTTCTTCTTCTCATCATTCTTGTACTTTGGTTAGCCTGCCTGTAATTCTTGCCTGGCTACCAGCCAATCAGCTTTTTATTAAACCAATCTGAGTGACAAAAAGATTATTCCACAGAATTTCCCCCTTTTTATCTAACTAAAAAGGAAGGTTTTAACTTTAACATAGCAGATTATATCAACAAAAACAGTTATTAAGTAGGAATTAGTTACAATATCAAGTCCATTTTTAAAAAAAATTATTTTATAATTAATTTAATTTTACATATCAGCCACAGATTCCTCTGTCCTCCCTCCTCCAACCCCCCAGCCTTCCCCCCAATCCACCCTCCATTTCCACCTCCTCCAAGGCAAGGTCTCCCTTGGGGAGTCAGCCCAGCCTGGTAGATTCAGTTGAGGCAGGTCCAGTCCCCTCCTCCCTACACCAAGGCTGAGATAAGTGTCGCAGCATAGGCCCTAGGTTCCAAAAAGCCAGCTCATGCACCAAGGACAGGTCGCGGTTCCACTGCCTGGGGACCTCCTAAACAGTTCAAGCTAATCAACTGTCTCACTTATCCAAAGGGCCTGGTCCAGTTCCATGGGGGCTCCTCAGCTATTGGTTCACAGTTCACGTGTTTCCACTAGTTCGACTCAGAGATACCATCTTACACTCGTCAGAATGGCTAAGATGAAAAACACTGAAGACAGCTTATGTTGGAGAGGATGTGGAGCAAGGGGAACACTCCTCCACTGTTGATTGGAATGCAAGCTTGTACAGCCACTTTGAAAATCAATATGGCACTTTCTTAGAAAATTGGGAATCAACCTCCCTCAAGACTCAACTATACCACTCTTGGGCATATACCCAAGGAATGCTCTATTATATCACAAGGGCACATACCTAACTATGTTCATAGCAGCATTATTTGTAATAGCCAGAACCTGGAAACAGCCTAGATGACCCTCAACTGAAGAATGGATAAATAAAATGTGGTACATATACACAGTGGAGTACTACTCAGCAGAGAAAAACAATGACATCATGAGGTTTGAAGGCAAATGGATGGAACTAGAAAATATCATCCTGAGTAAGGTAACCCAGACTCGGAAAGACAAAGATGGTATGTACTCACTCATAAGTGGATACTAGATGTAAAGCAAAGGATAACCAGACTGCAACTCACAACTCCAGGGAGGCTACCTAGTAAAGAGGACCCTAAGAAAGACACAGGGATTGCCCAATGACAGAGAAATGGATGAGATCTACATGAGCAAACTGGGGGTTGGAGGTAATGGAGGGCAAAGAGAGCTTAGGGGAGCGGGAGGTACCAGCTGGATCAGGAACAGAGTGGGAGAATAAGCAAAGAGATTCCATGATAAATGAAGACCCCATGAGAATAGGAAGCAGAGTGCTAGAGAGGTCCCCAGAAATCCACAAAGATACCTCCACTGTATACTACTGGCAATGGTTGAGAGAGTGCCTGAGCTGACCTACTCTGGTGATCGGATGGCCGAACACCCTAACTGTCATGACAGAACTCTCATCCAGTGACTGATGGAAGCAGATGCAGAGATCCATGGCCAAGCCCCAGGTGGAGCTCCAGGAAGCCAATTGTCGAGAGAGAGAGAGAGGAGGGATTGTATGAGCAAGAGATATTGAGACCGTGATTGGAAAAAGCACAGGGACAAATAGCCAAACTAGTGGAATCCAGTCCATTTATATTTGACAAAATTAGAGAAAATATTCTATTATTTATCTTGTTTTTGTGACTCCAAAGTTTTGTACCTAATTTACCTTCTATCATAACTAGGGAAAACTATAACTCTCTAGTCTTCAACTCCATCAAAGACCCCAGAAGGATGAAATGTTACCTAATGACATAGACATCAGGCTTCCTGAACAGTCACCCAAAGTTCCTTTGCAATGTTGAGGCATCCAGCTATGGCCTACAGGCCTAGCATAGCTGACAGACTTTCCTGAGAAGCAGGGAATTCTGAATGACCTACTTTGTTTTGGCAATGTTCGGCAGTCGCCTTTCTTGTGTCCTGATGGTCCGGTTTGGACAATAACTGTCAGCAATTGAGGCAAGTGCAGTTTCTTTGCCTACATGGCTAGCTTTTGCCATAAAGAAAACAAACTCCATATGGAGTTTCTTCGATGCCCATCGTCTTCTCTGGAGTAGATTGGTGCTGACAGGAGCAGACATGTCTCACTGTCATGAAAAGCCTTAGGTTATTGAAGTGTTTGAAGACCATCTATCTATCTAAATATATCTGTGTAAGAGCTTCAAAACATACCTAACATGACTATAAGTTTGTCTAGTATAGATGACTAACTAATCTGTATTTTTTAATTATACATTACATTTTTTAAGATTTATTTTTTATTATGTATACAGTGTTCTGTGTTTGCCTGCAGGCCAGAAGAGGGCACCAGATCTCATTACAGATGGTTGTGAGCCACCATGTGGTTGCTGGGAATTGAACTCAGGACCCCTGGAAGAGCAGCCAGTGCTCTTAACCACTGAGCCATCTCTCCAACTATACATTACATTTTTGAATGAGTTTCATAAGCACAATACCTTAAACAAGAGTAGAGATACACATACAGTATAAAGAAATTAACTTTAAATTTGTATCAATAAACAAGAATCCATACCAATGTAAAATATTTAAGGTTAATAGTTGTTTTTTGGATTAACATAGGTTTAATAACCTACCCTTTTATTCTATCATTTCTATATCCCCCTTTTTCTTTTCAGAAAGATGTCTTTGAATCTAATCTCCTTTGTTCAGCTTTTTTCCTGACCATTACCAATAGTAACTTGTAACCAACCCTCCCTTAAATGATAACAAACATCCATAACAACTTTTTGGGGAATGTGGGCATAGTTTTCTAGACTACTTCCTGTTGTTTGGGGGCATTTACATCTTTTGGGGAATCTTGAGAAAATTTGGGTAATAATGAAGTTCCAGCTGGAGTAGTGTATGAGGCTGGGCCATCTCAGCCAGCAGCCTTGAAGATGTTTTGGATGTAGAATTTTGAGGAGACTGTAACAGAGGCATTTTGAAATACTGGATCACCTGTTTGGTCCCCTTTCTCTGAAAATACATAAACTTTTAAAGGTAACACACATATCTGCATCAATACAAGTATAGATTTTGCATTGTACACAAGTCAGCCAATAATGATTTTTTGTTTTATGTTTGAGCAGCTGTTGGGAGTGCTGTGGCTGGCATGAGACTGTGAGACTAAAAAGCTGCATTTGGCTCCATTTTTATATGTTAGAACCTTTTTTTAAAGATTTTTCATGTCTTATGTGGATCTACTCCAGGTGGGGGGTGCCATTTGTAGTTTTCCTTTCTGGCAGCTTCCCAAATAACTGACTCAGAGACTTAATGTAAATTATAAATGCTCAACCAATAGCCCAGGCTTGTTACTAGCTAACTCTTACGTTTAAATTAACCCATATTTCTTATCTATGCTTTTCTATGTGGCTCATAGCTTGTTACCTCATTTTCTACACATCCTGCTTCCTTGATGACTGGCTGGCATCTCACCTGACTCCACCCTTCTTCTTCCCATCATTCTCCTACTTTGGTTGTCCTGCCTATAATTCCTGGCTACCAGCCAATCAGCTTTTATTAAACCAATGCAATTAGCAAATCTTCACAGTGTACAAAAGGATTATTCCATAGCAAAAGGTAGCTTTAATTAAATCTCTCTATCATTCTATTTATAAATAAAACTCGAGACTCAAAGGCTGGGGTGAAAACCTGCTAGCTCAGAGAGGTTGAATAGCACATAGCTAACCTTCTCTCCTTGTTGGCATCTCCCAAAAAACCCATCCTTTTGATCCACCAAAACAGAACAAGCCTCACCACTCAAAATCCCTCCCTACTACTTCTGGTGCACCTCTTTATCTCTTCCAGATGCCCTCAGATGCTTTATGATTACTTTCTGTCAACTAGTTGCTAACTTACCCTTCTAACCAAAGGTTAATTTTATTTAATTAACACAAATGCAAATTCAGGGTTCATAGTGTGATCAAATATCCCCAACATTTATTCATTGTTTTTTCTTTCATATTTTCAAACTCATGTGATATATTGCCATGATTTGGACTTTAAATTACTCTGAAAAGTTCATGTAGTAGAGGTCTGATCTTTAATGCAGCATTGTTCGGAGGTGGGATCATTGGAAGATGTTTGGATCATGATGCCAATTGTGCCACAAGAGTGATTAATCAGGGACTGGAGAGGTGGCTTAGTGGCTAAGAGCACTGGCTGCTCTTCCAGAGGACCTGGGTTCAATTCCCAGCACCCACATGGCAGCTCACACCTGTCTATAACTCCAAGATCTGGTGACACAGACAGACATGCAGGCAAAACACCAATGCACATAAAATAAAAATAAATTATATAAAAAGAGCGATTAATCATGTATGGATCAATATATTTATAGATGCATAATTTAATAGATATTGACAGGTGGTAGCAAATTCAGAAGGTGGACTTTGTTGGAGGAATTAGGTCATGGAATAGCTCTTGAAGGATATTTTTAGTCTTTGGAACTTTCCTCTCTTTCTTTTCTTCCTGGTCATCCTGAGGTGATCAGCTGTGTTCTACCATGAGTTTTTGCCTTATTGTGGCTCTAAATGCAATGGATCCAAGCAACTGAAATTAGGAACAAAAATAAACCTTTCCTCCATTAAAGTGATTTTATCAGTATTTTTTGCCACACAAGTGTAAAGTTAACACACTGACCCTTCAAGTTTAATTATTCTTCTGAATGTTTAAGTCCACTATTGTTTCTCAAATGTAATTTTCATTTCACTTATACTTTTCATCTCCAATTGTCTATTTTCTTCCTTTTAAAAACATTGTCTTCAGTTTTTACCTTATTTTCCTTCAGTATGTGATCAAATCCAGAGCTTTTCACTTTAGGCAAGTGCACTACCACTGAGCTACATCCCCAACTGTCTTAGTTAAGAGTTTATATTGCTGTGATAAAACACCATGACTGTGGTAGTTTGGATGTAATTGCCCCCCATAAGCTCATAGAGAGTGGCACTAATGGGAGTGTGGCTTTGTTGAAGTAGGTATGACCTTGTTGGAGGAAGTGTATCACTGTGGAGGCAGGCTTTGAAGTCTCATGCATGCTCAAGTCATGCCCAGTAGTTCAGTTTACTTTCTGTTGCCTGTGGATCAAGATGTGTTAACTCTTAGCTCCTTCCCAGCACCATGTTCCACTATGATGATAATGGATTAAACCTCTGAAACTGTAAGCCACCCAATTAAATGTTTTCCTTTATAAGCATTGCCCTGGTTATGGTGTCTCTTCACAGCAATAGAAACCCTAAGGTATTGTAGTCGATCATAAAGGTCAGGGCAAGAACTGATGCAGTAATCATGGAGGAATGCTGCTTATTGGCTTGCTCAGCTTGCTTTCTTATAGCACCCAGGACCACCAGCCAAAGGATATCACTATCCACAGTGGAGTGGATCCTGTGGTGGTATTGTGTTCCCCAAAATATTGTGCACCCTAATAAACTTATCTGGGGTCAGAGAACAGAATAGCCACTAGATACAGAGGCTAGAAAATGGTGGCACTCACACCTTTAATCCTAGCCTTCTAGAGGCATGGATCTCTGTGAGTTCAAGGTCACACTGGAAATAGCCAGGCATGGTGACTCACACCTTTAATCCCAAGAAGTGAGCCTTTAATCCCAGGAAGTGAGGGCAGAAGGCAGAAAGGTATTTCAGGTGTGAAGACCAGAAACTAGAAGCTTTTGCCTGGTTAAGCATTCAGGCTTTCAAGAAGCAGTTCAGCTGAGATTCATTTGGATAAGGACTCATAGGCTTCCAGTCTGAGGAAACGGGATCAGCTGAGGAACTGGAGATTTGAGGTAGCTGTGGCTTGTTCTGCTTCTCTGATCTTCCAGCATTCACCCCAATACCTGGCTCCAGGTTTGATTTTATTAATAAGACCATTTAAGATTCCTGCTACAGGATCCTCCGCATCAATCACTAATTAAGAAAATGACTTACAGATTTGCCAATAGGCCAGTATTATGGAGGCATTTTATCAATTGAGAGTCTATCTTATGTTAAGTTGACATAAAACTATCCAGCACACTGACTGCTGTCTTCAGTTAGTTATCCATGGTTTCCTTTTGCTTTTTCAGTAGGTTTACAACTGTTGATTTGAATTATTTTTCTGGTAAATCCAAGGCCTGTTATTCAGGACAGTGTATAAGCTATTTTCCTCACTGCTTTAATAAAAATACCTGACAAAAGTGACTTAAGGAAATAAGAGTTTATTAGAAGGAATAATGTCCAGCATGACAAGGGAGACCTGCTGCAAGAGCATAGTGTGCTTGGTTACATCGCACCAGCAGTTAGAAAGCAGAGAGAAGAGAGGAACTGAGACTAAGCTATAGAACCTCAAGCCTAAACTCTGACCCACTTCCTCCAGCAAGAGTATGCCTAAAAGTTTCACAACTTTCTCAAATAGCATCTCCATCTGGAGACTAAATATTCAGGCATTTGAGCCTATAAAGGATGTTTCACAAAACACATTTATTGTTTCTTCTCTCCTCCTTGTGGTGGTATTGTGTTCCCCAAAATATTGTGCACCCTAATAAACTTATCTGGGGTCAGAGACAGAACAGCCACCAGATACAAAGGCTAGAAAATGGTGGCACTCACACCTTTAATCCTAGCACTCCAGAGGTAGAAATCCCTCTGGATCTCTGTGAGTTCAAGGCCACATTGGAAACGGTCAGGCATGGTGACACACGCCTTTAATCCCAGGGAGTGTTGGTAGAAAGCAGAAAGATATATAAGGCGTGAAGACCAGAAACTAGAAGCATTTGGCTGGTTAAGCATTTGGCTGGTTAAGCTTTCAGGCTTCTAGCAGCACAGTTCAGCTGAGAGCCATTGGGATGAGGACACAGAGGCTTCCAGTCTGAGGAAACAAGATCAGCTGAGAAGTTGGCCAGGTGAGGTTAGCTGTGGCTTGTTCTGTCTCTCTGATCTTCCAGTGTTCATCCCAATACCTGGCTCAGGTTTGATTTTATTAATAAGACTTTTTAAGATTCCTGCTACACCTCCTCCTCTTCCTCCTTCTTCCTTTCTTTCAGTGAGATGTACTTTCTAAGCTCCTTGTATGTCTCATAATTTTGTTAAAAGCGGGAAATTTAGAATGCCATAAAGTGGTGACTCTAAAAATCAGATGCCCTTCTTCCCAGGGTTTGATTTTGTTATAATGAGTGATTGAGCAAATCATGATACTGCCATCACATAAGATAGCAAGGTTATAGTTAAGACAATTATGAAAACAATACAGCTGTAAAATTTTTAGGATTACATTCAATAAAGGTCATATGGGACTGGAGAGACTGCTTAACAATTAAGAGTATATACTCTTAAATATGTCCTAAGTTCAGTTCTCAGCATTCATATGGGTGGCTCACAACTGCCTATAACTGCCCAGGGGATCTGATGTCTTCTTTTTGTCTCCAAAGGTACACACACACATACACACACACTAATAATAATAATAATAATAATAATAATAATATTATTATTATTATTATTATTCAGGCCAGCCTGATCTACACAGAAAGTTCCAAGACAGCCAGAACTACATAGTGAGATGCTGCTATCTCAATAAATAAATAAATAAATAAATAAATAAATAAATAAATAAATAAATAAATAAGGAAAGTAATCTTTAAAAATGATGTTTTTTAAAAAAGGAACTCGCATACAAAACTATAAGATCCACTAATGCTAGTACTGAATAAAAACTAAAATAGAAAGCTAAAAATGGATTATGAAAAATGATAGTTATTATATGATGATGATATAGGGTTTTCTCTTAATATTCTCAAGTTTCCTTTAATATGATTTTTTGTGCTTTTAAAATTGGACATTTTATTTTAATTTTGTATTTAGAAAATAATAGATGATCATGTACAGATTCAAAATAGAGATTACAGAAGTGTAAAATAAGCTCACAATAAGACTTCTGCTATGACTTAAACCTCAGGCAACAGAGGAAGCAAGTTCTTATGGAATCTTGCAGACACTGTGCATAATATGTAAGTTTTACTTTTATTTATTGATTAATTTTTTGCTTTGAGACAGTCTCATATATCCTAGGTTGACTTCAAATTCACTAAGTAGTTGAGGTTGAACTTTGCTGTGGGATGTTCTGTATGGCAAATGTGTTGCTGATTGGTCAATAAATAAAACACTGATTGGCCAGTGGCCAGGCAGGAAGTATAGGCAGGACAAGGAGGAGAATAAAGCTGGGAAGTGGAAGGCTGAGTCAGAGAGACACTGCCAGCCACCATGATGAGAAACAGCATGTGAAGATGCCGGTAAGCCACGAGCCATGTGGCAAGGTATAGATTTATAGAGATGGATTAATTTGAGCTGTAGGAACAGTTAGCAAGAAGCCTGCCACGGCCATACAGTTTGTAAGCAATATAAGTCTCTGTGTTTACTTGGTTGGGTCTGAGCAGCTGTGGGATTGGCGGGTGACAGAGATTTGTCCTGACTGTGGGCCAGGCAGGAAAACTCTAGCTACAGAACTTGAATTTCTGATCCTCTTGCCTCCACTTCCCTGAGTTCTGGGATTACAGGCATTCTCTGTGGGATAATGGGAGAATGCTTGTTTCTCATTAGATGCAGATTTTAAAAGGTAATTTGTTATAATAAAAATTTAGGCCGGGCAGTGGTGGCGCACGCCTTTAATCCCAGCACTCGGGAGGCAGAGCCAGGCGGATCTCTGTGAGTTCGAGGCCAGCCTGGTCTCCAAAGCGAGTTCCAGGAAAGGCGCAAAGCTACACAGAGAAACCCTGTCTCGAAAAAACCAAAAAAAAAAAAAAAAAAAAAAAAAAAAAAAAAAAAAAAAAAAAAAAAAAAAAAAAAAAAAAATTTAAATATAATTAAATTAAAAAGCAGTACAAAGTCCTATATAACTTTCACTGAGACAGCTCAATTATTTCACAAATGTGTGAAACTGTTCAATTGTTAATTTCTTAAATCTGTGTGATGTGACTGTCTGTGTATGTCCCATCATTATCATTTGGGCTTTTTATGAACTAATTGAAAGCAAGCTGTAAACATTATGTATTATTTCCAAATATTTAGATGTGATAGTTTTAAAAACAAGAACACTCTTGAACCTACAACACTGTCAAGCAGGAGGTCAATTTTAAGAATGATTCAGTTTGTTATCAGCATATACAATAAGAGGAGGCAAGGATTTCAACTTCCTATATCCTTTTCTTAAACACCAGTCAGGGAAATACTGATATAAGAAAGCCCAGATGAATGCTGCACCAGTTTTGAGATACTTTCTTGTTGAAGAATCCCTTTAAGAATATAGCTAGCAGTGTTATATTGTATCGTATGCTGAGTAGAGCCAAGCAGCAACCCTCAAATCTCTTAAGAATCCAGAAAATGAGAAACTGTCTCATGGTAGCATCCCAGAAGAGATAAGGTTAGAGGAATGTGTCCTTGAAGCAATACCTCACAAACCTAACATTGTCTTGCTTTCCAGGAGTAGAAGACATTCTATAAAGACTAGAGTTACAACTCAGCTTATGTATGCATGGACACATGCTTGCAAGGTCACGGGGCAACCATTGCAGGTCCATTTTCTATGCCCTTGGTTTTCAAATATTGAGCTATAAAGTCTCAGGAATATGGAGCACTCCATCAAATATAGTCTAGTAAATTCTACCTATAGGAATTCTACCAAATATATTGTTTTAGGCAACAGCACAAGAATGACAGTCACTATGACTCTTTAAGTATTGTAATCAGTTGAAGGATACACTTGGCTCTGGAGCCAAAATAGTTCAATATTTTATTAATGCAGACACAATAAGGAATATTGAAAGTTGCACATTTTACCTTGACAGAAAGTATTTTGTAGAAACACATTTATATATCAAACTGACTATCACACATGTATGATATACTGGAATATGAGTCTTGGTTATCCAAGGGGAAAACTCACAAAAAGAGGGATACTTATATGCTTAGTGCAGTCTCCTCCTATAATGTTTACTCCACAGAGAATGAAACTTGATAGTCATCCTGTTGTCAAATGGCAGAATTCACTATGGGCTACTGTCCATGAGACAGAGAAAATGAAATAAAGGTGCATTTGATGGTGCTAGTGGGTGGGGTCATATGAGGTAAGTACTGCAATAATCCCACCCAGCTAACAGAGTTACTTTTTGCATAGGCTGCACAGTTGTAGCATCCTAGTACTGAAAAAAAGATTACTGGAAAATGGAGACTATATCCTAGTGTAACACTTACTTAAAGAAGACCATTTAGATTTTAAATATGACCATTCTCTGAGAATATACCTCTTAATTACATAAACTATTTAATCATGTTGAGAGAGGGTTACATACCCAATGTTCTTTAAGTAAGCTAAGCTATCTTTAAACCAGGCCCAAGTATGTGTAGAAACATCAGTGTAACAAAGTCCCCAGGAAAGAGAAGTGGGGGATAAAGATCATGGTACTAAAGTGCTGATAGAAACAGGAATGCTTAAGTCTATGACTTCATGCTAACTAGTTTTTTTAAGCACTCCCGTTTTTATTAGCTTCATCAGCAGAGTGGGACCTATTTCTCCAGCATCTAAAACTACTTTTCAGACATCACATAGCTAGGACCTCCCTTTGAGAATATAACATTCATTAAGTACTTTTAGCATAAGCACAAGGGTATAAAGGATATTTCCCACACAAAAGTATACTGAAGATGAGTTTCAAAGACCTCAATTTTATGTATAGAGTGAGCAAATAACACTGGAATAGCAATATTGTAACATGAAAAAGTCTTAATCGTAGTGAGGCACCACCAGTAGTCCAAGAACTCAGAAGCACGATAAAGCTTCACTCTTCTAAAATAAATGACCCAATCTGGTGAAAGTTTTATTTTCTTTTTAAACCAAGTAAAGTTTTTTTCTTTTGTGAAAAAGAGTCACTTTTCTTTGAGGCACAAAACATTTACCCTACTGTTTTGGGAAATGTTCCTTGGCAAGTAGCCACCCCAATTTTGTTGGGGCTTAGTTATTAGGTAGTGGCAACTATAATCATTAAGATTAAGACAGTAGGCAAAACTTTGTCATTACAGTGAAAACATTAACATCAGAGGTAAACTCTAACACTGTATGAGTACAGGTAAAACAATGTTGATCTAATTTTAAAACAACTTTTACTGCAAGTTTTTCCAAACAGTGTAAGGCCTTCTTAAAAAAAAAAAAAACTAAGGATCTCATTCTGTAGTTCAGGCTGGCCTCAACAACAATCCCTCTACATCAGTCTTCTGAATGCTGGGATTACAGACATCAGCAAGTACATTCAGTTCTAAAAGGACTTGAGCTTTCCAGCTCCCCGCCCCCTCTAGTGTTGACAGTTGAACATAAGATTGCTCTCTCTCTCTCTCTCTCTCTCTCTCTCTCTCTCTCTCTCTCTCTCTCTCTCTCTCTCTCTCTCTCTCTTTCATTTCTTGATTCTGTGAGGAATAACATAGGACCTTTAATAGAGATTTTGTTGAATCCTAAGGACCACTTTCAAAGACACAGCCATCTTCACAATATTAATTTTGACAATCCACAAGCATGAGAAGTCTTTACATCTTCTACTTTTGTCTTCAATTTCTTTCCTCAGTGACAAAGTTTTCATCATGTTTTACCTCCTGGTTTATATTTATATTTCTTACTTATTCATTTTTTTGTATATTAAATGAGATTTTTTCTAGACTGACTTCATTCTCAACAGGTTCATCAAGGTATATGAATAGCTACTGATTTTTGTGTGTTCATTTTGTGTTAGGGTTTCCATTGCAGTGAAAAAAAAATTTCATGACCAAAATTAGCTTGGGAATTAAGGGTTTATTTCATCTACAAATCTCAAATCATACTCCATCACTGGGGGATGTCAGGACAGGAACTCAAGGCAGGAACCTAGATTCAGGAACTGAGGCAGAAACCATGGCAGAACACTGTTTACTGGTTTGTTCCTCATGGTTTGCTCAGCCTGCTTTCTTATACTATCAAGGACCACCCTCCATAGGGTGGCACTATCTCCTGTGGGATGAGCCCACCAACATCAACCATTAATTAAGAAAATGCCCCACAGCCTTACCCACAGGTCAATCTGGTAGGGGCATTTTCTTGATTGAGGATTCCTTCCTAAATGATCCTATCTCATGTCAAGCTAACATAAAACAATCCAGCATATTTTGTGCCCTACTACTTTGCAGAAAATATTTGTTGGTTCTAAGAGTTTTTCAGTGATGTACTTAGGGTTTTTGAAAAATGGAATCATATTATCTGCAAATACGAATAATTTGATTTCTTTCCTATTTGTATTCTTTTATTTTATTCTCTTATCTTACAGCTTTAGCTAAGACTTTAACTGTTATATCGAATAACATTGACGAGAGTGAGCACCCTTGTTTTATTCCTTACTTTAGCAGAAGTGCTTTCAGTTTTCAACATTTAGTATCATGTTGGCTATAGGCTTATTGAATAAAGCCTTTACCATGTCAAATTATGTTCATTCTATTCCCAGTTCCTTCAGGGAATTTTATCATGAGTAGATATTGAAGGGTTTTTTGGATATTGAACTTTTTAAAAAGCATTTTATGCATCTATTGAAATGATCAGGTGATCCTTAAGCAAACAAGCAACCCCCAAATACTAATAGTGAAGAAAGAAAACAACAAACAATTCAATCAACCAGAAATCAATGAACAAACTTGCAAAAATGAGTCTTCATCTTCCTGGAAGCTCAAGGTCAGTCCCTGGAATGTAAAGGTAAAAGGAGACAGCCATTTTTATAAAGTTGTCCTCTGACCTTCACACATGAACTGTGGCATGTGTACCCACAGTCATCATGCACACTCATACATACACAGTAAATAAAGAGTTTGAAAAATAAACCAATAAGCAAAGTCATAGTACTACAAAAGAGTATAGCAGAATGAAAAAAAGTGTGGAAGCACAGAGGTCAGAAAGGAAAAAGGGAAAGGAAAACATTGTTCAATAATGAAAAATATGTGCAAACAAAATAAGATGAATATGAAAGGGCACAATTTGTGGAGTATTAGGCAGGTGGTATCAGCTGAACATGTGATCTTTTATCATTCCTGTGTTTTTTGCTCCTGTTAAAACTATATTGGACTTTCTTAATATTTGAAAACAGTTTTTTCACTTTAGTAGCTTTTCTTTGTTGTATAATAGGGTTCTTGGCTGGCCACTCTTAACTTTACAATTTGTGGGCTGGACAGGTTCTTCCACCTGCCCAATACTCCTCAGATTGTAATTTCTGGGATGACTAATTTTCTACCTAGAGAATGTCTCTCAAGTTTGTTGGAAGTATGGGAAACAGTTACAGCACTAAGATCTGTTACAGGGAGAAAGATATGTCTTTATGCTTTTAAGACTCCCTACATCTCTCCGTGAGGAAGGGATGTAGCCATGAATTTCAAGTAGACCCCTGGAGCTTCTGAATTCTCAGACTATAGTAGTGAATGGCGGTATGTGGTCCTAGAAGTTGTTTTATCCACTCACCTGCACCTCAGAACTATCATACTCCAGGGTTATTCACAGGTGAGGTCTGTTCTTGACCACTGAGGGAGAAGATACTTTTCCCTATGAAATTTACTGAGATGAGAGCTTCTTGTCCTTTTTGACTTGTTAGTATCCAGCCATTCCACTCCCTGCAACTGCCTCCAAATCTCTCTCTCTCTCTCTGGAGCTGAGGCATGTTAAATTTAGGATCCCTGGTTTGTGGTTGTTTCCTGTTCTCTTGCCCACGGGTAGCTCAGTTTTTAAGTTTTCTTAAGATAGCACTAGGCTACTGCTCTGAAGTCTTACCAAGTGGCAAAATGGCTTTCCTCTCCACTGCTGACCCATCCAACAGAGGAATCACTGTCTCACCAAACCTCCAACAGGATTTGAGGTTTGCACGGGCTATAGGAGTGTTCTGAAGGGAGAACTACCCATCTATTTTCCTCAATGTGGCCTAGATTACCTGTTGAAGGAGGCTTCGATGTAGCATGAATGTTAAAGAGTCTTACTAATAAAATCAAACCTGAAGCCAGTTATTGGGGTGAACACTGGATGATCAGAGACAGAACAAGCCACAGCAATCTCACCTTGCCAATTCCTCAGTTGGTCCTGTTTCCTCAAACTGGAAGTTTCTGTGTCCTCATCCCAATGGCTCTCAGCTGAACTGCTGCTAGAAGCCTGAATGCTTAACCAGCCAAAATGCTTAACCAGGCAAATGCTTCTAGTTTCTGGTCCTCACGCCTTACAAACCTTTCTGCTTTCTACCACCACTCCCTGGGATTAAAAGCTGCTTTCTGGGATTAAAGGCATGAGTCACCATGCCTGGCTGTTTCCAATGCGGCCTTGAACTCACAGAGATCCAGAGGGATTTCTGTCTCTGGAGTGCTAGGAGTAAAGGCGTGTGCTAACATTTTCTAGCCTAAGTATCTTGTGGCTTTTCTGTTCTCTGACCCCAGATAAGTTTATTAAGGTACACAATATTTTGGGGAACACAATACCACCACACTTCTGCTTCTCTTCCCCCTGCCAGAGAGTAATGAGGGTGGAGCTGCGTTCAGCTTGGCTGCTTTCCAGTGCAACACCCATCTCTTTTCCAATTTTTAAGATTGCTAACTTTGTGAATTTCTAAAGCCCTTCCTCTCATTGAAATATTTTATTTTATTCTCACTCTTCATTAGGTCACACAGCTGCTAGTCTATCATTTTTCCAGAAGACTGGTTATACATTTTTATTCAATGTAAGTATCAAGTGGTATTTGTCCACTTCTGAATTGGGTTGCTTTTTTGCAGTTGTTGTCTGAGCTCTTTATATATTCTGGATACTAGATTCTTAGATATGTTATTTATAAATGTTTTGGCCCATTTTCTGAGTTTTCATTTTTTTAATGTTTTTGATGTACATTTCTAAATTTTCATCAGGTCTAACAACTATCTTTTTGTGTTTTTTCTAAAATGCCATTGCTAAAACCAAAGTAATAAAGATTTAATGATGTTTTAATATTTTAATAGTTACAAGTTTTTACATTTAAATCTTTAATACATTTTAATTAACACTCATACATGATATGGGGTAGGGGTCCACCTTCATTATTCTGTGCAGATATTTAGTTGACAAGTCACCAGCTGTTGAAAGGACTATGGTTTCCCCCATTCAACTGTCTTGGTATTTTTGTTAAAAATCAGTTTACCATATACATATGCATTCATTTCTGGAGTCAATTCAATTCACTGTTAGTGGAGAACAGTATTTGAAGTCTAGCATCTTGGTAGCAGGAGTGCTCATTAGCTACTGAAGTACCATTTCTATTCCCTCTTAATGGGCAGAGGTAAGAACTGGAGGTATACAGATAAAATGATCATTCTCTCAATTAATACACATAATTCCCTTTTAAAACAATCATGTTAACTTTCTATTTCCATTTAACATCATGGGGGTAATTTTATCTTTCCTTTTCACATATCTGTAAAAAAAAGTCTCAAGCATGAAAAAACTAGCTCCAATTTTCCTCAATGCCTTTACTTATTTGCTCAATCATTTTATTTAATGAAAGGGATCATTGTCTCTGCTTCACTGTGAGGGTACTGACACAGGACATCTTTCACTAAATCTTGTTCCTGTCCTGCTGCTACAAGGCTAAGAACTCTTATGCCTTCATAAAGTAACTCCAGACACTAGGCACCATGATACCCCATCTGCCCATTCCTCCTCACACATACCTATTCTATACATTCCAACTCTAATTATTTAAAAGAAATCCAAATTGCTAGAACTCTGTAACAGTGCAAACAGTTTAAAAGGTGACAAAGATGTTGAGGTTGCCTATTTGAATTCCAATTTGTGCACATGGATGCTTCCCTTCACTAAGGTAAGAAATATAAAATAATATAGGTTGGGCCAGAAACATGTTAAAATTTATCAAATTCAATGTGGTAATAAGACTGCCCAGTGGAAATATATAATGGGCAGCTAGAAATCTAAGTCTGGAGTTCAGAGATGTAGAGAGAGAAATGGATTTGTTTATAACTTCATGGAGAAGCTTATGAATGAATTTTAGAAGGAACAGATAGGAAATAATAAAATATATGATAACAAAGTGGTAGATTTGGAAAAATGACTAACTGTGTCAAGCCAGAGGTTTATTAATGGCAGTTTTCAAAAAAGAATATAAGTTTGACTATGTGGAAGTTATTGGTGACTTTAGGAGGAATGGTTTGTCCTAGTAAGATCTTCAACTGTAGAACTTCAAAACCAATATTATGGTAATGGTATAATACTGCTAAGTAGACTACAGACTTTATTCACTTCTACTAGATTTTACATGCATTGATTTTTCTATATATAAATCTATAAAATGCTAGCACAGGAACATATTTATGTACTAAACACTAAATTTAAGATATAAAACTGCTTCATCAGCCTAAATGAACTCTTATGTCACACTCCAATAATAATACATATGCTATACAATGTCTAGTCCCTGACTCTGGAAATCTGTTCTTCCTTTTCATTAATTCTAACATTTCAACAATGCTCTAGAAATACAACCATACAGTAAGTGACCTTTTTTTTGGGGGGGGGGCATTGAGACAGGGTTTCTTTGTGTAGCTTTGGAGCCTTTTCTAGAACTCACTCTGTAGCCCAGGCTGGCCTCAAACTCAGAGATCTGCCTGCCTCCGCCTCTTGAGTGCTGGGATTAAAGACGTGTGCCATCACTGCCTGGCAGTAAGTGACCTTTTTAAGACTTGCTTTTCTTTCATTTACTATATGCCCCAAGGCTCATCTAAATTATACAGATATTAGCAATGTGTTCCTTTCCACTACAGAGTAGAATTCCATGGTAAGAATGGCTTATTTAAACATTTACCCACTACAGAACATTTGGGTTGTTTCTAATTTGCAGCTACCACAAATAAAGCTGCCAAGAAACATTTTGTAAAAAGTTTTTGTGCAAAGACAGTGTGACTGCTGGGTCATGTTAAGTATACGTTTAACTTTATAAAAATTTCCAAACTCTTCTACCCAGTAGCTGTATTTTACAATCCTGTCATTGTATGAGAAATCTAGTCTACATCCTCAACAGTATTTGGCATTTTTACTATTTCCTCTTTAGCAATTATGATTAAGTATATACCATACCACACTGTAGTTTTAATTTGCACTTCCCAGTGACTTATGAGGGTTAATATATTTTCACATAATTACTTCTATTTATCCTCTTTAGTGACAATGTTTATGTCTTCTTTTATTTTCTAATGGAATTGTTTATTTTTGAGTTTTGAGCATATCTTTTCCATTGATCAGATATTACATGGGTTGGAAGTAATTTCTTGCCTTTCCTCTTCTTAATACTTTGCAGAATAAAAAGTTTTAATTTTGATGAAGTCTAAATATTTACTTTTTTCTTGTAGACTGTGCTTTTGAGTTGAAGATTAAGTACCTGACTCCTGAAAATTTTTCTTAAATGATTTTTTTTTTAAGTTTTCCACCTTACATTTAAATACATGACACATTTTGAGGGACTTTTAGAATGTATTTTGTTGGCTTGTGGAAATTCAATTTGTTGAAATGACTGTCCTTTCTTCTTGATCACTTTGTACTTTTTCAAAATTAGTTAAGCATATTATTGTGTGCTTATTTCTGAATTTTATTTCCTGTTCCATTGATTTATACATATGTTCTTCTGCAAATATCATAGTATCTTGATTACTGCAGCTTCATAGTAAGTCTTGAAGTTATATAAGTCTTGAAGTTATAAAATGTGGGTCCTCCAACTTTATATTTTTCAAAATTGATTTAGTTTAATAAATTGTATACCCGTTATCTTCAGCTGCCCTATAAAAAAGAAAATGATTAAAGAACAATTGTGGTGGAAGGAAATTAGAGAAAATACAGCATTTACATTTCATATGCCCTAAGAATATTTATTTTCAAATACAATTATGCCTCAGAATCAGCTAAGTAGGTCATATAGATTTCTGGGTTTTAGCCTCAAAGATTGAATTTGAACTTTGAAATTCAACTGATTCTGATGCAAGTGGTTCTGAGATTTTGAAAAAAAACAATCTAGGCAAAAATGAGACAAACCAAAACCTCCAATTATTACTGTGGTTGGGACTGATACTGTTTTCTTTCTTTGTATTCTTTTTCCAATTCCCACTTCAGTTTCCAGGATGCAACAGGCTCAATTTTTTTTCTGAAGACACATATCAATTAGTGGCTACATATGAATGAATAATAAAATAGAGTCATTACATTTTTTGAAGTATGATTTCTATTATAACCTAAATCCTAAAAAAATCATGGTCATCTTATAATTGAATTCTTAGCAGGATCACTAAGAATTTGCTTTAGACTCAAATAAGCTAGAACTCAATTGTTTGCTTAAAAAAGCATCCACACAGATCCAAATTTAGGTAATCTCATAATATGTATTTAGAGATCAAGAAGGAAATCCTGACACATGATTCTAATTGAGAATAATCAACAGATGTGAGTGCCAATGAGCCACCTGCACATCTTTCCATTAACCCTACAGTACTTATGATTAACTTGACTAGCAAAAACATCAAACTATAAAATAGAAATAACAAGTGTTCTTCTTTTATCTTATTATATAGGATGGATATATCTGAAAATAAAAACCAAGACTTCAAATTTTAAAAAGTTTATGTTGCTGCTGCACATCTTTAATCCCACCATTCAGGAAGCAGAGGCCAGTGGATTTCTGTGAGTTCCAGACCAGCCACAGCTACCTAATGAGACACTGTCTCAAAAAAAAAAAAGTTTATGCTGGGTATTTTCATTAAGAATAAACATTTAATGCCAAGCATGGTAGGTGGTGTATGCCTTTAATCCCAGCACTACAGAGGCAGAGGCAGGTGGATCTCTTGAGTTTGAGGGCAGCTTAGTGAGGTATGCATAGTGAGTTTCAGGGCAGCTAGGGATACACATTGACAACTTTGCCTCAAAAAAAAGAGAATAAGTACTTTTAAGTTTTAAAATAAACTTATCAGACATTTTATTTCCAGATAAATTCCTTGCTAATGTACTTCCTATACCCCTTACAAAATAACTTTCATATTCTGCTTAAAAACTTTCATATTCCTGTAAAAGAAAACAGCAGCTACAGGTAAGAGGATTTTATAAGCTCTGGGGAAATTTTAGGAACACATCTTGTATTTTTATATACATAAAACTATTTATTGGGATATAAAAAGTACTCCAGAATTATCTGTCTACATAGGAGTTATACATAGTTTTCAACCATATTCAGTACACAAACTGAAATATTACCGCGCTTTTGTCCTCTTGCTTTATTCTAGGGAAGACAGCTCCTCCATAAGCTCTTCCTTTTCTTGTTGCAACTCCTGCAAATGCTGCTGGTTTTGCTCCAATCTGTCCTCCAACCACTGTAGTAGAGGCCCACTGACTGCTGACATCTGGCTGCACAAATTCTTGGTAAACACTTCAATAAGAAAAGAAAAAAATACAGATAACTATGAAATAACTATGAAAAGTACTATTCACTGGCATGCTCCTACTATACTACCAACAATACCTTAGTTTTGGGCACAGGAAAAAGGAATTGGAGGAACAAGTTTCTAAAGTATAATAAGTAGGACTGGTAAATGATTTTCAGTAGTCAACTAGGGGGAAAAGAGCTGAGCAAAGCAGATACATATTCTGAAGCCCTAGATCCATAAGCCAAATAGAAATCTAATTATGTAAAAAAATAAAATTAAATTTAAAAAAGGAGAAAAATGGCCAGTTCTTCATTTCTTCAAGTGAAAGGGCTAAGAAAGCACAGAAGAGTTCCCTTCTCCAGTAGGACTCTACTGTCTCCTCAAATGAAAATAGAATTAAGTCTATGGAAGTTAAGCTTGTCTCTTTTGATCAGCACTAGAGTCTTGTACCTAGAAATCTATCTGGCAGAGAAAAGGTACTTAAAACTTTTTTTTGGATGAATAAACAAATGAATGGATGCTATTTAGTAACTAGCCTATCCATCACTAATTTAAAATTTTCTATTAAATATGAATTCTTTCATATATAAGTGCCTGTCTCTAGGCACTGCCCAGGTACACTGATCAGTTTTTCTACTTTTGAGCTGTTACTACATTTTTTAAATCATTGTGATCTTAGAGTATGGTTGTATGCCATACATTACCAAACTTAACTCTTTGTCATGTTATATTGAGATAAAAATAATGGGCTATACCAAGCCATGCTTCCTTTCTTGTCTTCACAAAGAAGTTTCCTACCAATCAGAAATCTTTCCATTGGTTGTTGTGGTGCATGCCTTTAAGCCCAGCACTTTAGATGTAGAGGCAGGCAGATCACTGTGAATTTGAGAACAGGGTGGTCTACATAGTGAGTTCTGGGACAGCCCAAGCTACATAGAAAGACCCTGTCTCAAAATAAATAACAAACAAACAAACAAATAAAATAGAAAAGAAAGCTTTCCACTGTTCTTCACCAGTGACTTAGTTTATAAATGTTTTGTTGTTGCTGTTTTTGTTTTAGTTTTACTTTTTTTAAAGTCAGGGTCTCACTCAGTAGCCAGGTTTTATTCTGGAACTCTCTGTGAAGACTAGGTTGACCTCAAACTCATGGCAGTCCTCTTACCTCTGCCTCCCAAGAGCTGGTACTATAGACATACAACACCACACCTTGATTAGTCATTAAATTGGGAAATCTGGGTTAGCTGAATAGTAAGTGTAGCTAGGGATGTGTGTATGTTGAAAAAAGTAAATTGGTACGTATACTAATACTGAGTTTTTTGCTCCTTAGACTTACCCAGGAATTCCTCCTCTATTTATTCACATGGAAAACTTCCTGCCTGATATATTCCCTTTCCTCTATCTGACTATCTCTTCCAACTCTTAATACAAAAGGTTGGTAGTAATGTGATAAAACCAGTTCATAATGGTATATTGCTAAAATTTCTGGAAGTTACTGAGCATCCATGCTATGGAATATTACAGGAACTGGGGTTCCCTAAGAGGTAGTATTTAAACATATACCAGCACAATACTGAGCTAGTCTATAAAAAAGCTTTTCTGGTTTTCCTTCTGTCTTATCATAAAGCCACATTTATAGTATTTAAGGGTCTGTAGGGTTTCAAAGAAATGTAAGGAGCAAGATTAGTTAAATTTCTTGAGAAGAAAACTCCAAAATAAACTAAAGTTGCTTCTATAAAATGAGTATGTCAGAGATCACTTCATATACTCCAGAAAAAAAAAAAAAGCTTACCTGAGCCATTATGGATCTTGGTTACTGAGTCCAGATGTGTAAGGCTAAAGGGATAAGGTACTTTAGGTTAGCAATGAAGCAGAATCAAAATGGTCAGGTGTTTAATAAAATTTAATAACCTGCATCAGACCTTTGCCAATTGGATTAGATGAACACAATGATTTGAGTTCCCACCATTGTTCATTTTAAATTTATTTTGGGGATATGGTTTTATTTAAAAATTCAAAAGATAATTCAAAGACATAATTATGAAATTACTATCTCTCACTAAAGCTCTTGATACATTTAGTAGACAAGGCCCAGTACTACACAATGGGACCACTAGGATGTTGTGGTTTATTTTCACAACCAGAAAAGGAAATGTGTTTTGACTTGAAGGATCCAAAACATATGAGGCAAGACAGTAATGTCAAAGAGATCATTACAATATGGTGTGAGAAACATGATTTGAAGCTGCTGTGAACTCTCTCCCAGACAGGTAGAAGGAAAGGGGACTCAAGAGCTGAGCTGTTAGATAAAGGGTCTTCACTGAAGTTAACAAGAGAAACAATAAGAGTTGCTACCTGTGAATCCTTCTGTATGCATCCTGTTCTTCCTGACACAGGATCTTTGGCAGCTCAACTGCTGATTCAAGGCATACTTTCCCAATAGTAATATGAGGCACAATATGGATTGGGATTTCAATTCTTTCATACCTGCAAGGCAACCAATTTAGGTCACATTTTATCCCTTAATTAGAATAAGTTCTCTACACTTTAACGATTCTGGAATATGGAGTGCTTCAAAGATTACATATTACATTAAAGATTACAAAGATTACATATTACATATTACATTAAGTTGCTCAATTTGACAGTGGAGAGAGTTCAAATTGGGCTTTTCTGGAGAGCAAAGTAGAAGTCTATTTGTACACTCATTCTCTAGTCCCTTAGTGAATTTAAATCCATTTCTGCAAATTTAACAGAAACCTTTAGGAATTCAAAATCAATATGGCCAACTGTCCAAATAAAAGAAACAAGTAATAATGCTTTTAGTCAATAAGTTGCCATGAAGCTGAATAAACTGACTCCAATGCAATGACTCTATCAGATGCATTTTGTAGATGGAATTATTCACATAAATAACTAGCATCCTTCAATTTTTATTCTCTTCTATGGATAAAACTAAGATATTTATACATACTCCCATTCCATGATAGAATGGAAGGTACAGACAAGCTTGTTCTAAGTCCAGCCAAGCTACCTGTATATATTTCTCACTCACCTAAACTCTACATTAACAGTAGAGTCAGTGGATGATCCAGTCTGGGAGTCTTCTACATTATGAAATCCATGGGTACATGGTAGTAAAATAGAATAAGATCTAGTTCTCTGCTGCTTTCTCTTCCTACCCACCAAAGTGTCTTTGGGTCCTATATCATAACTTACATGAAACATACATGATAGGAGATTACAATTATCCTTCACTTATCCATATTTACATAATCAGGAGAGAGTTAATGAAACAATATACAATAGTGGCCTTTGAAGAAGGCCACTGTGTGGGGTAAAACACAGTGATTATTATTAATGATGAGTCCAGAAACACTAAAGAAGTCAGTCTGCTACTCTTAGTCCCCTTAACAAGGTTTCCAACTAAATTTGCTGGGTGTATAAGCATAAATGGTCCCAACAGTATACCATATTTGAACATACATTTCCTTAAATCCATTGAGAAACTGCAGAGTTTCTGTTAGTTGACCAAAACTCAAATCCTAGAACCAAGGTAAACCATAGATATCTAAAGCTTATGACAGATTCTGCCTCTGATAATGAACTAGTTGTTATAACCAATCTTCCTACTAAAAAAGGTAAACCATAGATATCTAAAGCTTATGACAGATTCTGCCTCTGATAATGAACTAGTTGTTATAACCAATCTTCCTACTAAAAACAATTAAAACTCACTTAAAGAAATAACTTTCTGACAGATGTCACTGGAGAGCTACCAAAACAGTTAGTAATGGCAGGGCCAACAACTAAAGAGGGAGAAAATTTCAGAGACGAGCCTCACAGTTAGATCTAGTTTTCCCAGAAAAATATGATTCTAAATGAGGAAACTTATAGGAAAGAAGTTACAAAGAGTTTTCAAAAGTACTGATGAGTTCAGAATGACAAAATTATAACTGAGGACATGCAAGGGTGGAGAAGCTCTGCAAACTGTTCTCAGGCATATGATGGTAAACATACTAGGAACAAAAAGAGAACTATATATTATTGTTCTGGCTGGTTTTGTGTGTCAACTTGACACAAGCTAAAGTCATCAGAGGAAGGAGCTCCAGTTATGGAAATGCCTCCATGAGATCCAGCTGTAAGTCATTTTCTCAATTAGTGATCAATAGGGGAGGGGACAGGCCATGGTGGGTGGTGCTATTCCTGGGGTGGAGGTCCTGGGTTCTATAAGAAAGCAGGCTGAGCAAGCCATGAAGAGCAAGCCAGTAAACAGCACCCCTCCATGGCCTCTGCATCAGCACCTGCCTCCAGGATCCTGCCCTGTTTGAGTTCCAGTCCTGACTTCCTCCAGTGATGAACTATGATCTGGAAGTATAAGCCAAATATACCCTTTCCTCCTCAACTTGCTTTTTGGTTATATGTAGCACGAATCTTAAAGGTCTTATTAATAAAAACAAACCCAGAGCCAGGTACTGGGGTGAATGCTGAAATATCAGAGAAGCAGAACAAGCCACAGCCACCTCACCTTGCCAATTCCTCAGCTGATCCTGTTTCCTCAGACTGGAAGCCTCTGAGTCCTCATCCAGAATGAATCTCAGCTGAACTGCTGCTCAAAGGCCTAAAAGCTTAACCAGCTCTAGTTCCTGGTTTTCATGCCTTATATACCTTTCTGCTTCCTACCATTACTTACTGGGATTAAAGGCGTGAGTCACCACCATGCCTGGATGTTTCCAGTGTGGCTTTGAACTCACAGAGATCCAGATAGATCTCTGCCTCTGGAATGCTAGGATTAAAGGTGTTTGTGCCACCATTTTCTGGCCTCTGTATCTAGTGGCTGTTCTGTTCTCTGATCCCAGATAAGTTTATTAGGGTGCATAGTATTTTGGGGAACACAATATCACCACAGTTATAGTATTTTGTCACAGCAATAGAAACCCTAACTAAATATAGGGACTAGAAGCCTAAACTTGAATTATCCCAATTCCTAACTAAATCCAAAGTGATCTGGTAGTTCTACTAGCTAGAATACAGAAAGCCACAAAAACCCTTTCTCTCACTATAGAAAATATCAGGTAATAAAATACGAAAGAAAAATATCTATTAAGTATGAATACAAAAGTAATTTCAAATACATTATGTTCTAGAAAGGAACAATGAATAGATTATGAGTAGAGAACAGTGACCACTCTTCTCATTTAAGACAGAGAAAGGTAAATGATAGGGCTTTGCCTAAAGCTTAACTTTGCTAGGAGTAAGGAGAAATGAACAGGGCTTGTAATTATGCAGGTGTATGTGATAGACTGAAACATGTAGAAGCCTTAAACAGAATTGATTCAACTTCACAATCAAATTTAAGCCACCCGATCACCGGAGTAGGTCAGTTCGGACTTTCTCTCGACCATTGCCAGTAGTCTATTGTGGAGGTATCTTTGTGGATTTCTGGGGACCTCTCTAGCACTTTGCTTCTTCTTATTCCCATGGGGTCTTCATTTATCATGGTATCTCTTTGCTTGTTCTCCCTCTCTGTTCTTGATCCAGCTGGGATCTCCTGCTCCCCTAAACTCTCTTTCCCTCGACCGTTGCCCTTCATTACCCCCCCTCACGTCCAGTTTGCTCATGTAGATCTCATCCATTACTCTGTTGTTGGGCGATCCCTGTGTCTTTCTTAGGGTCCTCTTTAGTAGGTAGCCTCCCTGGAGTTGTGAGTAGCAGTTTAGTCATCCTTTGTTTTACATCTAGTATCCACCTATGAGTGAGTACATACCATGTTTGTCTTTCTAAGTCTGGGTTACCTCACTCAGGATGATTTTTTCTAGATCCATCCATTTGTCTGCAAACCTCATGATGTCACTCACTGTTTTTCTCTGCTGAGTAGTACTCCATTGTGTATATGTATCACATTTTATTTATCCATTCAGTTGAGGGGCATCTAGGTTGTTTCCAGGTTCTGGCTATTACAAATAATGCTGCTATGAACATAGCTGAGCATGTGCCCTTGTGGTATGATTGAGCATTCCTTGGAAATATGCCTAAGAGTGGTATAGCTGGGTCTTGTGGGAGACTGATTCCCTACTCTGGTGATCGGATGGCCAAACACCCTAACTGTCGTGGTAGAACTCTCATCTAATGACTGATGGAAGCGGATGCAGAGAAACATGGCCAGGCCCCAGGTGGAGCTCCAGCAGTCAAATCAGTGAGAAAGAGGAGGGTTTGTATGAGTGAGAACTGTTGAGACCATGATTGGAAAAAGCACAGGGACAAATGGCCAAACTAGTGAAAACACATGAACTATGAACCAATAGCTGAGGAGCCCCCAACTGGATCAGGCCCTCTGGATAAATGAGACAGTTGATTAGCTTGAACTGTTTGGGAGGCCCCCAGGCAGTAGGACCGGGACCTGTCCTTAGTACATGAGCTGGCTGTTTGGAGCCTGGGGCCTATGCAGGGACATTTGGCTCAGCCTGGATGAAGGGAGGAGGGCACTGGACCTGCCTCAACTGAATCTACCAGGTTGAGCTGAATCCCCAGGGGAGTCCTTGCCCTGGAGGAGATGGGAATGGGGGGTGGGCTGGGTGGAGGGCGGGGAGGGGGGGCTGAAGGAGGGAGGACAGGGGAATCCGTGGCTGATATGTAAAATTAAATTATATTATAAAATAAAAAAAAATTTAAGCCACAAGGTTTACTAAGAACATGGGAATAAGATTTGGGCTGAAAAGCAGAGAGATCTTCAGTATTTCATATTTCTTAAATCTAAAATTCATGCTATACATGGGAAATGTGATGACCATTGGGCAGTTGTCACCCTGTGCTCATATCACAGCAATAAAGATAGGTAGGTAGGTAGATAGATATATAGATAGATAGAAAATGAAAAAAAAGGAAAAAAAGAAGGAATTAAAAAAATAAAGTTGGGATATAGTTCTGACTCAAGTAACTTCTGAATGGATGGAAATAAGCTTTAAATTTTATATAAAATACTTCAATTAATAATAAACTAATTCCCTTTTTAAAATTTTAGACAGGGCCTCTTGATATAGCTCAAGCAAACCTGGAACTCAGTATCTCAGGCTGGTCTCTAACTTGTGATCTTTCTGTTTCAGCCCTTCTAGTGTTGGGATTACAGGCCTGCATTATAATATCTGGCTCATATCTATTCTCAAATGTACATGGAACTCTCTCCCTAGAATACACCACATGTTTGGCCATAGTTATCTTAGCAACATTTAAAAGTATTTTTTCTGATTACAGCATAAGGAAACTAGAAATGAATGGCATGAGAAAAAGTAGAAAATCCACAGATGAATAAATTAAACAAGATACTCTTAAACAACAAATGGGGTAAAGAACTCATAAGAGAAATGAAAAGAAACCCTGAGACAAATGAAAATGAAAACATAGTTAGTCTATTATGAGATGAAGCAAAATATTTTTTGATGAAAAAAGTCAACACAGATTATTTATAGCTACGAATATGTACACTGAAAAAGAATTAATAAGAAAAGCAAGATGCTCAGTGGGTAAAGGGTATTTGTTGCACAAGCATAATGACCTGAATCAGATTTCTAGGACCCAAACAGTAGAAGAACTCCAGAAAGTTGTTCTCTAACCTTGACATGTATATTATATCATAGCACACCTCCACATATCATACACATGTGCATGAAAAAGCACACACATGCACACACATGTAATAAATATTTTTTAAAGTTGAGCGTGGTGGTGCAAGCCTTTAATCCCAGCACTTGGAAAGCAGAGACAGGTTGATCTTTGAGTTCAAGACCAGCATGATCTACAAAGCAAGTTCCAGGACAGTCAGGGCTACACAGAGAAACCTACACAGAGAAACCCCATACCAAAAACCTAAATAAATAAATTAATAAATAAATAAATGAAAATTTAAAAGAAATCTACTTTGCTACAGATGCAGATAAAGAGTTCCAGAAATTTATCTATTTAACACCCTGTCTGAAAACAAAACAAAAATTCAAGAACATTAAAACAGAGATTAGGATGGTTCAGAGGATAAAAGCACTTGTCATGAAACTCTGACAATTTCAATTTAATGCATGGAAACTACAGTAGAACAAGATAACTGACCCCCAAAACTTGTTCTCTGGTCTGCATGCCATGTGTACCATGCCATGTGTGTACACACACCGCATATACAAATATAGTAATAAACAAGAAAATAAGCCAACAACCCAATTTTATACCTCAAAGAGAAAAATTTGACTAAACCTAAACCAAGTAGAAAGAAATGAATAATAAATAGTAGATAAAATAGAACAGAGAACATAAAATCAACAGAAGGAAACAAAAATTTGCTTTTTAAAACCAACACAACTTTAGCAAGATAAACTAAGGGGGAAAGGAAGGATTATTCAAATAACTAAAATTAGAGTTGGAAAGGATAATTAAAACCAGTGGCAATGATGAGGCTCGGGAGATGGTTCAGCAGTTAAGAACACTGGCTGCTCTTGCAGGGGACTGTCGTAGTTAGGTTTCTATTGCTATAACAAAACACCATGACAAAAAGCAAATTATGGAGGAAAGGGTTTATTTGGCTTACACTTCAGCATTGCTGTTCATCAGTGAAGGAAGCCATGACAGGAACTCAAGCAGGGCAGGATCCTGAAGGCAGGAGCTGTTGCAGAGGGGTGCTACTTACTGGCTTTCTCCTGGCTTGCCTGCTTTCTTACAGAACTCAGGACCACCAGCCCAGGGATGGCACCACTCACTACCAGCTGGGCCCTCCCGAATCCAGTCACTAATTAAGAAAATGTTTTACAGGCCTGCCTACAGCCGGATCTTATGGAGACATTATCTTAATTGAGGTTCCCTCCTCTCAAATGACTTTAGTTTGTGTCAAGTTGACATAAAACTAGCCAACACAAGGAACTCAGTTCAGTTCCCAGTACCCACATGGCAGCTTATAACCACATGTAACTACAGTTGTAGGAGACCCAACAACTTCTTCTGGCCTCTGTGGGCATTGTACACATATGGTGCACAGGCAAGCATTCAGGCACAACACTCATACACGTAAAAATAAATAAATCTTTTTAAATGCCAATGAAATAAAAAGGACTATAAGAGGATATTATAAACAATTGTATACCAATAAATTGAGTAACAACTGTAACATAATACTCTGTAATAAAAAAGTTTATTGTTCAGGCTGGAGAGATGGCTCAGCAGTTAAGAGCACTACCTGCTCTTCCAGAGATCCTTAGTTCAATTCCCAGCAACCACATGGTGGCTCACAACCAACTATAGTAGGACCATATGACCTCTTCTAGCATAAAGGAATACATGCACATAGAGCACTCATATACATAAAATAAATAAATCAAACTTTTAAAAAGTTTATTTTTTTAAACTTTTATTTTTATTTATTTTATGTTTATGTGTGTTTTGCCTGCATAAATATCTGTGCACCACATGCGTGAAGTAACCATGAAGGCCAGAATAAATTGATGGATCTTTGGAACTGGAATTATGGACAGTTGTGAGCCAACTCACAATGTGAGTGCTGGGAATCAGGGCAGGATCACCCCAGTCTTTTGGACGAGTTTTGCTCTTAACTACTGAGCAATCTGTCCAACCCCTAGTTTTTTGGTTTACTTAAATGTTGAGGAAATATTTCATGAGGAAATAGTAGTTATCTGTGTAGTTAACTGAGGTACCAATTTCTGAACACTCAAATATAATTTTTGAAGACACACTTGAACTTTAAATATAATGGTCCTTACTCTGTCCCCAGAATTAGTGTCTTTCTGGAACCAAAATACAATGAATTCTCCATCAAGCCATGTGATGAGAATGGTCAATGGTGGAGTCAGCAGACATTCACTATGAGACCTGGATTCTGTATGAACCCTCCACCAACAATTTCCAAAGACAAGGCACTAGTGAAATTGTAAACAGACCAAATGAATAATCTTTTAAAAAGTAACCTTTTAAAAAATGATTAGAGAGCCGGGCGGTGGTGGCGCACGCCTTTAATTCCAGCACTCGGGAGGCAGAGCCAAGCGGATCTCTGTAAGTTCGAGGCCAGCCTGGGCTACCAAGTGAGTCCCAGGAAAGGCGCAAAGCTACACAGAGAAACCCTGTCTCAAAAAAAACAAAACAAAACAAAAAAATGATTAGAACCAGGTTCAGTGTCTCATTTCTGTAATCCCAATTACTTGAGAAGGAGAGACAGCTCTTAAATTCAAGTTCCTCCTGCGCAACTTAGCAAAACTCTGTCTCAAAATAAAATTTCAAAAGGGGAATGGAGATGTGGCTCAGTTGATAAAGTACTTGCTTAATGTGTGTGAAGCCCTGGATTTGATTCCCAGCACTGCATAAACCAGCAGTGGTAGCACATACCTGTCAGCCCAGCACATTGGAAGGTTTAGGCAAAAGGATGAATGAATGAATGATCTGTTAATCATATAAAAAGGATATGCCCTCCTTACAACTCTGTAATATAAAAACATCTCTCCCAGAGCCCTCAACTCTACTGAACTCAGTGCAGGAGCCAGTCAAGTTGGGAGTGAAACATCTGATATTTTAGATGATTATCCTGTCCCTTCCAATCAAGAACATTGAGAACAAAGCTAATTATTTGATTCAGTTAGTGCCATTATTATTTATCTAACGAATACTTACAGAAATCATGTTTGTTTTTTTATCTGAAATACAACATAGCCTTTATGTACCTATTTTCAAGGACTAGGTTCTACATATCCAATACTACTAAGTATTCTACGCCAACATATCTTTAGTACGCAGTATTATAAAGGGTTCTTTTTTTAAAATTACGTGTGTGTGTGTGTGTGTGTGTGTGTGTGTGTGTGTATTTGTGCAGAGATCAGAAGACAACTTGCATGAGCTGGTTCTATCCTTCTACCACATGGGTCTCAGGGATCAAACTCAAGATGCTAGGCTTAGCAGCAAGTACCTTTACCCACTGAGCCACCTCACTGGCCCAAGGACTCTTTTTTTTAAATTGGCCTCACGTTTTGAATACATTTCATATATTAGTTGCTGCTACCAAATTAAAATACAGTTCTTCTCTTCTCCCTTCTTTCTCTCTTTTCTAAGAGTTTCACTCTGTAGCCCAGGCTAGTTTTAAACTTGTGGCAATACTTTTCCCTTGGCCTCCCACATGCTGGGACTTTAAGTATGAGCCACCATACCGCACTCAGCTCAGCATGGTTAACTTCTAATTACAAAAGTATTAATAACAAAAATAAATTAATAAATAAGACAAAAAAGTTAAAGTGTTCATTTTGGCAGCACATATACTAAATGATACAGAGAAGATTAGTATGGCCCCTGCACAAGGGTGACACACAAACTCATGAAGCGTTCCATACTTACAAATAAATAAATAAATGACAATAATTACCCATATACTCATGATTATGGGGTGCCAGAGTCACTACCATTTATGGAACACTGGCATGTGCCAAATACAAATAATGGTAAATATTTGATCTGCATTATCTCAATTAAGTCTCACAACACGCATGCAATACCACCTACGTTTATTTATTTATCTCTTATTTTTTACTTTTAAAGATTTTTTTTTTATGTGTCTGAGTATTTTGCCTACATGTATGCCTGTTCACCACAGTGTACTTGGTACCCACGGAGATGATAAGAGAGCATCAGATCCCCTGGAACTGAAGTAGCAGATGATTGTGAGCCATTGTGTAGGTGTTGGGAGACTGAACCTAGGTACTCTACAAGAGCAGCAAGTGCTCTTAACTACTGATCCACTTCTCCAGTCCATTACCTCTTTTACAAATACAAAAATCAGATGTTTAGCTGGGTATGGTGTCACATGCCTTTAATCCCAGCACTTGGGAGGCAGAGGCAGAGGCAGATTGATCTCTGTGAGTTTGAAGCCAGCCTGGTCTACATTTTGAGTTCCAGGACAGCCAAGGGTTACACAGTGAGACACTGTCTCAAGAAAAAAAAATCAGATGTTTAGAAAACTGCACTAACTTTGATAATTCACAGACACAAGGATAAGTAGACCATATATTTAGTCTTCAAAGTCAGGCTGTTGGACTCCAGAGTGTGAGTTATAATTGCTGCAACACATTCATAAATTTTTGTGTTTCCATTCTGTCTTGTATCCAACACAAATATAACTGTTATAATTTTGGGCCAGGCTTGTATATATAATGTCAACATTCAGGAAGCAGGATCAGGAGGACTGTCACAAGTTTGAGGCCAGCCTGGTCTATACAGTGAGACCTGGCTTTAAATAACAATAAAATAAATTGTCCTTCAGAAAGACTAGAGCAGCTGGGAGTCCCATTTACCACCAGCAATACAGAACAGCAGCCACATCCAAACTGATCATTACTTAAAGCAAAACTAAAATAACACTATGTCAATTTGACAGGGAAAGCAACATGTTATCACTAATTTATAGCTTAAAAATAAAACCTTTGTTTTAACAAATAATTTCTGCCATCTACTGTCATCCATGCTTTCATTTCAATTGAAGATTTCTGAATTGTTATATGGTCAAACCTGTCAATCTTCCACCATGCACAATTCCTTTGATGTATATACTTAAAAAACCTATCAGTAATTCATATGTTCTTCAGTTCTCCACTTAGAGCTATCTCAACTTTTTGTTGGAACATAGCCAGTTAAAATTGAAACTCATCTGCAGATGAGTATGAGCAGATAAACACTTCTACCTTATTTCTTTCTAATATTTTATAAAAAGGTCAAAATGAAAAAAAAACAATTTTCTATGAAACATTTGAAGACTTCTTCCATTGACCTAAAAAGAAATAGCCATCAGAATGAATGAAACAGTAGAATGCTGTGGGATGGTCTGTATGTCAAATTGCTCTGATTGGTGAATAAATAAAACACTGATTGGCCAGTGGCCAGGCAGGAAGTATAGGTGGGACTAACAGAGAGGAGAATTGAGAGAACAGGAAGGCGGAGGGAGATACTGCCAGCCGCCGCCATGACAAACAGCATGTGAAGATGCCAGTAAGCCACGAGGCAAGGTATAGATTTATAGAAATGGATTAATTTAAGATATAAGAACAGTTAGCAAGAAGCCTGCCACGGCCATACAGTTTGTAAGCAATATAAGTCTCTGTGTTTACTTGGTTGGGTCTGAGTGGCTGTGGGACTGGCGGGTGAGAGAGATTTGTCCTGACTGTGGGCCAGGCAGAAAAACTCTAGCTACAGTAGAATGAAATTTCAGTAGTTCTTGGTCTTATGTCAATGCTTTCTTGATTGGGTCAAGTTTCTACAATATATTGTTACCCACCCCAAATTTGTTAAATGGGTGTTTGGAATTCCCTATAGCGTTTTCTGACTGGAAGAGTATCCAGGTGTCATTCATCACATTCTTCCCATGTTCTGAATCAACTGCAGTCACCTGTCTTTACAACTAGAATCAAATAAGGGGCACAGGAAAAACTGAGCAAACCTGTCTAGTGCTCCATCTAAGTGTTCATTAGAAACATTAAAATAGTAATTGGTATGCTCTCCACTAGAAAAGCCATTTTGACTTGGACCATGTTCATTAAGAAACTGATTATATTCATTTCTTTAGGATATTTACCAAACAGCATATGTTTGGAATAAGCCAGGAATATTTGGAGAGTCTGACAATGAATCTATGTTCATAAGTACTGCTGATGACTTGTCTGTGGTGGGATCAATGATTAGAACCACTTTGATACCACTAACCAATTCTAGTCCATGATATTCTTGATAATCTTGGTCTTCTATTCTCTGGATAAGAGAATTATCCATTTTGCTATGGAGGCATCTCCCCAGTCCCTTATTATTGTTTCATTTTTTATTTTTTTTACTATCTCTAAATCTATAGTCATGTCAACTATTTCATTATTATATTATATTGGTAATTCATGTCTCTCATCTCTTTTCCAAGACAGAATCCCACTGTGTAGCTATATAGTCTACGCTAGCCTTGAACTCACAGAGATGCACCTAACTCTGCCTTCTGAGTGTGTGATTAAAGGTGTGCACCACCATGTCTGGCTCACTCATCTTTTTATTGATAATTTGTCTTTATTGTTTTTGACTTTTTGAGACAGGATCCCATGTAGCCCAGATTGGCATTGGACTTGCTTTGCAGCCAGGGTAATTTTGAACTTCTGATTCTCTTGCCTCTACCTGCCAAATACTGGTAGAGTATAGTTATTTACCACCAAATACAGTATTAAGACTTGTTTGAGACTGGGTTTGGCAATGATCTCATGGTGTGGCCTAGGCTGGACCATAACTCATTATGTAACTGAGATTTTCTTTGAACTCACTGCAATCCTCCAGAGTCAGCCTCCTAAGTGTTTGGATTACAGGAATGAACTATTATGTCCAATGCTAAGATTTCTTTCATAATATTCGAGATAGTGTACCTTTATCAGTTATAAAATTGGCAAATATTTTCAACCTTATAGGCTGTCTTTTCACTTTCTTAATATCTTTTCACACACAAGTTTTATGTTTTGCAAATGTATCTATTCTGTTATTCATGTTTTGCTGTCACATTTATGAAAACTTGTCATATTGCAAAACTCAAATGTCATGAAGATTTAACCTATGTTTTCTTCTAAGTGTTCATGGTATTAGCTTGCACATTTAGTTCACTGGTTTATCTGTAGTCAATTTCTAAATATGCTATGAGGTAGGGGTCCAACTTAACTGTTCTGTATATAGAGTTATCAAAGCACCACTCAGAAGAAAATATTCGCTTCTTGTTCAATGACATTGACACCCTTGCTGAAAGCTGATTTTATTTTATTTTGGGTCTCTCAGTTTGTTCCATTGGTCTATATCTATATTCTAGTTTCATACTACGTAAGTTTTAAAAACTTATTTCTCTGATTTCATCTTTTTATCAATATTAGTTATTCCATGCCTCTTAGATTTTATAATTATCTTTTCCATGTCTGTAACAAAAAGGACCTTTGTAATTATATAAGTATTTCATTGACTCTAGATATCTTTGTGGAGTATTTTCATTTAACAGTATCAAGTCTTTCAGTATATCATTGTGTTAGTTTTTGTTTACTTGATAAAAAACTAGAGTAACCTGAGAAGAGGGAACCTTAATCAAAAAACTGCATTCATCATATTGGCCTGTGGGAATATCAGTGGAAGCAATTTCTTGATTAATGATTGATGTGGGATGACCCAGCCCACTGTGGATGATACTACTCCTGGGCAGGTAGTCCTTGGTGCTATAAGAAAACAGGCTGAGAAAGCCAGTAAGCCACACTTCTCCATGTCCTCTGCACCAGTTTCTGCTCTAGGTTCTTATCTTGAATTCCTGCATTATTTTCCTTCAATAATAGAAGGCAAGATATAAGGTGAAACAAACCATTCCACCCCCAAATTATTTTTGTCATTGTTTTATCACTGAAACAAAGAAGTAAACTCAATCATATACATATAAGTATATATGTATATTCTTTTATTTCTTTAAGTACTTTCTAGTTTTTTTTTTTTTTTTTTTTTTTTTTTTTTTTTTTTTTTTTTTTCGTTTTTCGAGACAGGGTTTCTCTGTGTAGCTTTGCGCCTTTCCTGGAACTCACTTGGTAGCCCAGGCTGGCCTCGAACTCACAGAGATCCGCCTGGCTCTGCCTCCCGAGTGCTGGGATTAAAGGCGTGCGCCACCACCGCCCGGCACTTTCTAGTTTTAATGGATCAAGTTTCTCCTTGCCTTGGTTAAATTTTCTCTTACATATTTTACTAAATTTAATGTTATTTTAAATGGAATTGTTTTCCCATTTTTCTTTTGTGCACTGCTGATAAATAAAAACTGATTTTGTGCTTTGAACATGAACCATGAAACTTTGCTTGTCTAACTTTGATGCTGAACCTGTTGCTCTCGATAGAACTACGAGTTCAATGCTGAATAACAGTGGCAAATGTTTATTCTATTTCTGTTGTTATGTGACAAACTTATTTGTCAACAGTGAGTATAACAGCTAATTTAGAGTTTTAATAAATGCCCATAAATGTTGTAGAAGTTCCCTTCTATTTCTAGTTCTCTAAAGAGAGAGGGAGGAATTATAGAGGGATGTGGAAAAAAGTATTTGACATGTGTCCTACTAAGGAAGAGAAAGCTGTAAAGATGATGATACTGATGGATCTGCTTCTGCTAACTATAAGGCCACACTAACCCTGAATTCAGGACTTCTGCCTCAATTCTCCTAACTATTATTAAGAATAAAACATTTCAGACAAGTAGGACTCAAAAAATGTCTCACCATTCTTAGGAACTTACTAGAGGATCTCTTCAGCAAAATGACAATGAATCAAGAATACAAACTATAATGGATAAAACTCAGGAGTAAAGAAACCAGCCCCCCATCACCCTGAATATCAGTTGAGCAACAAGCCTAAGGGAGATGTCAGATGAGGATAGGATGATTTCATGGAGTAATCCTTAAAATGTAGGGATTCCAAGTGTTTTCATACTATTTCTAAGAGTTTAGAACTCAAGGAAGTGATAAAAATGAGGGAGAAAATCTATTCAAAACATTATGTAAAAGCAAAGCAAAAAACAAAAAAACAAAAAACAAAACCTATGCAAAAAAAAGCAGAATCATCATAGTATACTAGTTGACATTAGTTAGTTGAAGAGGGAATAATATTTACCTAAGTACAATGATGAAATTTATTTTTTATTATAATTAATCAATATACAAAACATATACAATGAAATTATGATTATAATCTTGAGCACAGATGTTTGTAACTATGAAAATTTAGTAATCATGAAGAGCGAAATCAATATTGTCTAATATCAATTGTTAATACAATACAAAGGCAAACTTTAAGTGGGTCTGAAAAGCCCAACACAGAGGAGGCACAGGCAGCAGGATTACAAGCTCAGACTGGAGTACATAAGACCCTGTCTCAAAACACAAAAATAAAAAGCAAACTTCATTAGAGATCAGAAAAAAATGAAAAAAATAGTAGCTACATTTTGGAGAATGGAAGTGGGATGGTATCAGTGATCATCACCTTTATTTGTGACAGCAAGATAAAAACAATAACAGTAGGTAGAGTTTAGGTTGTTTGTTTTGTTTTATTTTTTGTTTTTTGAGACAGGATATTACTATATAGCCCTAGTTGGCCTGAAACTCACAGAGATATACCTGCTTCTGCTTCCTCCGTACTGAGTGGGAAGGTGGGATTAAAAGCACACACCACCATGCCCAGCAATAGATTACTATGGGGTTTTTGTTTGTTTTTTATTATATTGGTGTTTTGCCTGCATGTATGTCTGTGCAAGGGTGTCAGATCCCCTGGAACTGGAGCTACAGACAGCTATAAGCTGCCATGTAGGTGCTGGTAATTGAACCTGGGTCCTCTGGAAAAGTAGTCAGTGTTCTTTACCACTGAGCCATCTCTCCAGCCCCTGCTTACTATATTTTAATGAGAAAATTAATCTATACAAACATTTAAATGAAATATTATAATTTTGAAATGACTTTTTTGGCAGGAAGGCAAGAGTTACATTTCCATGGTAAATGTTTGCCTAGTATTAATGGGGCCCCGGGTTCCATCCTTAGCAACACTGAAAATGTTTATGTAGCAACAGAGAAGTATCTACAAAAATCTCTAAATTTCTTCACATTTGGTCTTTGTTTTAGAATACACCAGAGAAAGGGAAACTAGCAGTACAACACGATTTGGGAAATGTAGACCAAGACTATGGTGATATAGCTATAACAAAGAAACTATGTATCTGGCTAAAGCTTCCTAGACTTTTACAATACCCAAACTGGTGAAGAAATTCTAATTTTTCTTAGAAATGTTAGTAGGTAAGAGTAGAAATATAGTACTATTAGTGTCTTACTAATGAAAAAAATTAAATGAAACAGAACAATCAATTCCATGACTAGGCATTTGTCCCTCAATAATAACATCTCTGTCATACTTACTCTGAGCTTTTTTGGGCTTGTATGGATTGGAAGCAAGTGTAGAGTACCCGACCAGTCTATGAAAAAAAAAATAGAAAGGAAATGTCATACACAAAAGGATTCATTTTGTTGTTATTTTTTTTGAGACATTATATCTGGATGTCTTTACAGGGTACACTATAGTATTCAATATAGATATACAATGTGGAATAATTGACTCAGTATAACAAGCATTTCTGTCTTTAACCATTAATCATTTTTTTGTTTGTTTTTTGAGACAAAAAGGTATAGCCTTGGCTGTCCTGGAGGTCGATCTCTAGACTAGGCTGGCTTCAAACTCTCAGAGATCCACCTGCCTCTGACTCCTGAGTGCTGGGATTAAAGGCATGAGCCACCACCACCTGGTGTACCAGTAATCATTTTTGTGTTGGAAATTTCATAGCAATTTAGTAGACTCTAACTTAAAACTCAAAGGCTTTTATGGACATATTAGGCTAAAAGAGATTCCAAAGATTATAGAATATGCCATAAATAAATCAATTTCTGTGAGAAGAATCATATACACAATCAATACAAGTCCAGCCAAACATCTTCTCATAAGATAGAATTATTAATAAATATGAGAACCAGGAAAGTGATTAACCTCATTTATTATTTATGATGACAACAAGTAAATTAAAAGTGAAAAAACCAAAAGCATTTCAAAAATAATTATAAAATTCCAAATATTGAATTCTAGTGTTTCTGGAAGACAATGAATTGCTGTGGGATGTTCTGTATGGCAAATGTGTTGCTGATTAGTCAATAAATAAATCACTGATTGGCCATTGGCTAGGCAGGAAGTATAGGCAGGACAAGGAGGAGAATAAAGCTGGGAAGTGGAAGGCTGAGTCAGAGAGACACTGCCAGCCGCCACGATGACAAACAGCATGTGAAGATGCCGGTAAGCCACGAGCCATGTGGCAAGGTATAGATTAATGGAAATGGATTAATTTAAGCTGTAAGAACAGTTAGCAAGAAGCCTGCCACGGCCATACAGTTTGTAACCAATATAAGTCTCTGTGTTTACTTGGTCAGGTCTGAGCGGCTGTGGGACTGGCGGGTGACAGATTTGTCCTGACTGTGGGCCAGGCAGGAAAACTCTAGCTACAATGAATTTATGGAAAATATTCATTCTTCACACCATGATCAAAGCTGTATTATCTTTTGCCTAGATTACTGGCAATATCTTCCTAACTGGTTTCTTTGATGCCATTAATTTCACCCTTCCCACTCCAATCCTGTCCAGTCCATTAGCAATATAATACCTAGAGTAATTCTATTAAGACATAAAGTCACCCTGTAATGGCTTCCCAACTCAGAGGCAAAGTAAAGGCCTTACAAAAACTAGTTCCCTTTATATTTTGGGCCTCTTTTAAGGATGACCAAATCAGAATACTTTCAAGAGATAAAAAGGCTAGTGAAATAGGGCATTGCAAAGTAAGTATAAAAATTAAGACTGAGGCAAATTGGAATATATTGTCATGGTTTTCTCTCTACTACAGCCAGACCAACTTCCTTAATGTTACCTGAAAATGCCACACTCACCTTAGGGTGCTTGCACTTGCTATTTCCTCTGTCAAAGATGATCTTCCCCCAAGAAATTACTCAAGACTTGCTCCCTTACCTTCTTCTAATCTTGACTCAATAACCCTTTCCATTGAAAACTTCCTATTAAAATTGCAAAGAGATTTTTCTCTATTCTGTATCTACTCTGTGTACAAACACACACACACATACATACACAAATGTGTATGTACACACATACACTTATACATACAATACCTTTGTGTTTTTGTCTTCTATGAAACAGGAAAAAATAAGTCCTACAAAGCCTTGATCCATCATTTGGTACATGGCTTGTGTACGAACATCTGAAATATAAATAAAAATATTCTGTTAATAACTTATATTTAACAGATTTTATTTAAAGATAACAGTAGTGACTAATTATTAGTTATCTTGTCAACATTCATATTCTACAGGCAAAATAGAGATACTGTAATGATAATATGAATGTCAGAACATATTTTGCCAAGTTAAAGAATATTATGAAAAGTTTGCTATTAAGTAGTAACTCCAGGTGCTTAAGCCAAGAGTAGCCCTACCACAAAATGTAGCACAGAAAAAAAATTGAAAACTTCAGCTATCCCTAAAACTTGATAATTTCCTCTAGACTAGAGATAGGCTTTTTCTTAGAAGGAAATCCTTTTCATGACCATGCTATGTAATGGAAGAAAAATTATATTCATTTGAGGGAAATAAACAAACACTGCAACCTTATAACACTTACCAACATGGGATGGCCAAACGGTTATATGAGGATGGGAATGATACCAGCCAACAACTCTCATGGGACGGCCTGTTAGTTCAGCCAACCTGTATGTTTGTCAAGGTATTTTCAAAATAAGAAAACCCTGATGCTTATAATAAAGGCTCAAAATACATAATTAGGGTCAATGCTCAGAACTTCCAATGTTATTCACTTAAAGTCAGTTTTTTCTTTAAATATAACTCATATTTCTATTACATCGTCTTACTCCAATTGTGCAAATGTTTGGTCATTCAAATCATTACATTCTCTGCAAAAAAGCTTGTTTAAATCTTCAGAATTCATTTATATTCTCAATTTGAGAATCTTTTGTCTTGTCTACTCCCATTTTCAGTAAATAAATAAATGTATGTCTGTGTGTGTGTGTGTGTGTGTGTGTGTGTACAAGCACACATGTATATTCACATCCACTGGTTCACAACCTTCCTAATACTGTGATTCTTTAATACAGTTCCTCATGTTATGGTGACCCCCCCAACCATAGAATTATTTTCATTGCTACTTCATAACTGTAATTTTGTTGCTGTTATGAATCATAAAGTAAATATTTATGGAGCCAGAGGTTTGCCAAAGGGGTCATGATGCACAGGTTGAGAACCATATATGCTGATATGTGTGCACTGTAGGATGGAACAGGCATGCTAGGTAAGTGCTCTACCCCTAAGGAGGTATACTTCAAGCCATAATAATTTTTTAATTTATTTGATTTCTCTATAGCAGGCTGTCAAATGTTAAAAACAGCAAAGTTAAGTAGTTGCAGGGCACATAAAGTCCACAGTTCAGTTTCCCATGTCCTGTAAAATGCTGCTTAATTTTCCTACAAATTACCTATATTAAAACACAACCAATGATTGCCATTTTGACTGACGTGAAGTGGGATCATAACATAATTGATTTACATATCCTTGACGGCTGGATGTTAAACACTTTTGAAATATTTATTGGCTGGTCATGCTTCTTCTTCTAAAAAAGGTCTATTTATTTTTATTTTATCTGTGTGAGTGTTTTACTTGCATGTATGTATGTACCATGTGCATGCCAGGTGCCCAGATGTTTCTTCTTTTGGGAACATGAATCATGAAAGAGAATTTAATGCTATTTTTTCCTAGTTTCAACTCTGTTATAGTTTCTTATTTTTGTATAGATAAGTCAATAAAAATATAATTGAGGAACTGAGGAGGTTAAGAGCACTGGCTGCTCTTCCAGAAGATCTGAGTTCAATTCCCAGCATCCATATGGCAGAGTGCCAGGGGATTTGATGCCCTCTTCTGTCCTCCAAGGCATTGCATGTACATAGTGCATAGACAAACATGCAGGCAAAACACCTATGTGATTGATAATGAAAGTAAAAAAACCTAAGTGAAGCTCCACTGCTTCAGAATGGCCATTCTAACTGTATTGAGATGTATAGAGCTTGGGACTGGGCAATTGTTTGAGTGGCTAGGTTAAACTAGCTGTTTTTATTTGTGAGCTAATTAGAATAGTTATTTAATTTTAAAAAGAGTACGCTGTCTACTCAGTTCATTGTGCATATATTGATTGGCAGGGTTTTCTGGTGTTTAATTTTTGGAATTCTTTATACATTCTAGATATTAACTGCTTGTCTGAAGTATAGCCAGCAAATATTTTCTCCCATTCTATGTATGTATGGGCTGGAGAGATAGATGGCTTAGTGGTTAAAGAGCGCTGGCTGCTTTCCTAGAGAATCCAGGTTTGATTCTGAGCATCCACAGGGCAGCTCACAACCATCTGTAACTTCAGTTCCAGGAGATCCAACACCTTTTTCTAGTTTCATGGGCACCAGGCACACACACACACACACACACACACACACACACACACACACACACACACACATATATGCAGGCAAAATGTCCATATACATAAAATTAAAATTAAATATACACATACACAATACATTTTATACAACTAAGTCTGAGGAACAGTACACTTTTTGAGATAGGATCTCACTATATAGGCCAGGCAGGCCTCAAATTTGCAATCCTCCTGCCTCCACTTCCCACAACCTGGAATTACAGGTGGAACCACCACACCTTACTTAAATGTGCTTTTAATGTTCAAACAACAAGAAAAATTGCTTATTCCTCTAACCTATCTCTTTAGCTGTAGATGGGGAAGAATATTTCACATGGTAGTGAAGAGTAGATGCGGCACTCTGTGTAAGGTGTGTGTGCCTGGCTCCCAGTAAGTGCTGGACAAATAGTAGTTGTAATGGTAAAGTATAGTCGTGTACCCAGCCATTATCTGTTTGAGAATGGGTTGGTTTCCACTTGAATATAACAAGTAATCTCAATAAAAAAAAACATCATTTTCAGAACTATAGGAATTTTTGTTAGGGCAGTTAATTCTGTTTGTTTTTAAAATACACAAAGTAACAATGTTCACTAGATAGGAAACAGATAAAGTGAACCTATGAGATGACTTCCAGACCACACAAGAATAGGGAAGGAAAACAAAAGTCAAGCCGGGTGGACTACTTAGAGCTTAAATGGATCATTAAGTCTAGTAGCTTTCAGGGCAGAGACCATCTTCAAAGAGACAGAACCCTAGATATGTCCAGTGGGTCCCATTTGAGTACTCCACAGGGCACAGAGGAACACAAGTGTGTGAGGGAAGGACCTGAGGCCTAAGAAAAAGTAATTACCCCTTACAAGGGTAATGGTAAGGAACTAATTGGCCCTGAGAAGCAGAATGGGGACCAGCAGTTATTTCCCCCTACACATACCCTGCCAAGGTAGAGAGACATCTTTTAGGAGGCAGGGGGGAAGAGTGCTTAAAGGGTCCTATCTTAGTAGTGACGAAAACCTCCTATACTCAAGAGTTGCTCTGCTCTACAGTTCACCCTGAAAAGGCTCAGATGCTCTCCAAGTTGCTCAACAGAATCCTAGAAGCCAGCTCATGGGTCTGTATAGCAATACAGAAATACTCAGAAAATAAAGAAAAGGTAGACTGTGACATTAAAGCCCACATGGCCAGGATACAAAGTAGCAGCAAATGTAAGGTAAGGAGACAAAGAACACATTTGTGACTGTCAGGCGTAAGGTGTGACAGGGAAACATTGGATGTGACTATGAAAAGGTAGCATAAGAAAATAGTTTTATATCTTTAAAACTTGTATTATATTTTGTGTATGGTTTGTACAGATGCAATGTGCCACAGTGAGCATGTGGAAATCAAAGAACAACTTTTTGTAGTCAATTCTCTACCTTTAAGTGGGTTCCAGGGACAGAAATTAGGTCACTAGGCTTTTGTGGAAGTACCATTACCCATGGAACTATCTCATTGGTCCCCAGTTTTGAAAGTTGACTATTTAGGTGGCTATTTATATCATGTGACAAAGTAGCATAGAACTATAAATATTCTGTCACTGTCAATTTCCTGGTTTCTTTTTATGCTATAATTTTGTATGATATAGCCTACAGGCAAACTGGGTCAAGGTTACAAAGACTTTTCTGTATTATTTTTTAATTCCTAATGGATTTACAAATATTTCAGAAACAGAATTTTTAAAAATGTAAAGGGCAAACAGTCAGGATTAATAAATCAATAAGAAAATATAAAGAGAACTACAATTATATTAGGGAGCACATATAACAGTAAACACTTACATTTCCAAGTAAACAGGAAAAAAATTACTACCCTACTTTCAAAAAGATAATTTTTATAATTTATAAAAATCCTCTTGAAAAATAAAACATTTTCAAACCTATAGAAAAACAAATAAACAGATAATTTAGTAAAAAATATTACCAACTCTTTAAAAAATGAAAACCTAATTTTAAGCTACATGTAATGAAACATATCTTTTTATTACAGCACTCAGGAGGCAGAGGTACATGTGAGTTTGAGGCCAGCCTCGTCTACACAGTGAGTTCTAGGCCAACAAGAGTTAAATAGTGAGACCTTGTCTCCAAAAAAAAAAAAGAAAAGAAAACACAACAACAAAATAAAACAAAACAACAAAAAGCCTAAGTTTACTCATAAGAAAAATATAAGTGAGGTACGGGACAGATAGAGCTACATAGTGAGACCCTGTCTCAAAAAATATGAAAAAAAAGTTGAAAGAAATAAAACTATTTTATTATTGAAACAGAGTCTCACTACATACTCTAGGCTGGCTTCTGCCTTATAAGTACTGTGATTACAGGCATGTGCATCATACCCTAGCTGACAAATTATTTTCCTAGGCAGATTAGCAATAGTGAAACACAGAAGAATCATTTAGATGAGGCATCACATTTGGGGGCCTGTCATGCCACTAATGCCCCAGTTTCACACAGAGATATAACCTTGAAATAGGTGCAGTAACACTACAAGATGACAGCTAGTTTGCTTTGTAGTTTTTCATAAAGTAATTAATAGCATTTGTGGTCAGGTTTATTTTCTCTATAGAGATCATCACACCATTTGGGATTCAATAGAATGTGTGTATAAGTGCATACTCTAGAAAATGTTAGCAAAGTTTTCAGAGCTTTGGTTGGTAAAAATGTACCTGATGAAGAAGTATCTCAACAATTGGATCAGTCAAATTCTTGAATTAATTTCCTCAATAAGGACCATGCAAAGGTTGAAAGGTAGGGAAGATGAAACCAAGCAGGCCATGTTAGGAGAATCTGTTGATAATTCTTCCATACTAATATAAGATTTTGAGTGGCAGTTAAGACTTGCACTTTCTGGTGACAAGGTTGCTACATTAGGAGCTGGAGAGACAGCTTAGTGGTTAAGAATCTATACTGTACTTGCAGAAGATGTGGGTTTATTTCCCAGCACCCACATCAGGAAATTCACAACTGCCTGTAACCCCAGCTCCAAGGGATCCAATGTCTTCTTCTGAACTTTTCAGGCACCTGCATTCACATGTGGTATATATATACTCACACATAAAATAATAAAATATATAAAATTTATATTTATATATTTAAAGATATATATTTGTAAAATTATATATTTTAAGATTGTTGATTTACAAATGTCATCATGATGTAAAATTAAGTAAACTATATTTTGTTGACATAAGTAAAGATGCTTTAGACTCTAACAAATTCTTTAGACGTGGCAAATAAGATGGCCCTGCAGTTTAAATATCCAGAAATGATGAATACCCATGCTAGCAGATTTCAGTGCTCCAACTTACACAGCAGAGTGACTACTGTGTTCAGAAATCCTGTAATGATTGACAGGTACACCAGGATAAGAAACCAGCAGTGATGATATTGCCAAGATAAAAATCTATCGATGTCCTAAAGGAACAGGAGATTTCATGATGGACAGAAAATACATAAAAGGAAAGGTGAAAAAAGCTACAGGAGGGATTGAAGAGATGTCTAAGTGGTTAAGAGCTCTAGCTGCTTTTCCACAGGACCCAGGTTCATAAACTCCAGTTTCAGGGGATATGACACTCTCCTCTGGCCTCCTTGGGCACCAGGCACACATGTGGTACATATATATGCAGGCAAAATGCCCATAAACTTAAAATAAAAACAAATACAACTTTTTGAAAAAGCTATAATAGCATTTTTCATGACTATTTTATCTAGTCATGAAAATACTTAAGAAATTTGTGTAAATAATTCTACTATAAGCTAAAAATTGGCTCAAAAGTAATATAAATGCACAAAGCATGTAAATATACTTGAATATGAAATATTATGTGACTAGAAAATAAGGAAATATATTTTTACATATAATCAATCCATGCTCCTTGAAAAAAGTATTTTTAAAAGGTTGTATATAAGCTAGAATATTCTATGCCTTATTTATATTTCAAAGTATTACAAAATCCAAAATTTAATAGAGAAAAACTTGATGAGACATCAACAAAATACTCTAAATACATATAAAAACTTCAAATTCTAAAATCTAAACACAGGAAAAAGAAAGTAACTTTATTGCTTTTGTATTTCCTGTCTGACTGGGAGACTATACTCCAAGTAATAAGAACATATTGTTAGGCCAGCTGATGGTGGCACACATTTTTAATCCCAGCACTTGGGAAGCAGAGGCAGGTTTGAGGTCAGCCTGGTCAACAGAGTGAGTTCTAAAGACAGCCAGGGCTATACAAACTCTGTCTTGAAAAACCAAAAAATAAATAAATATATTTTGTTATTGATTTCTAATGAATTGTTAACATAGAAATATGTTAAATTCAATATATTAACAATTTATTACAAAATGGACCTACAGCCAGGAGTTGGTGGTACATGCCTTTAATACCAGCACTCAGGAGACAGAAGCAGGCTGATCTCTGTGAGTTCAAGGCCAGCCTGATCTACAAAGTGAGTTCTAGGACTGCCAGGGCTGTTACACAGAGAGACCTTGTCTTGAAAAACAAACAAATAAAAATCCCCCCAAAACAAAATGGGCCTATAGATAACAAAGACTGTTAAATTTAAATATAAATCATAAAATTTAATATAAATAGTATGTATGCATAGTGTTAACTTTAAAAGTATACAAAGGAGCCAGGATTGATGCAGCTGATATCTGCAATCCCAGCACTAAAGAAGTGGAGGCCAGACTAGACAAGGCTACAGAATAAGACCTTCTCTTAAAAAGCCCCAAATTAAAAAGTATAAAATGTATTTTAAAATTCATTTTCTCCATCTTATGCACAGACAGGACCAGGACAAGATTAACTTAATCTGGTAGAACAATAAACCATTGGAGGCACTGATATAAAGTTAACTTGCCATAGATAAGGTATGGAACTCAGACTACAGGAAACAAATAATTCTTTGGTTATCTTTAACATGGCATCATGTGTTCAGTTCTCTTCATGACATTTTCTGAGAGAAAGGTTCACAAACTAATCTTTTCAGGGATAGAGACCAAGATAGTGAACAACCTAGAAATTAGAAAAACTGGAAGGGCAGGAAGGAATGGAGCCAATGTGTAGAAAGTATGATGGGAGGCAAAAGGTACTGCATATAGAGCTCACTGTAGAGTGATTTACCCTAGGTCCTGTGGACATTTACAAGTATGACTGTCCAAAATTTTTATTTCTTCCAATAAAAGAAACAGTAAGAAATGAAATTCTGATTAACCTGGGATGAAGAAATGGCTCAGTTTACAAAGTACTTGCTCTTTAAGTGCATGCTCTTGAGTTCCATCCCCAGAACTTGTAACCTAGTCAGAATGGCTATCATCAAGTAAACAAATAACAGGCCTGGACAGATTGCTCAGTGGTTAAGATTACTTGCTGCTCTTGCAGAGGATCCAGATTCAGTTCCCAGCACTTACACGGTGGCTCACAGTCATCTATCTGTAACTCTGGTTCCAGGAGACTTAATGCCTTTTGACCTCTGCAGGCACCAGGCACACGTGGTGCACATACATACATGCAAACAAAACATTCATATACATAAATAAAACTTAATTTAAAAAAGAAAACAAATGACAACAAATACTGGCAAGGTTTTAGAGGAAAAGGAACTATTGGTGGGAGTGTAAACTGGTACCATGTCGAAGGAAATCAGTATGAAGGATCCTCAAACATATAACTCAAATATAACTACCATATGACCAAGCTATACCACTCCTAAGCATATATTCCAAAAGCCCCATAGCTTACTACTGAGATACTTGCACACTCATGCTCACTGCTGCTCTATTCACAACAGCAAGGAAATGAAAGCAGCCTAGATGTCGTCAACTAATGAATGGATAATTAAAATGTGGTGGAGTTAGAAAATATGGTGATATTTTATTTGTACTGAAATGTGATTTTATTTGTATGTTAATAAATAAAGTTGCCTGGAGGTCAGAGCTAATAGCAAGCCATAGCAGAAGTCTGACAGTGGTAGCACACACCTTTAATCCCGATCACATGACAGGCAGAGTCTGTGTGTGTTCAAGGATACCACCAGCATGGAGACACACACCTTTAATCTCAATACCAACCACAGAAGACCTGGAGGTCTGTATAGATAGGCAGTGATGAGGAGGTCATGTGGTTGTGTTTACAACCAATGAGAAGGCAGAACAGAAAGTCTATAAAAAGGCAGACAAAGGAAGGAGCTCTCTTGTGGAGGGAAGGACAAGAACGGCAGTGAAGGGTAAGGTTTTTAGCGCTTAGCTATTACTCTGACCTCTTGGGCTTTCATCTCTGCATTGGCTCTGTGTTTCTTATTTAACAAGACGGTTACATCTACAAGAAAATATTATATTGAGTGAGGTAACCAAGACCCAGAAAGACAAACAGCATATGTTCTTTTTCATATGTGGGTCCTAGCTTTTAATTTTTATATATGTGTATTTTTGTGGGAATGAATGAGGAATAAATGTGTGTAGAAGTGAGGAAACCAGAAAGAGGCTTATGAGGGGCAGGAATAGGGCTTTAAGGAAGCACAATGAGGAGGGTAATAGAACATATGTGGAAGCAGGAAGAAAATACTGAGGAGAGATTTAAGTGCGGGTGGGGGGGCAGGGAGATGGTGGAGCAGAGGGAATGGAGGGAGGGGAAACTGAACGTAAGCATGTAGGAAAATATCATGTGGAAACTTGCTACTTTGTAAAGCACAACTTTTTTAACGGTAGAAAGTGTTTAAGAAACAATATCTGAATACACACACACACACACACACACACAAGAGAGAGAGAGGGAGAGAGAGAGAGAGAGAGAGAGAGAGAGAGAGAGAGAGAGAGAGAGAGAGAAAGGGGGGAGAGAGAGAGAGAGAGAATATGAATTAGATCTAAAAGGTCAATATGAAAACCAGAGAACATTCACCAAGGAGAAAATTTATGAAACCACCTAAAGTAAGATGACTCTAGCAATTGCATCAGTGTGGCCCAGAAGCCCCACAGCACACAAAGCATCTAATAGTAAGGATATTTCTGCCTCTGTTGAGGCTGCAGACAACTGCTCTGGAGAAATTTCTACACGGTCCTTTCTCTTATCAGAACGTCGCAAGATGATGACAGAATGGATGTGAACAATTCTGATGGTATCCATCTAAAGGAAAATCCAAAGAAATGGTTATTTCTCTCTTTGGCCAATTACATTTCTCTCTCCAATTTCCTGTAATTATAGGATTACATTTTATTAAAGTAGCAGTAGAGAATTTCAGTTTTGAAAACTGATGCTTTTCTTATTAATGATGCAATATTATATATATATTTAAATTTATATTGTATTCTTGAGGCAGTTTCATATAGTCTAGGTTGGCCTTCAACTTGCTGTGTAGCTGGAGCTGGGCTTAAACTCCTGATCCTCCTGCCTGTACCTCCAAAGTGCTGGCATTACAGGCATGCATCACTATTCCTAGTTAATAAATGTTTTCAATATACCATATCCCAATCAAGATACATATTTCATAGTATTTAGATCAAGGATGTACTTTTTGAATAATCATCTAAGATGTGCAAAATGCATTATCATATGAAGAAATATAAAACTGTTTAAATGCTAATAATATGGTTAAGGAGAAAGTATTGTACATGAAACTACACTAAAATAATGGAGAAAATCAATGTTAGAGGAAATCAGAAGTGTCACTTACATTAGAAAAAAGTTAATCATAGAGAAGGTAGGTAAATGTATGTATTTGTTGATTGCTGTGCATGGACATATAGAATTCCTACAGTTGCCATGTAGGTATATAAGCTACAGAGAGGTAAAGTGTGAGTAAAATGTTTGGGAGACAGGTTGGTTAACTGATGTAGTTGTATAGCTTGAGGTGGAATGGAAGATAGTAGGGCTAAGAAAAGACAGAATGAAAGGATGTACGAAGTTTCTAATATCAGGTAGTAGATTTCAGGATGAACTAGAAGGAAATTAAATATGGCAATGTTTTTCTGGTAGTATTTAAGCTTTGGCTCAAACAGAATCAGTTTGGAAACCATCAACAAAATTTTCATGAAGTAACAAAAAAAGTATGGAGAGTGGGGCCAGAGGTCTGGGCCCAAATCAAGAGGGGTGTCTACATTTAGAACAGTGTAGAGTAAAAAGGAGAAGAAAGACAAATAAGACATAAAGAGCAATGAAATGGTTCGAGTTTGGGATTGAGGTGGGGGCAGTTGGCTTTCAATGACAGAAGTGGCAAGATAAAGATGAAATCTGAGAGGAAGTTTTTGACATAAGCTATGATCTCCCTACTGTACAATATAAAATCCATTAGGCACAGCTCTTAAAATATGTTAAGTCTGATTTTAAATGAAACATAAATATGATGCTCACTGTAATTAAAAGGCTTAATTCAAAAAAGGGGAGGGGGAAGAATGTGAAATATCTCAACATTTCTTAAATATTGACTACATATTGAAATAATACTTTACATAATAAAACCAAATAAAATATACCCTTATATTAACATTATTTTCATTCTTTTGCTGTAGCTACTTATTAAAGAAAATGTGAATATTGTTAAAAGCATTTTGGTATGAAAACCTATCCTAAATAGACAAAAATCAAGACAAGGTATCAATTGCATAACAAATACTGACTATTCTTTTAATAAATAAAATGTTGCTTAAGGGATAACCTGTTCTTTTCATTGTTGTTGTTTGACAAGGTCTTACTCTACAGCCCAAAATGGCCTGCAACTCACTATGTAGCTTAGGTTAGCTTGAAACTCACAAAAATCCTTTGCCTGGCCTCTTGAGTGCTGAGATTACAGATGTGAGCCACCTGGCTTTATAATTTGTTGAAAACACAGATAGCTCTAGAGGGCTTATATCTCAGAAGGTTGTTATGCTTTTGTATTATTCAGTTCCCATAAATCATGTGTTTCTATTTTATGTGGCTTTTCACATAGTCTCCCTTCTGTGTAAATATTTTCACTTGGTAATCTCTTTTATATTAAGTTCCTGACCACACTATAAATATCTAATCATTTTCCTCTCATATATATTCTTTCATAATAGATAAACACTTATTTCTTCTAGAACACACATTGTGTTCTATTTATTTTCACACTTTCCTCTGGTACTAGAATACAAGCTTCTCAAAGCAGGGACCATATTTCATTTATGACTTTCTTACCAGCAACTAATACAATGTGTGGCGGGCATAGAGTAGACGAAAAATAAAATTAGAAACAGAGACAGATGCATCCCCTCTCAAAGAATAATGAGACAAATAACTGACTTTTCAACAGGATCTATGAAATCCCAAAGATTACATCTTAGAGAACTAAAATAAAATACATGCAAACCAATAATTCTATACTCTAAGAATGGTTCCTTTAAACTGCAGACAAAGTAAGGACATCTTCAGATGCCTAATGGAGGGAATCTATTATCAGGACAGAAATGTTACAGTTCTTCAAACAGAAAGATAATTCCAAAAAAATGAAGGAATGACTATGTGCCATAAAAATATTTGCATAAACACAATGAATACAGAGTGAACAAAAAAGTAATAACAATGTTAAATAAAGCTCAAAATACATATAGGATTAAAATGTATGACAATAATCCAAAAGGTAGAAGGGAATAAATTAAAATAAAAAATGTTCAAAAGTTTTAGTACAAATACTCCCCAACTTACAATTATTCAACCAAGGAATTTTTAAACTTTACACTGATGGGGATGTGGTATATATTCAGCAGAAATTGTACTTCAAATTTAAATCTTTTCCTGGGCTGATGATAAACATGTAGCATAATAGACTTTTGCAATGCTGAGCTGCAGGTTTCAGTAAGCCATACAATCATGAAGATAAAAAATGGATAATGCACAATGTGCTAGGATGTTTGGTCTATATTTTCAACTTACAATGAGTTTATTCAAGATATAACAAATCATATTATTGGAGAGATGGCAAAAATAGTTGTATTAAACTGTAACAAATGAATACATAATGCAATATGTAGGAAAACCACTAAAAACATAAAAGACTATTATAATAAGTGGAGGGTCAAAATAGAATAATAAATTATATTTGATTAACACAAAAGAAGGCAAGAAAAGAGAATGAGTAATTTAAAATAAAAGGTGGATTAAATAGAAAGCAAAAGAATGGTAACTGTAAGTCATACATATTAGTAAATACTAAAAATAACAAACTCCAAATAAAAAGATTATCAGACTAGATTTTTATATGCTGCTAATAAGAGCTATAAATATTGGTATACAGACATGCTAAAAACAAGAAAAAACTTTACAAAAGAGTAGTTGAGTAAAGGAAAATATAGAATTAATAATTAGGTTTTCTTCTTGAAAATGAGAGTGACAGGGGCTGGAGAGATGGCTCAGAGGTTAAGAGCACTGACTGCTCTTCCAGAAGTCCTGAGTCCAATTCCCAGCAACCACATGGTGGCTCACAACCATCTGTAATGAGATCTGGTACCCTCTTCCATATACATAATAAATAAATAAATCTTAAAAAAAATGAGAGTGACTTAAGAGTCACTCTCTTAAGAGACTGACTACATTAGACTACAAATGAGAGTATTTGTAGTCTAATGTGACTTTTTAAAAAAAGATTTATTTATTATATGTACTTTATGTATATTGGTGTTTGTCTGCATGTACATTTTCACACCAGAAGAGGGCATCAGATCTCATGGGACTACAGTTATATATGGTAGTGACCCACCATGTGAATGATAGGAATTGAACTCAGAACCTCTGGAAGAGCAGCCAGTGCTCTTAACCATGGAGCTATCCTTCGCCCCTGTGACATTTTTTTTAAATAGGTGAAGTGTTATGGTTAATCTGGGTTGTCAACTTGGCTGGACTGACAGATACCTAGAGTAAGATTAGGGAAGCTCACTTCTGGTGTGCCTGTTACAGCATCATTTTCAGAGAAGACTGATTCACAGGAGAGTAATCCTGCATGTGGATACTCCATACAGTAGTCTGGGAGCCCAGGCAGAATTAAAGAAAAATAAGAGAAAGCCTGCCAGGGCAGCCTAGCTCCATCCTTCCCGAGCTAGTGCATGTAGCACTGTCACCATCGCCCATGGCCACCAGATTCCAGAGCCTCCAGCTGTCCAATGAAGACGCACAGCAGCTATGCTCCAGGGAGCTCCGAGGCCTGGATTGGGGCTGCAACATTTGTCCTCTTTGCTCTGAACTGAATTATCCTACTCTCCACTATGCAGAAAGTCAATTTTGGACCACCAGCACCCCAACTGGGTAAGAAATCCTATAAATTGCCTTTTATAACAAATATCATAGAGAGGGAAAGAAAGAGATCTCAATTCTATTGCTTCTGTTCCTCTAGAAAACACAGGAAGAAAGGCAGCTTAAGTTGTTATGGTGAAGGAGTTTGTATATAAAAAAAATAAGTAGATGCTTTAAGGCCTAATAGCTTGGAGAAAGGATAAGAAACATTTTTTTTATTATAGTTTACAGTAAACAAATTATTTTTATTACAGTTTACAGAATCATTAGCTTCTGTTATATTGAAGGAAAATCTAACTGGTTTTATACAATTAGCTTAGAGAATGGCATGAAAAGTGGGGTGGGAGTGCACACTCATGAGACAAGCCAGAGTGGGCTAAAAATCATGACACCATGAATAAATTGCCTATAAGAAGTATAAATAGACTACTTGGGACTAGGTAAAAAGGTAACAAGAATATGAACCAAACCTCAAAGTCTTAAGTAAAGTAGGAGAAAAGCTAGAAAACAGGCAGCGACAGCAAGGAGAGGAACAGGGTAATGTTGATCAGATTATTTCTATTCATCAAGTGAAGTTCCTACAAAGAACAGAAACTAACTAGGTCCCATTCTAGTGAGATTTTTCATCTGATTTTAGTAGAAAAAAAAACATGCTGCACAATTACAAAGTGAATTAATATCCTGGCTGAAGTCATCAAACAGACTGCAGAAATTCCTCCCCAGCTGAAAATTTCCATCATGCAAAATTTTTATCATACATACCTTTTCTGCAACTGTGCGCATTTCAGTTCCAGTGTATGTAAATTTGGAGTCATTCCTATTGGAGATAGATTAGAAAAGGGGGGAACTAGGGTTTGGAATAGAAAAAGGAGTCAAGGAAAAATAAGATAAACAGTTCTTGCACTGTAACCTTAGCTGAAACAAAAGAGTAGGGAAAGGGAACAGAGTAGACTCCAGGTAGGAGGGGGCTTGATAAACAATAAGCTATGCTTTGCTGTTTAAACAAAGGAGACCCAAAGGTTTTACTATCTCTCAAGCTTTCAAGGTACTAGTAACCTCTAGGATCACTGTAGGGTTCACAGGGGTGGGGGTGGAAAGGGACAGAAATCCACTGATGATTTAGATGGAGGAATAGATCAACAAGGGAAAAGCCTCTCAATGTGTGGATATTATCTGCTACAATGAAAGTTACTGGCATATATATCTCTGACATTTCAGGGAAGAGAGAATGTAAAATACAAAGCAAGAAAATGGAAAGCAATAGAGCCAAATGTCAAGTATATTGATAATCATTTTTAATAAGCTGCCTTTATTTCAGTCAGCAAATTTCTATTTGTGTACCTATCATGCAGTAGCCAATTGGGCTCCTGGAGCTCCAACAAAATTCTATTTATAAGAACTTTTACAGGTTCATTTATGCACTTATGATGTTGGTTCCTTCAGCCAGATTTTTCCACATGAGAGCATAAATGTCTCAAATAAAAATCATGCTATAATATAAGGTTAAAATGAATCTTTAGGGCTGTGGTAGAATTCAGATTGTATTGTTGAGGGAGCTCTGTTCTGTAAATGTTAAGATACAACATGTACACACTATTACCAAAATTGTTGCAGTTCTTCACTAAGAATCAGTTTAGAGATTATAATATGATGTAAGTAAACAAATATAGTCTTACCTTATGTCATCATTCAACTGGAGTAGGAAAGAGCAGAAAACATTACTGACACATTGTTTATTAAGTTATAGGGATGCAAATTTACATGAAAATTAGGTCATATGTTCATACACAACAGCATGAAAGACTGGAGAATTCAATCTGAGCACTTTACAGCTACAGTGTATTTCCTCATCTACTTACACACGTCTGTAACATTTAACCACAACAGACTTTGGAGTCCACAAAACCCTTCTGGCCTGAGTACTTTGCCCTACTTTAAAATGCTTTAGTGATAGCTCTGTTTCCCATAGGGAAAACTGGTAGCGAGACAAGAAGTTTTAACCGTGGTCTGCTTGTTTCCTAATACCTCGATATCCTCATTATACCAGAATGTGTTTCTGGCTTGATTTTCAGCTTTGGTCACTGGTGTGACAACTCCCACCCCCGTGGGCTCATGCAGACCGCTGAGAGTTTGCAGGAACATAAGCATGGATCACAGGGCCAGAGGAAAAGGACCCCGCGACAGCATTACAAAACGCAAAACGCAAAGGACCTAAATCGCGTTCCTGTGGCCTCCCAGCCGATTCAGGTACCACTGGGTACTACTGATCAGCAAGGTTTCAGCCAGGTTGGCCGACCTACTCACCTCCCCTATACACAGACCCATCACCTCCTCCTTTTCAGTGCTCAGAGCATGGTTGAGACAAACTAGGAAAGCGTCAGACTCAAGATGAACCGCTTGAACAGCTTGCAACACCTGCACCGCCATCTTTGTAGGTTCCGCACGTCCGCCTAACGCCCACAGCAGCCTGGCCAACCACGTACTCCGACGCAACCTTCCCAGCCGGCCGCTGGATGCTCCGCCCAGGCCTGGCCTAGCGGCGCGGTTTTCACAGAGGCGGAGCCTGGGGCGCGGAGGCGGTGCCCTCCTAGCGGCACCTGGGAGACTCACTGGTCTGTCTGGGCTGGCGAAGCAGTGGGGCACTGGTGGTGGCTGACAAAGGCAGTCTGCACGGCAGTCCGGGCCGCTGGGTGGCTGGGTGGCAGGGAGGCGGTGTTTGTCCGCCGGGGCGGACGTGGGCTGTGAGCAGCTCTCAGGAGCAAGGGCAGACGCCTCCACAGTGCTGGCGCCCATTTTGCCCGCCCGCTGAGAACCCTGCGCGGCCTACACGCGTCAGGGACAGCGCTTTGAGGTGACATCGCCACGAACAACGGCCTCTTTTGAAAGTTGGTCCTAAAACAGTTAAGGTTTTATTTTATTTTGTTTTATTTCCAAGTCACAGCCCTTGAATCTCTCTGGACCACGTCCTGATGCTGGCCTGACCTCCTAACTTCGGTTCTAGTGACCTCGGCCCTGGATGTCCCTTGGTTCGCCTTGGGCTTGCATCGAGATCCCTGCTTGAGTGTCCCAGGGTGGGAGACCTGGAAGTTTTAGCCTAGCTGTTCCGGAGAAGGTGTAATTAGTCCAAGAATCATTATATACATGTGAGTAACCTTTTACAGAAACAGTGTTTTACTGTGTCTGAAAAAGTAACTCCAGTTTGCTTGCTGTTACTTTTTACAAAAGCTTTTAGATATATATTTGTTTGATACAGGAAAAGAAGGATTGAGGGAGAGACAACTTTTTATTTGCGTTTGAATGTATTACATCAAGTAACTAATTCCAGGAAATTACAAATTTCACCTGATCTCTTTCCTGGTGTCAGACATGATTAACTTATATGTAAAACTTATTTTATTTTAAAATATGCCAATGAACTAAGGGATAAATGTACAAACCTTCCTTCCAATTTACAAGTTTACCAATTACACGAGGGATTTAGTATTGATTATAAATTAAAGCAAAATATATGCCACGCAGCCTCCACAGCTGATACGCTTTTGTTTGAATTTGTTTTTTAAAATTCCTTTTTTAATTCTGAAGCCAGTCAGATATGGCAGTACTGGAAGGGAACTTACTCAAGGCGCTACTTGAAGAGGTGTTGATGCTTTGCTCTTCTCTCCCAAGTCAGTTCCAACCCAAGTCTCACTACAAATACTGTCCCAAATCCAGGGCACTGTGGTGCAATATATATGCCAACAACCTCTCTTTTTACCTTATGCTTATGTCACATCTTTCCATGATTAACTTTCATAATGATAAACGTTGGAGAAACTGCAGGGGTGTAATTGGACCTATCTGCATTTTCTCTTTAAGTTTCAATTTTATGTCTTATGTTATTTTCAGTTATTGTTCATAGCTAACATGTCCTGCCTTGGTGGGGCAGCAGGAACTGCTATCTTATTACATTTGCTTAAGGGATATTTTTGAATTTGTCAATTTGTTTAGCTGCCTTCAAGAAGAAAAATACTTTTTTTTAGTCAGTCTCATATTGTAGGATGTTCATGCTACCTTTTACAGCTACAAACATTTGACCAGAGAGGGAAATAATGATTAACATTTATAGCAAGCTTATTATGTGCTAAAGACTCTACTAAGAATTTGCATACATGGTGTGTATAAACTGCTTCAACTGGAATCAGGCTCTGAAATCTCTAGCTGGGTGAACTAGTTGGAATGGTTATCTAATTTCTCTGTGTCTTACTTTCATTACCTTTAATTGGGAATAATACCAATGCCCATCTCATAACATCCCATGAAGATCAAATGGGTCAGTGTACCTAAACATATGTTTTTGTTTCTGTTTTTTGTTTGTTTTGTTTTTCATTTTCCAAGACAGGATTTTTCTGTGTATCCCTGGCTGTCCTGGAACTCTCTCTGTGGACCAAGCTGGCCTTGAACTCAGAGGTTGGCCTGCCTCTGCCTCCAAGCGCTGGGATTAAAGGTGTGCACCACCACCACCCGGCACCTAAACATATGTTAAACATATGAGAAGTGTTTAATAAGTACCATTGCAGTCAATATGTTCATAATTTTACACCTCAGGGAAACTGAGGTAGAGAAAGATTAGGTTGTCTGAAGGTCACAAAGCTTCTAAGTGGCACAAGCAGGATTCATTCATCAGCCAAGCTGATACCTGGACCTATGTTCTTTGGCAGCTGAAATCATAATTGGATGAGGATATTAAATGGCTTCAAATAATTAGCATATTCAACTTATTGATGCTATTTAAAAACTCAAATACCTCAAAATAAAGCAAATCATACTCTTGTAAAGAAAAAAATACAAAACCATTCTTCCTGTAAAGGAAAAAAAGATGGTTTTATTTAAATTACAACCAAAGGAAGCTCTTTTATATTCTGAAATTCATTTAGAACCTAATTTACAAAGTGTCTAAAATAATGTGTCTAGGTCAGTATGGCTTTTGGAATCAAGGCAACTTCTATGGAGGCCATCTCTTTTAGTGGATGCTATAGCTGTAAAGTTATGCAAAAACATATTTTGGGATGCATTTGTATCTGAAACTGGTAGTATTTTCAAGTTAAATTGCATAGGTTTATATTCCATGTATTGTACTAAATTTGTAACTAAATTTATCCTGTAGTTTTAAGATATTCCTTAGTTTGGAGAATCCTGTATTTTGTGAACAAATACCATATGCCAAAAAAAATGTTCTCTAGTCAAATAAGTTTGGGAAATGTTAAACTATTTAAAAATCTCTGTACAGTATAACTTAGTTGGAATTTTTACTATACTAATATGCTTTTATGATCTCCAATGTTCCCAAACTTACTTGACCAAGGAAAATGTTGGGATCAAGAGTTCTAAAGAACCACATTTATGGAAATGATGTTCCATTCATCCAATATGTTATTTTTATAGACTTTGATCTAAATGCCTTTTGCTCAGCCTTTGCATTTATCTACTGAGGGTGTTGATGTTTTCATAGTTATGTGGTGGCTTATCAGTCTCTTGATCACTGCCTTTGCCTTTCTCTGGGCCCTTATGCTCTGAATGATAGGACACAGAAATCCAGGCTAACTGAGTGTTGTTCCCAGGCTCATCTTGTCAGTGCCTAGCCTGTTTAACCTTTGGAGGTCACAGCAGCACACCATACTGCTTTTCTTCTGAGAATATTTTGTAGTGCCTCATAGTAATTTAGAATATCACATTCTATCTGCCTTCTCTTCCACTGGAATTATTTCCTTCCAATGTCAGTATGACCAATAAAGTTTTGTTTTTATTCAAAAGAAATTTAAATGTCAACATGTTGGTTGTTGCTAGGACCTATCTATATCTATGAAGTTGAGATGGTCTTGAAACCCTTAACAGTTGGCTCCTGCTTTAAAAAATGCTGTGTGTGTGTGTGTGTGTGTGTGTGTGTGTGTGTGTGTGTGTGCGCGCTCATTTTTATTTTTGTATTGGAATTTACTGGGTGTGTTGTGTGTATGTCTAAAGCTCTACAAGAGAGGCAGAACACTTATATTTGCTAAATGAAAAAATGGCTTACAAATGTATATCTAGAGACTCATGCATTTTAGGCAGATAGAAAGGAAGAGCAAGGGTATGCAGCTTGAACAACCGTGGTATTTGAAAGAAATTTTGGTTTGAAGACAGTGGTAATGGTGATATTTGCTGGAACTGGTGATATAGGGTGTAGCAAGTGAGTGAGAAGAAATTCAAGATAACTCATAGTTTTTGAGTGTACAGAAGAGTTGATATTACCATACAGTAAGAGTTTGGTTAAGGAGAAAAGGATACTAACATAAATAAGTTGGAAATGAGAGAGTACATCCAGATGAAAAGGGGAACATGTGAGAGGTTCAGAATCATAATCACTGAGGAAATAAATGGATAACTATCATACCTATTTATTTGTCACAAAAATGTGACCATATTCTCTCTCTCTCTCTCTCTCTCTCTCTCTCTCTCTCTCTCTCTCTCTCTCTCTCTCTCTCTCTCCCTCTCTCTCTCCCTCCCTCCCTCCCTCCCTCCCTCTCTCTCTCTCTCTCTCTCTCTCTCTCTCTCTCTCTCTCTCTCTCTCTCTCTCTCTCTCGACAGGGTCTCCTTACGTAGTTAACCTAGGGCTTAGCTATAATATACTAGTTGGCCTCAAATTTACTATATATATATCCCAGGCTGGCTTGAACTTTACTCAGCTTCTGGCATGCTAGGATTGCAGGCATGCACCAACATACCCATTTTGAGACAATAGTTTTTATTACTAATTTCCTTTTAGGGGATAGGCAGAAAAACAGTGTTAAGTGGGGGAAAATCAGATTCAGGATGGTATCCTTGAAAGAAAGAAGAACTAGGCTTAGCATCATTCCTTTATTTCTGGCTTCTCATTCCACATCATGATTGACATCTGGTTTGCTCTGGATAGTATCACTTTGAGGACTCTAACAATCTCCCAAACTATGCTTCATTTCCTTTCCCATTAATAGCTACTTATTGGGAATGGGGGGGTCTCTGTTGTGGGACAGATACCCACTGATGTATTTGTGCTCTGTAAAAGATAGAAATACAGTGAATCTGTATCATGATGCTATGAGTGATTCCCATGAGATTCTGTTCATGAAAAATGCATCTGAAGCTATGAGATCTAAAGCTGGGCATAGGACTATTATGGAGAGTTTCCTTACCACCCCAAACTCTGAGAACTGTACTTTATTTACACTTTTAAAGAGCAGAGAGATATTTTTGACCTTCTAGTTTGTAGAATAAAAATTTACAACTATGCCTCTTAGAAAAACAGGCTTCTGTGACATCCTGCTTAAGTGAAACAGGGAGCTAGATAGATGGCTGTTGTTTGCTTTCAGAAAGTCATGAAACTACACTAAATATTTTTGCTAAAATGAAAATCCCTTTCTGGATAAGCCTCACTAGTATAAATAACTTTTAAAATAAAAAGACAGGTATTTCTTTGCCCTTGTAACAAACTTAGTCTCATTTTAGAAAGCCATATACATCATTGAGAATCTTTTTAAAAATGTAAACTGCTTGGGAGTGGCTTTTATCTGAAGAATATGGCATGCATGTGTCTGTTTCACTACTTTTCTGCCAAAATCATGTATCCTTAGGTACACTTTTGTGCATTTTCTATTCTTAACACACTACCATTGAATACTGCTTTGTAGATGCAAAAGAGAGAAAAACCAATGCCCAGCCTCCTGTAGTTCTCATCTCATCTCCCCACAGAACGAACTTAGAATTCTTGAGTGCTTTACCATAGAAAGTTCGCATTACCTAGGCTTTGCCTGAGTGTCACTTCAGTTTCATTTTCAGAAAGCTTAAGATGCCATTTGATATATGTAGGTTTACAAATAGATATGTATGAGGTTTGGTTCTGGTTGGTGGTTGCTAGTCCCAGGTCACCTTGCTCACTAGTGAGTTCATTCAAACCTCAAAAGTCACACCTGTGTCCTGTGCGCGGATGCTGCAGGCTTAGGTGGAGAAAAGCAGGGCTAGAATTGGAACCCAAAGCCCAGAATGGCAAGAGAGGATGTGGGGGCTCCACCCGATCATCTCTGGGTTCACCAAGAAGGTGTCTACCGCGACGAATATCAGCGCACATGGGTAGCTGTGGTGGAAGAGGTAACTGCTTTAATTTAAAAAAAAATTTTTTTTTGCTTTTGCTTTTAAGTAACCTGGTTTCTATCTAGTCTCAATATTCTGATGTCTTTGGTTTTATTTTTGATCATTCCTATTAGGAGACAAGTTTCCTAAAGGCTCGAGTCCAGCAAGTTCAAGTTCCCTTAGGTGATGCAACTAGGCCAAGTCACCTTCTTACTTCCCAGCTACCTCTCATGTGGCAACTCTACCCAGAGGAGCGCTACATGGATAACAACTCTCGCTTGTGGCAGATTCAGCATCATTTAATGGTACACATTTTGCTCAATCATTTTCCCTTATACTGGGGATCTTACAATGGAGTGCTTTATAAACTTTCTTTTTTTCTGATAGGTCAGGGGAGTACAGGAACTACTGCTTAAACTTTTGCCTGATGATTAACCTGGTATGTATTTCTATTTTTTTTCCTCCTTCTTCCCCTTCTTGGTTTTCACTCTATTCAGTTGTAGTAATTTGAATGATTTTTTTTTCAGGTGCTGGAATTGTAGGAAGATATGTTCCTCTGTTCTATTCACATCATTCACCACTACAGTGCTCCTACACTTGGGGCTGGGTGGGGAGAGAGTAGTTTGAAAAACTACAGAAGTTTATTTAGGAAGGGTCATGAAGAACACTGCCAGTGACACTACAGAGAAAGGGTTACACAGGGCAGAAATCAAGCCAACAAAAGCATTTAGTCAGGAAATGTAACTTGAAATTGACTCCTCTGGAAATTGCCATAGAACCTTTAATGGACTTCATCGGTTGAACCTGGGATCTGGTGAATCCCACAAAAATCTGCACATGCTACAGAACAGATGCCCTCATCACCAAGGACTTGGTACTGATTTAGAGAGAAGAGAGCAGCCTCTAGCAGCATCAACATGTATTTGTTGCTTATTTCCCCTGCAGCAAATCACTTGCTTTTCCTTCTTCCATTCTGTAAATATCTGAGGTTTTGTTCTAGTGTTTCCCATCCCAGTACTGACCTAATTTGGATCTACTGAGAACTTAAGGAGTTCTGGGAGGAAAAGGTTATTTGTACTGATAAAATTAGTTTCAAAGGCTCCTGTGCCTTCCTTCTTTCTGAAACCTGTGTCTTTGAATTGTTTTTACAAGTTTCTCATCAAAACCTTGTGAATCTAAATTCTTTGATTACAAATATTTTACATATTTGGCTTCCATTTGACCTCAATAGATAATGTTAACTTTTATTGGCACTTTTCTCAAGAGGTAATAGCAACTAACATTGCTAATTTTAGGGAAAGTGTTTCTTTTACTTGTAAAAATTTTCCTGAATTAAAGCAGTCATGACAGTTTATGCACATTAAAGTAAGGTTTTGCTTTTTAAAATATGTCTTGGGCCCAGAGCAATGGTGCATGTCTATAATCCCAGCTATTTGGAAGACTGAGGCAGGAGAATCACTTCACCCCAGGAGTTTGGTGCCAGCCTAAGAAACATAATGAGGCTCTGTCTTAAACAAAAAAGCACTTGGGTATAATAGCTACTGTGTATTGAGTTCTTAATACTTTCCAGTTACTATTCTGTGCACTTTATATATGTTATCATGTTTAGTTCTTCCATCAGTTCCTTGAGGTACGTATAATTCCTATTGACATGAATAGTGAAAGAAAAAAATGTTCAAGAAGTTTAATCATTTACCAAGGGTTTCTTTTGTGAATCATAGAATCAGGCATTGGGCCAGGCCTTTAAAACAGTGGTGTCATTCTGACATTTGCTTACAATATTCAAGATGACTAGACTGAATTTTTTTCATGTCTATATCTTCCATACTTGAGATGGAAATATAAAAATATAGTTGATTCATCTTATGAATTGAGAAAGAGTATTTTTAGTGCAACTATTTTTCTAACAATTGTAAGGTCATTCTACTTGCCCCAGAAGAAAATTCTATGTAGATAGATAGGCTTCAAAGTCTTTATAACTAAAAAAAGCAACATTTTAATAATTTTTTTGTTTTAGTTTTCTGGATATGCCACAAAAGGATCCATGCCAGAAACAAGCCTGTGAAATACAGAAATGTTTACAAGGTAGTATATAGATTTTTTAAAATAATATTTTTAAACTTTATCTATCAACTAACTGTAAGAAACTAATGATATTATCAGCAACTTTCATTAACTTTAATTAACTAATTATGAATATTTTCTTCATTGTATTATGAAATGTTTAGAATATTAAAAGAGTTGTTATGTAGGGAATGGGAGGCTGTCTTCAGTGGTAGAGCACCTAACATGTGCAAAGCCCTAAGGGTTCTATCCTCAGCACCACATATACACAAAAAAGTGATTTCATTTAAGCTATGGGTTATTGAGTTCCATTGTACATTAGAATTACCTAACTTTTTTTTTTGTTGTTTTGTTTTTTGAGACAGGGTTTCTCTGTGTAACAGCCCTGGCTGCCCTAGAACTCATTTTGTTGACCAGGCTGGCTTCTAACTCAGAGGTCCCCTGCCTCTGCCTCCCAAATGTACCTGGAGAACTTTAAAACTTGTTTAGCACACTTAAAGCAGACTTCCTGGAGGTAGGGTCTGAGCAGGAATCATTTTACAAAGTTAACCAAGTGATTTTAATGCACAACCCCAGCTAAGAATTACTGAGCTAGCCAGGCTGTGGTGGCACATGCCTTTAATCCCAGCACTCGAGAGGCAGAGGCAGGCAGATCTCCGAGTTGAAGGCCAGTCTGGTCTACAAAGTGAGTTCCAGGACAGCAAGGACTAAACAGAAACCCTGTCTTGAAAAACAAACAAAAAAAAAAGGAAAGGAAAAAAGAATTACTGAGCTAAGCAAAATCCTTCTATGAAAAGACTGGTTTGGAGTTGAGGATATGGGGCATCTGTGTCAAAACTCAGGTAGCTATAGCTGTGTGGTTTACTCATAGTATGCTGACTTTATCAGTTCTAAACATTTTCATGGAGCCTTAGGCTTTTCTAAGTATAGAATCATATTTATAAACATAAATAATTTGACTTCATGCTTTCCTATTTGTATTTATTTTATTTCTTTCTCTTGCCTGATTTCTCTGCTGAACATTTCAAGTACTATATTAAGTAAAGGTAGAGAGAATGGAAACCCTTTTCTAGAGGAAAAAGTTGCTTTCGGTTTTCCCCTATTCACTATGATATTGGCTACAAGTTATATTTAGCATTTATTCTGTGAAGATACAACCCTATTATACCTAGTTTCTTTAGGGTTATTTTACATGAAAGGATGTTGAATTTTATTGAAGGCCTTTTTTCTACATCTATTGAGGTGTTAGTGTGGTTGTGTTGACTCTATTTATATATTGTATTTATTGATTTATGTATGTTGAACCATATTTGCATCCTTGAAACAAAGCCAACTCTTTTCATTGGTGTCACTGAATTAAGTTTTAAAGTCATTAACTTAGGCTTTCTACATGTATGTTCGTTAAAGGATCTTTGATATTGTATGTTTTTTACTGTTTTGACTCTTTGTTCTTTTGGGAGCCCGCCACCCAGCTCCCAAATAAATTACACATGGGGGCTTATTGTTAATTATAAATGGCCAGCCTTAGCTTGGCTTGTTTCTTGCCAGCTTTTCTTGACTTAAATTATCCCATCTACTTTTTGCAACTGGGCTTTTCCTGTTCTCTTACTTACTATGTGACTTGCTGTATAGCTGTGTGGCTGGCCCCTAGCGTCCTCCTCTCCTTGTTCTCTTGCTCTTTATTCTCCTCCCAGATTTCCCTTTCTATTTATTCTCTCTGCCTGCCAGGCCCAACTATCTTTTCTCCTGCCTCACTATTGGCCATTCAGCTCTTTATTAGACCATCAGGTGTTTTACACAGGCAAAGTAACACAGCTTCACAGAGTTAAACAAATGCAACAAAAAAGAATGCAACACATTTTGCATCATTAGGAGGGAGGAGGTGTGTAGCTAGAGTTTTCCTGCCTGGCCCACAGTCAAGACAAATCTCTCTCACCTGCCAGTCCCACAGCCGCTCAAACCCGACCAAGTAAACACAGAGACTTATATTGGTTACAAACTGTATGGCCGTGGCAGGCTTCTTGCTAACTGTTCTTACAGCTTAAATTAATCCATTTCCATTAATCTATACCTTGCCACATGGCTCGTGGCTTACCGGCATCTTCACATGCTGTTGGTCATTGTGGTGGCTGGCAGTGTCTCTCTGACTCAGCCTTCCACTTCCCAGCTTTATTCTCCTCCTTGTCCCGCCTACACTTCCTGCCTAGCCAATGGCCAATCAGTGTTTTATTTATTGACCAATCAGCAACACATTTGCCATACAGAACATCCCACAGCAGAGGTGGGACCTGTGGGTGGTATGTAGAGTGAATAGAAAATTTCTTAATAAAGAAAAATGAAAAAAAAAAAAACCATTTTGCATCATTAAATATTCAACAGCATAAACATATGTAACACATCTTAAAATAATATTCCACAACAATATTGGTTTTGTAAAATAAATTTGGAAGAATTCTTTCCCTTTATTTTATTTTTTTGTATATGGTATTTGGCCTGCACATATGTCTGTGCATCACATGTGTGCCTGGTGCCCATAGAGGCCAAAAGAGGGTTTTGAATTTCCTAGAACTGGAGCTACAGACAGTTGTGAGCCATCATATGGGTACTGTGAATCAAACCTAGGCCCTCTAGAATAGCAGCCAGTGCTCTTAACTGCTGACTTATCTCTCCAGCTCCATTCTTTCCCTTTCTATTTTATGGTCTAGTCTGAGGACGATTGGTGTTAATTTTTTGTTTTTGTTTTTGTTTTTAAAATAGTGGTTGTAGACCATCTGCATAGTGTGCACAAAGCCCTAACTTCAATCTCTACTACCACAAATATGTCAGGATCTGTGCTTTTCTTTGATGGGAGGCTTTTTTTTTATTATTTTACTTTCAGTTTCATTGCTTGCTATTGATTTATTTAGATTTTTTCATATTTGGGAGTTCAATTTTGATAGGTCATATATGCAGAAATTTGTCCATTTTCTTAGACTTTCCAATTGACATATCATTTTTCAAAATATTCATTAATTATTTCAGTTGTTTTTAGTGTAATATTCCTTTTGTCTCCTGTTATTATTATTGTTTATTATTATTATTGCTGCTTCTGCTGTTGTTGTTGTTGTACTGGAAGTTGAACCTGGGGCCTTGTGTAAACATTCTACCAATGAGTTATATTCTCATGTCTCTTGTTACTTTTTAAATTTTGAAGTTATCCTGTCTAGCCTTGAACTCACTCCACAGCTCAAGTAGGTCTTGAACTTAAGATCCTCCTGCCTTAGCCTCCTGAGTATTTTAGGATTATAGCTCCATGCCACTCTGCTTGGATTTTAATTTTATGAATTTGAATCTGAGTCTTCTTTTTTTTGATTAGCTTATTTGTCAATTTTGTTTCCTTTTAAAAAGTCAACAGTTTCATTGATTCTTTGTATTTTTTGTGTTCTACATTAATTTTCTACTTGATTTTTATTTTCTTTCCATCTATTAGTTTTGAGTTTGGCTTGCTCTTGTTTTTTTCTAAAATCTTGAGATACATTGTAGCTTGAGTTTTCCTGCCTGGCCCACAGTCAGGGCAAATCTCTCTCACCTGCCAGTCCCACAGCCGCTCAGACCCGACCAAGTAAACACAGAGACTTATATTGGTTACAAACTGTATGGCCGTGGCAGGCTTCTTGCTAACTGTTTTTACAACTTAAATTAATCCATTTCCATTAATCTATACCTTGCCACATGGCTCGTGGCTTACCGGCATCTTCACATGCTGTTTCTCATCATGGCGGCTGGCAGTGTCTCTCTGACTCAGCCTTCCACTTCCCAGCTTTATTCTCCTCCTTGTCCCGCCTACACTTCCTGCCTAGCCAATGGCCAATCAGTGTTTTATTTATTGACCAATCAGCAACACATTTGCCATACAGAACACCCTACAGCATGGGTTCTAATACCCTTAGGTATTTATATGAGATCTTATTTTTTTAATATGGGCACTTATAAATTGTGAGTTAAAATGCACTATAGATCAAATAGACTTAACAGACTTCTAGAGAATATACTAACAGCAGCAGAATACATAGTATCTTCATCAGCCTATGGAACTTTCTCCAAGATAGATCAGGATGACTGGCTAAAGAGTATGTTGTTCCCCATTCCAAGAACTTTTCGTATATATAGCCAGCCTGAGCCACCACTAGTCCATGTTTATATGTGGCCAAGTGAGGATTCACTTGAGGCCCTCAGTCTGTGTAGCTGGGACACTGACAAATGGCCTAGCCACATACTATATCCCCAGTGCCTCTGAGTTCTGAGCTGGGGGTGGAGGGATGCAGGAACTAAGCAATGCACAGGTGTTGGTCTTGGCACTCTCAGCCTTAGAACCCATAGTAAACCACACGCCATGGTCACCTTACCTTTATGTTTTATAACCCTTTCAAAACCTAAAAAAAATTGTTAGCTCCCACTTTCATTTTTAAAGAAGGGGGATTAAATTTGGCATTCAAGCTTCAGTTTGCTATGAAACTATGAAAATGTGGGTTGTATGCATTTTTTCTAATTCATCAAATTGCAAAATGGGACTAGTGGCCACTAATCATATCGAAAACTACTGCCAAAGGCACTTAACTAAAACAGAAATTATATATTAAAATAGCATTCAACCACTTATAAATTGTGATTTTCTTCCTATTAGACCTTTAGATAGTTATTAATGAATTCTCCTTTTACTTCTTGACCTGTTGACAGATTTCTAAATCAGAAAGAATTCAATAGAGTTGGGTATATCTTCTAGGTGCTAAGTGAAAAGTGTTGGAAAATGCTTAATTACCTTGTACCTTCTTAGTTCTATGAGATCATTAATAAAACTTGCCTGTTTTTCAGCCAACAACTATATGGAATCGAAGTGTCAGGCTGTCATCCAAGAACTTCGTAAGTGTTGTGCTCGATATCCCAAGGGAAGATCTCTTGTCTGCTCAGGATTTGAGAAAGAAGAAGAAAACCTGACACTAAAGTCTGGATCCAAGTAAAGTTGTGTTGAGAAGTTAAATTCTGCTTTATGTTTCCCTTAAGTATGTTTTATTTACTACCCCTTCCTCATGCCAAGTAGCAGCAAATAGCAAATGAAAAAGTCAATTGTAAAAGTTAGGAAATATGCCATCTATGCAAAACAGACCAAAATAACCTATGTTAGAAAATAAATATGTATAATGTAAAAGGGAGCTGCTAAAATAAACCTGTTTTACATGAAAATTTTGGTTACTAAATGTATTTTAAGAGACTATTAGATTCAGATGTTAATGAATTCTTTAATTCCTGAAATCAGACTGTTATCTGCATCTTGACCTTGTTTGCCAAATCTTGGATCTCTGTTGAATATAGATGAGATACAGAGCATTGAGTTTATTACAGAATAACATGAAATACTCTGAAGAGTAAGTGGATAATGGTCAGAGACCATTATGCCAACATACCAATAGAGGTAGCTTGTATACTATTTTCTTTTGTTTTTTAACCTTTATGTGAATAGGTATTCTGCCTACATGTGTGTCTGTATACCATGTCTTGGATCTCCTGGAAGTGGAGTTACAGATAGTTGTGAGCTGCCATGTGGGTGCTGGGAAATGAAGCTCTGGAAGAGCATCCATTGCTTTAACCCCTGAGCAGTCTCTCCAGCCCTTATTTTCTAAATTTTTCTACTATTTTCTAAATTTCTAGAACAGGCAGCTTTCTCAGGGGTGTTTTCCTGTTTAGGTGACTGATAGCTCATTTGGATTAACTTGCAAGAATGAGGGGACAAAGTTATAGCTTTGTTCTTTACCAGAAGGCTCCTGGCTAGATAGTAATCTTATGACCTTCCCAACAGTTCAGAATATAATCTACCCACAGCCAAAGGTACTCAGATCCCATTCTTTGGATCAGTAATCAAAGTCCCACAGTTTCAGTTCCTGGTTTTACAAACTGCTGATTATGGAAGAAGCCATCCTCAATAAACTTCAAGCCTGATAATACATAACTAGCTATTTAACAAGATCAGTAGTGTCAGTGATAAAACCTAAGTTGCATGAGGCCCTCCAGCATTAGAATCATAATACCTTTCATAGATTACATGCTACATTATTTTAAAGTTTCTTTTAACCTAACTCAATACCAATAATTCAATTTCCTTCCAAATGCAGTAGGAACATTGTTCTTTTGCATCCCCACCACAATGCCTAGCCGCAGATACTTAATATTTCCTCAGTGATCGGAAAAGCACATAGTGAAAGAGTTTCCCCTTGCAAGGGCATCTTGGCAGTTGGGAGCCAAGGAATACCACAAAGTCATAACATGCAACAAACCTCACACAAGAGATTTATAGGGGAGAGACACAGAATGGCAGCTACCTCTGACCGGAAACAGACAACAATGGGCTGGGTAGAGGGGCAGCCTTTTGAAGGGTCTTTGAAGCATGCACAGTGAACTAGTGGCAAAGTACAGTGTGGTTAGAAGTATTGCTTGGCCATTAACAGTCACAGGAGCAGGGAGGGGCAGGGTGAATTTCCACTGGCCTGTTACTGTGTTATAGCTCTAAGGGGAAAAGTTTTCTTAGTACAAGTGTTGCAGCTCTGAGGGGAAACCTTTTCCCCAGTTCAAGTGTTACAGCTCTCTCTGAAGGAAAAGGCATCTTGGCAGTTGGGAGCCAACTACAAAGTCATTCCACACAGCAAACCTCACACATTTATTGGGAAAGATACAAGAGGGTGGCGCCTTCTGCTTAGGAGAGAAGCAGCAAAGAAGTAAACGAGAGGCAGGCTTTATATAGGGTTTCTTGGGGGCAGTTTTAGATTTCCAAGGTGGGGATTGTGGGACTTCAAATTCAGGGATTGGTGGGTTTTCAAAACCCAGACATGAGCATGGACTTTTTACCCTAGTTAGCCTACACATAGTCTTCTAATGTTCACTGATCCCAAATTTATCATGAAGGAATGGAAGAAACACTTCCATTGCAAGTCAGTGTGAGGCCTAATGAGAACCAAACTATCAGAGCTGCACTGAAGCTAAAAGGTTTTTATTCAAGGCATGAACTGCCAAGTTGTCTCCAAGTGAAGAGAGAACAACCCCACAAAAAAGGGAGTTGGGGGTTTTATAGGGTGGTCTTAGTTGGGTGAGGGAGCATTGTGTGAAAAGAAACTGCTGTAAGCAAAAAAAAAATTATGGGGGTACTTCTGGTCATAAGGATAGCAGGGTATGAAAACAGGGTGTTGCAGTCAAGCTGCTCTGCTAAGAGTCAGATGACTTCTGAGACATGCAGAATGTTCCATTTCTATTTCTTCTGAAGGGGCCAGGTCCCACCCAGGTGGTATCTTCAGCAAGACCATCTTGGGAAAGAAAGCCTTACAGTCAGCACTGTGTGACAAAACTTTTCCTGGTGAGATGCAACATACATATCTACTCAACACAAGTAGCCCATGACAGACCAAAGTACAGATACCACCGAAGTCCAACTTGGAGAACCAATGAGTTTTATTGGAGTTAATTGTAAGTAAGGAGCAGAAACGACTCAAAGGCAGCTGCATCTACAAAGCCCACTCCAGCACAGGTGACAGCTCACAACGCTGGGAATCTGGAGCACACTGCACAACCTGCAGGCAGTTCAACAGCTTGAGTATCTCAAGTGACTCATTTGATCTAAACCTCTTCCAGGTAGTCCAGCTGGTTTCTGATTCTTCCAGGAAGCTGGTCTGGTCTTAGGATCTTCTTTGCAGTTTGGCTGGTCTGAGAGTCTTCTTTGTAGTTTTATTTCTTGCTCTGGGAGGAGGAGCCTAATGAATCTCGTCAATTTTAGGGACTTCCTGAAGCTATTTTGAGTTGTTTACCTTCCTGCTTAAGGAGCTTCCCTGCAGGATGGAATGTTTCAATCTCAGAGGAAACTGTTATAGAACAGTCAGGCAGGCGCCTAGCAACAGAAGAATTTTAGGTGATTATTCTTTATTTCCTTATAACCAAAACCTATTGTAGTAGATCCAGATAATATTGAAACAAAACTGCCAAAGGAAACCTGTTGATAGCTGGTAACTATTTTATATCCATTTTCTTTCCTCAAATAGATGTTAGTTCTACTGTTGTCCCTCACCCCCCTCCCAAAAGAAAAATGCCTTTTGGAGCTGAGGATGTAGCTCAGTTGGTAGAGTACTTGGTTAATGTGTACAAGGCCCAGGGTTTGACCCCCTGCACTGCATAAACCAGGCATAATGATACAAACCTGTAATGCCCAAACTCAGGTGAAGTCAGGAGGATCGGGAGTTCAAGGCTATCCTCAGCTACATAGAGAGTAGCCTAGACTATGTATGACCTGTCTCAAAAAAAAAAAAAGGAAAAAGATGCCTTTGTAAGAATGTGAGCAAGAAAATTCTGGTAGTTCCTTGATGTCCAAATACCATTATTTGATAACAAATCTTTTTTTTTTTCTTTTAAGTGTCTGTGTAATATGACTGCAGTCATGTGCATACCACTGATACAATCTAGGGGTCTTGATTGAGTTCATTTTCTCGGCCACTTAAAAGAACTGAAAGGCATGAAAAATCTCAAGGGCAACAGGTGGCAGCAGGAAAATCACAACAACCACAGAGAGAATCAACAGTTGAAGAAAGGCTTTTGTTGTGAGTGAGGAGACATATACATACAACAGACACACAGAAAAAGGACCTTTGCAAAGCAGAGTGAGGCCTTGGAAAGACAAAAAATCTTGGGGGCTTGGGATTTTAAATCTCTGAAGAGCATTCCTTCCCTAATTTAGGGTTCATCAGTTTGAACATTGTTGAGCCAGTTCATCACCAGGGGAGGCTTGTATTAAGCTGCCAGACTTTAATCTCAAGTCAGGAGTGTCTGCCTACCATGGTGCACATTTGGAAGTTCTCATCCCACAATGGTACAGCCTGGTGAATTCTGCCTAACCCTCTGTCTTAGTTAGGATTTTTAATGCTGTGAAGAGACACCATGACCATGACAACTCTTATAAAGAAAACATTTAATTGGAATGGGTTGCTTACAGTTTCAGAGGTTCAGTCCACTATCATCATGGTGGCCAGCATGGAGGCCTGCAGCAGACATGGTGCTGGAGCTGAATGTTACATCTTTTTTTTTCTTCTTTTCTTTAGAGGCAGAGAGGCAGCAGAGAGGCAACAGAGAGGCAGAGAAGCCGAATGCTACATCTTGCAGGCAACAGGAAGTCAGTCAACTGACACACTGGGCTTTAAGAAACCTCAAAGCCCACCCCCACAGTGACATACTTCCTCCAACAATGCCACACCTAATAGTGCCACTTCCTTTGGAGGCCATTTTCTTTCAAACCACCACACCCTCCCCTCCACACACCCTCCCCAATTCAATTCTTTTCTTCAAAGCAACATTTTTTTTCTAAAGCATTCCTAGGAATCACTGTAAAAATGAAATAAAAAGGCTTCTTCTGTGGTTAAATACTTGAAGAATGCTAGTCTAGACACATGTAAATGGTTAGTTTCCTGCCAGAGTTTAGTTTTTCATATGAGATACAATTCTTTGTAGTATTATCCTGTTGTGAAACTGAACCTCTTTTGTAGACAAGCATTTCTTTGAGTGATTTTCCTCCAAAGAGACTTTCTGGAAATATGCTATCTGAAAGATATTTGATCCACAAAGGAGGGTAACAATTCTAAATTCCCATGAAGTAATTTAAGTGAACTCTCATTAATAGTAAAAACATTTTAATAAAGCACTTTACAATTATAATGTGTACATCACCTATGAATCTAAATTGCACTTAAAATAACATCTGATAGTGATTGCTTAGGACTTACATATGACTCACAAAATCAAATAATTGCTTTTTTCTGTTTTATTAGTTATGTTTACTTTAAAACATTTTAAATGTCTCTCTCCTAAAGTATACTGCCTTATTTTGAGTTTCAAAAGCTTCCAAGTATTTGCTCCTTTATGTAAACTATCCTGTCTTAGTTTAAGTCAACAAATCTACTGAAAGACATTGACTTAAATCTTATTCTCTTTAGCTATTATGGCATACAGAAAAATGAGTATTTTTTATGTAACACTGACCAAGACTAACACTGAAACATAGTCTTCAGGGAAGAACTCTTGTGACAACTATGGTCTCATCTCTCATTTTGGAAATACAAAACCCTCCAAGTAGCTATTAGTGATTCTAAGTTTAATCACTTGGTTGATGATTGACAGACCTTAGCAAGGATGTTACTTTTCAATAGCAGTGGGTAAATCAATTGTAGGGTGACATTTGGGCAGCAAGTGAACATTCCATTACTTTACAGCCTTTTATTCAGTAATTTCAGCATATACTGATGGCAAAAATCCCCTTTTCCATTTTGTTATAATACACCTTTCTTCCTTACAATGTAACTCAATAAATTGTGGTACTACATTTGTGTTCAGTATCCAGAAATCATCTCAAGTTAATTTTAAAATAAAATTTAAAAAGTATTCACTTGTTAACAGAATTGTAATTTTATTAGCACCTACTTCCAACTCCTTTAGTGTTCTCTATCTTCACTGCTCATCAAGAAAATCTGAGATATGTGAAGCCTCAACCTACCACAATGGCATCCTAGACCAGTGAAGTCAAAACCCCTAGTATAAGAGCCACAACTCAACATTTAAAATTCCACAGGTGATTCCCTTGTGTAAACAAGGATGAGAACTGCTGCTCTTAGTAATCACATCATTTCTTAACATTTTAATATTGGAAAAAGTAGATAGTTTTGATACAGCAAAAATGTGAAAAGAGGCACTAGGAACAGAAAGGAGTGGGAGGAAGGAAAGGAGGGAAAGAAGGAAGGAAGAAGTCTAGCTTTTCTTCAAATTTTCCATTTCTTAAGGATAAAAGCACCACAGATCTGAACCACACTGCATGGTTTCTGGGAAATCAGGCTCCGAACTAAAAGTTTTCTCCAATGGCTCATGGTTATCTGATTAACTGAACAGAGAACCTATTTTAAATACTCTATTTCACAAAATCAACTTCTCATGACAAAAAAGAAAGGAAACTGCTAATTTAGGCAGCAGATTCATTTCCCTGCAAGGATGGCTAGATAAGAGCTTTCCTCTTAGATGAAACAAACACTGATGGTACACAAAAATTTCAAATTCATTTGCATATCACTTTTCCAGGAAGAGATTTGTAATTTTTTTCCAACTATAAAAGTACAGCTTTCAAATAAGAGCTTAACCCTTAGTTATGTCCACCTTTCTGGCAAATATGAAAGAATAAAGAGGACATTCTTAATAATTAACAAGCATACACCTTAAAACTATAGCACCTAGAATCATACAGCTCATTCTTTGCTGAACCATTAGATTCTTCCACTCGAATTATGTATGGTCTGCCACAATTCATGAGACATTAATCTCACAGATCCAGTAGCATGGGCTCTGGCCCAAGTGATGGGTCATATGGGGGAGTCAAAAACCTCAAACTGTTTACCAGTGTCTATAGTGATGAGAGGTCAAGGCAAATAAAGGTTCATATGGGGGAAGTCTTGTTAGCATATTATCAGAATGATGACACTTATAGCAATGAGTGGGCTGCTCCTACACAGGTAGGCATCCCCTGGGTTCCTGGTTAAAAAAAAATAAAGGTTTCACAGAGCCTTGGGTAGAGTGGAAATGTTGGAATTTATCTGTTGAGCCTACACAGGCATGCCAGAAAAAAGAGTGCCTCTGCCTCTCCCCCTTGGCCTTCTGTCTGATGGAGAATATCATAAACATTATAACTGCAGCAGCATCCTCATCCTACCCTGTCCCTTGTGGGAGGCACACTTGGGTCCAGAGTAGTAAGGATGCAGGGCAGAACCATAGTGCCCCTGTGGGGGATCAGAAGTGAACCAGGGGCTATAGGGTACTGATGGAATGCACTGTTCCTGCATTTCTGCCAGTAGGGGAAACAAAAATACCAACACATTGTCAAACACCAAGCTTCTCAGTGCCTTATATATTGACAATGATCAACCTCTCCATCAAAGAAAATCAATTCCATCACCTCTGGTAAAGAGGCTATCATGTTATTTGACTCTGGGCACTTGAAACAAATCATGTGCCTTTCCAAACAGGTCTTGCTAATCAAATGAAAACAAATGTATTCAACGGTGTAACTGCCTAACCCTGTTATCATTTAGGTTGTGCATGGAAAGACAGCTGCTTTTTCCAGAAATCTTAATCTCCCATTTAAAGTTAGGCCTGCTTAGCTCTTCTTTTCTTGCAATGCTGAGGATTGAACCCAGGGCCTCACACATGCTCTATCATTGAGCTATATCCCCAGTAATCTCCCATTTAAGATGAAGCAAAGATGCTGACACAATGAGGCGTCAGTAAAGGTTCCCCAAAGTGCTTTAGGCTACTTAAGTGACCACTGAGCTAAACTGGAACTTGACATGTGCACACTGTGACTAATCACCTTCTGCACCAGCTCTACACAAACACAAGTGACCACATGGACCCTGACCAAACTTCAAGAAAGACCTATAGATTTTTGTTTGTTTGTTTGTTTTTGTTTTTCGAGACAGGGTTTTTCTGTGTAGTTTTGGTGCCTGTCCTGGATCTCGCTCTGTAGACCAGGCTGGCCTTGAACTCAAAGAGATCCGCCTGGCTCTGCCTCCTGAGCTCTGAGATTAAAGGCATGCGTCACCACTACCCGGTGACCTATAGATCTTATTTCAGACAATGAGGGTAGAATCTGACTCTAGACTATTACCTATTACAACCTTTCAAAGGAACTCCAACCTGATAATCTTGATTATAATAATCACAAATAATCACAAAGAAAGCAGATGGGCCAGAAGTTAGCTACCAATCTACCAAAGAAGTAGTCGATGACCACTCCCCACCACATATCCAAAGGGACAATGCAATAGCTTTTGCTGTCACCATACCATTGATGTGGGTAAGACATAGGGAGAGTAACATGGCTATAGGCAGAATCACCATAAATGGCACAACTCCAAGAATGATACAGAGAACTATAAAACAGATGATATCTCAGTTATCAATATAATATTACAAGTAGAATAAGTAATATTAGCTTAAATAATACCAAAATGTAATGAGGAAATACAAATAGGTGAATCCTAAGCAGTTTTACACATCCAGTGGTAATTTCAATTTTAAAATTCAATACGTCATTGTTAAGGTATGTCAAAAAGTAATTATCTTTAATGTATGACCTTAAAAACACACTATTGCACATGGGATCATCTACATATCTAAGAATTCATTTGGGGTAAACCTAATCTTTAACAGGGAAGAGTTTTCTTTATACAAATAAATAGACTCAATAAATACTTGAAATCTATTAAGTGGTAGGCCCTGTGGGTACAATGAAGATGACAGGAGACTTAGCTTTTGGAAGATGATTTCCTAATTGGAGTTGAGATCATGGTAATAGGCATTATAGCAAAATCTGAAGTGCATACAGACTTTTATTTTAAAGAATAATTCTGATGGAGACTGCATTTGATGGAAATAATTTATTTCACATAAACTATCACTGTCATTCTAAATTCTGAATGCCTGGAACATCTCTTTAAAATTCTGGCTTATATGTTATATTTCATACTAACTGGATAAAGAAACAGTATTTCCATAGAGGAATACTGCTACCCCTAGTATTTTAACAAATGTGAAGAATATTTCAAATTTCAAAGCACAGAAACCTTTCTATGAAATAAATATTTAACAGTTTCTTCCTTTTCCTACCTAAATCACTTGAAAACAGCCATGACATGAGATGCAGTATGTGGTAATGGTGGAAAACATTTCTGGACTGGATCTTAATACCAAAAAATGACTCATCTGACCATCCAATAATGAATTTCTAGCAGTTGGTTTCCATAAAGACCCACCTATCAAATACAATACCTACATTACTTCATACATCTTTATCAGAAGTTCATTTCATATTCAATCTTTTTAGTTATAGTATTTATACTGTCATTTTGGCAGGATAATTACAGCAAGTATAAAAACCTCTCTTGCCGGGCGGTGGTGGCACACGCCTTTAATCCCAGCACTTGGGAGGCAGAGATAGGTGGATCTCTCTGTGAGTTTGAGGCCAGCCTGGTCTACTGAGCAAGATCCAAGATAGCCAGGGCAACACAGAGAAAACCTGTCTGGAAAAAAATAAAAACAAAACAACAAAAAAACCAACCTCTTTGTATAATCTAAAATCAACTGAAAAAGAAAGCACATACCAAGATACCAAAATCTTTCATGCTTAAAGGCAAATGTATTTGGTTCCTTTCCATGTAACACATACTAAAGTAATTACATGCTGCTTTTCCAAATCAAGTTAGGAAAAGGATCTTACATAGAGGAAAGGGAACATTCTTATTAAGCTACTCATTGACCAAGTAGTGAGGAGTATACTGGGAGAGTTAACATCTATTGTCTTTTCCAACATGTCAAGCTCATGAGAAGGTCTATATTAACCTTGTACCAGAAGAAGCCTATAGAAGCCATTCAGATTTGCTACAACAGGGAGGAAGCCATGGGAGGAGAGGAGGAAGAGGAGTGTAGATTAGCCTATGTTTGAGTGTAGAAGCTGCTGGCAAGAAAAAAAAAAATAAAATGAAGTTGTATTTCTTAGGATGCCATGCCAAGCAGAAAGCCTCCAAAAAATCCTCCAGTCACTAGAACATTCTTCTTTACAAATGACACAACCTGAAAAACAGAAGATTTTGATACAATGAGTTATTTTGCTAAGGATGTTGATCATTTCCATTACTAATGACTGTACGTATAGTCTTATTCCCTTATTTTCCAAAGCTGCCACGTTACTGCAAAAGTTTCTATTCATCTGAGGTTTGGTGCATACATGGATAAGCACCCTGTATGGCTCTCTTATCAACTTATTATCTCTCCTGACCACTTCCCTTACAAAGTAAATGTGAAATATTATACCTTACATTCTGGCTTAATCATTTCTTTTTGTTTTTGCATTATGTGGTATGTGTGTGTACATGTATGTATAACAAATAACACATGTGCACATACATGTTGAGGGCCAAGATTGAAAGGTGTCTTCCTAGCTCACTCCCACCTTATATATGGAGGCAGGCTCTCTTGCTGGACCTAGAGATTACCATTTGGCCTAGTCTGGCTAGCTAGCTTGCTCTGGTGATTTCTGCAATAGCCCTGGGACTGAAGAGAGGCCACCACACTCACCTGGCATGTACATGAGTGCTGGGGATCCAAAACTCTGGTCTTTAGACTTATATGGCAATCGCTTTACCAACTAAGCCATATCCCCAGACCTGGCCAAGTCATTTCTTAAACTTAAGTACAGTGTCTTCATTTTCCAACTAAGTAAGCCATTTGCACTATTACATTCCCATCACTGTCCATCCTCCTTACACCATTATGCAAAGTCCACAGAGTCTTCACTACCACTGTATTTAGAGGTCCTGGTTAGCTTTAACTGTCAACTTGACACAATCTACAATTATCTGAGAAGAGAATCTCAATTGAAAAATTGCCTAGATCAGCAGTTCTCAATCTATGGGTCATGAGTCATCCAAGACCATCAGAAAACACAGATATTTACATTAAGATTCATAACAGTAGCAAAATTAGTTATGAAGCAGCAATAAAAATAATTCTATTGTTGGGGGTCACCACGACAATACAACACGAGGAATTGTATTACAGGGTTGCAGCATTAGGAACATTGAGAAACACTGACCTAGATCATATTGATCTGGGCATATGTGTAGGGGACTGTCTTGATTGTTAGTTGATATAGGAGGGCCCATCATACTGTGGGCAGCACTGTTACCTAGGCAGGTGATCCTGAACTGTATAAGAAAGCTAGCTGAGCAAAAGCCCATCTGCCAACCAGCAAACAAACAGCATTTTCTGTGGTTTTTGCCTCATGGTCTCTGGCTGTGAGTTAAGTTCCTTAGTCAGAGGTAATGCTGTGTGGGATAGCAAGCAGGCAGCAAAGATAGATTTGTTTCTCTCTGCTCTCGATTTAGGATTAATGTGATTAGCTGCCCAAGCTCCTGCCTTGACTTCCCCTCAACAATGGCCTGAACCTGGAACTGTAGGCTGAATAAACCTTTCCTCCCTTAAATTGCTTTTGGTCAGAATATTTTATCCTAGAATCAAAAAGGAATCTAGGACATTATGTCTTCTTGCCTCACCTCCACTGCAGCCTTTAACTTTCCATGACTCCCACATTTCTTTAAACAAAGTACTACCAGAGGGAAACAAAAAGAAATTTACTTACATTTTTTTATATGTGTATCTGGGGAAGTATGTATATATGAGTGCACATTCATGTGTATAGAGGCCACATATCATCTATGGCTATTTTCACTCTATATGAGGAAGTCTGATTATTGTGACAGAGACCATAACTCAAAAACTAAAAATATTTACCATCTGGCTATCTTCAGAAAAAGTCTACCAACCCATTATTTAAGCATTTCTATTAGTCATGTGCAGAACAAACAGAATTTGGCTATTTCAAAGATAAGCAGGCATAGAGATAAAATGTAACTCAAAATGTTCACATTGGCAGCACACCCCACCCACGATGGTACCCTTGTTCCTATAAGAACTAGTTAACATGCCAGGTGGTGATGGTGCATGCCTTTAATCCCAGCACTTGGGAAGCAGAGATAGGTGGATCTTTGTGAGTTTAGGGCCAATCTGGTCAACAGAGCAAGTTCTAGGGATGTTACACAGAGAACCCCTGTCTCAAAAAACCAAAGAAAAAAAAAGAAAATAGTTAACACAACTACTATCTTCATTTCCTTTGTATTCTCATTCACTGACAAAGGTCACCAAATATTTCAATTACAAAGCTTTACAAGAGGCTGGAGACACAGTTCAATAGTTAAGAACACTGACTATTCTTCCAGAGGACCTGGGTTCAATTCCCAGCACCCACATGGCAGTTCACAACTATCTGTAACTCCAGTTCCAGTGGATCTGATACCTTCTTCTTGTCCCTTCAAGCACCAGGTACATACATGGTGTATAGATATACATGTAGGCAAAACATCACATAAAAAAATGAGGTAAAATCTTTTTTAACAAAAAATGCCTTCTTCAGTTTCTCAGAAAATTGAGAATCAATCTTCCTCAAGACAAAGCTATATCACTCTTGGGCATATACCCAAGGAAAGCTCAATCATATGTAGCTGAAAGTTTTCCTGTGTCCCACCCAGCTGTCAGCCAGGATGAATCTCTCCCACTCGTGTCCCCCAAGTAAACACACAGAGGCTTATATTAATTATAACTGCTTGGCCATTAACTCAGGCTTATTACTGACTAGCTCTTACACTTAAATTAGCTCATAACTATTTATGTATCTCCACATGTTCCGTAGCTTTACCTGCGTCCCATTACATGTTGCTCCTTCGGTGGCTAACTAGTGTCTCTGCCCACCTTCTTCCTGTCTTTCCCTTTGAATTTCCCACCTGCCTCTAAGCTGTCTTGCCATAGGCCAAACGGCTTTATTTATCAACCAATCAGAGCAACACATATTCACAGCATACAGAAAGACATTCTCCCATCAATCATACCACAAGGACACTTGCTTAACTATGTTCATAGCAGCATTATTCATAATAGCCAGAACCTAGAAACAACCTAGATGCCCCTCAACTGAAGAATGGATAAAGAAAATATGGTACATATATACAATGGAGTATACTCAGCAGTAAAAAACAATGACATCATGAAATTTGCAGGTAAATGGATGGAATGAGAAAATATCCTGAGTGAGGTAACCCAGACTCAGAAAGACAAACATGGTATGTACTCACTCATAAGTAGATATTAAAGGTAAAGCAAAGGATAACCAGACTACAACCCACAGCTCCAAAGAAGCTAGGTAACAAGGAGGACCCTAAGAGGGATGCATGGATCACTCTGGGAAGGGGAAATAGATGAGATCTCCTGAGTAAACTGGGGGTGAAGGAGGGTAATAGATGGTAGGGGATGGGGGATGAGAACATAAGGGAATGGGATGGTCGAGCTGGAACAGGGATGGAGTGGGAGAGCAATGAAAGAGATACTTTGATAGAGGGAGACATCATGGGGATAGGGAGAAACCTGGTGCTAGGGAAATTCCCAGGAATCCATAAGGATGACCCCAGCTTAAACTACTATCAATAGTGGAGAGGGTGCCTGTGCTGGCCTACCCAGTAATCAGACCAGTGAGTATCCTAACTGTCATCATAGAGCCTTCATCCAGTAACTGATGGAAGCAGATGCAGAGATCTACAGCCAAGCACCAGGCAGAGCTCCAAGAGTTCAATCGAAGAGAGGGAAGAGGAATTGTATGAGCAAATGGCATCAAGATCATGATGGGGAAACCTAGAGACAACCGATCCAAGCTAGTGGGAACTCATGAAATTTAGACTGACAGCTATGGAACCTGCATGGGACTGGACTAGGCCCTCTGCCTAAGTGAGACAGTTGTGTAGCTTGGTCTGTTCAAGGGGCCCTGGCAGTGGGGTCAGGATCCATCCCTGGTACATGAGCTGGCTTTTTGGAGCCCATTACCTATGGTGGGACACCTTGCACAGCCTTGATGCAGGGGGAAGAGCTTGGACCTGCCTTAACTGAATGTACCAGACTCCCCATGGGAGGCCTTACCTTTTCAGAGGAGGGGATGGGGGGGGGTGGGTTGGGGAGAAGGGCTGTGGAGGAGCTGGAGGGAGGATGAGAAGGGGATCTGTGGTTGGTATGTAAAATAAATAAAAAATTTCTTAATAAAAAAATGCCTTCATGAGCTGGGTGAGGTAGCCCATGCTTATTATGCTAGCACTCAAGAAGTTGAGACAGGAATTTAAGACTTTGTCCCCTACAAATTGTTTCTACAGTAATGATATTCTAAGATTGACATACAGAATATAGTTTTTGTCTCACTGCTCCAAGTTCTTTGTAATCATAAAGCTTTTTATACTGCTGAGACAATTATGTATCCCATTTTGTACACAAAACTGCTTATACTTTTGATATTCTAAATTTGAACAAGGCAAGTCTTACCTCTTCAGCTTTGCTCTTAACCTCAGTCGGTATTTGGTTATTCTTACGAATCTTCAACTGCTCTTTGGCTTTTTTCATGTCTTTCTCTACTCGTTGCCAGTCAACTTTGATGTACCCAGTATGGTTTGCCAGCTACAATTTTAACAGTGATAAAAAGAAATGAGAAACACAGTCTTTGGTATTTCTTTTTGTCAAGATAAATCAAAAAAATTCTAACTTTCTGTTTTTGGAGACATTTGCTATTTTTTTTTAATGATCTTCAGGCAAAATGTTCATACTATATTCAAGGTTCCATGCTTGGTAATGGAAATAAACAACTGTCCTCAATTGCTGGCAATCCTTTAATGTATATGCTGAACTTTCTTTACAAAGTTTTAAGTATGATTAAAAAATAAGATGGTAAAATAAAAGTCAATGTACTAAGTTCAATTTTTCAAAAATAAAAATTTTAAATTAAAAATAAACAATTTTCAAGGAATTGTGAATAAAATAAAATTGATTCAAGTATGTTGTTTCTGATAAATTAGGGTTATCCAAATAATAAAGAGAATGACTATAGCCCATCAATCAACCCTCCATCAATATCGCTTTTTCTTTCCTATAAAAATTTTGATGTCATATCTAAAATTGAAACTCTCCATCTTTCTATCTGGAGTCTGTAAGTGAATTGCTAAACGGTCTTATTAATAAATAAAAAACATGGAGCCAGATACAGGAGTGAAAACCTGAGAGCTCAGAATAGGGAAAGCCAAGGCTAACCTCAACTCACCAACTCCACAGCTTCCAAAGAGAGCTACTTCCTGTATATCCATACCTATATGCCTTTCTGTTCTGTTCTCTCACTGGCTCTCTCAGCCCAGCTACATCACTTCCTCTTTCTGCCCAGCTCTGTCACTTCCTGTCTGTCTGTACAGACCTCCAGACCTCTATGGTTAGTGCTGGGATTAAAAGGTGTGTGTCACCAGGCTTGGCTCTGTTCTCCAGTGTGGCCTTGAACTCACAGAGATCCAGACAGATCCCTGCCTCCCAAGTGATAGGATTAAAGGCATGTGCTACCATTGCTTGACTTCTATGTTTACTTATAGTGGTTGGCTTTTCCCTCTGATCCTCAGATAAATTTTATTGGGGGACACAGTATATTGGGGCGACATAATACATCACCACATTTCCCCTTTTTTGTCTATTAAAAAAAGTTGTAACTAATATAAGAAAAACCATATACAATAAGTACAATAACTATATATAATATATACAAGCAATAAATACATCAACAATGTCTAGTCCATTTGCATTTGACAATTTCAGCAAAAATATTCCATTATCTATCATATTTTGGTGAGTCCAAAATGTACCTAATTCACTTTCTATCCTAACTTATATTACCAACAGAAAACTATCTTATGATGTCTTTCAAATTTATACACTTTACACCTCTTAGTGAGTTTCTTTTCTGAAATTGTTAACAAGGAAAACTGTAACTACAACTATCTAATCTTCAACTCCCTCAGAGACCTGCCAGGCAGGATGTATAGGCGGGGCGAGCAGACGAAGAGAATTCTGGGAAGAGGAAGAACAGAATCAGGAGTCACCAGCCAGACACAGAGGAAGCAAGATGACAAGGCAGAACTGAGAAAAGGTACCAAGCCACGTGGCTAAACATAGATAAGAATTATGGGTTAATTTAAGTGTAAGAACTAGTCATTAATAAGCCTAAGCTAATGGCCTAGCAGTTACAATTAATACAAACTTCTGAGTGATTATTTTATAAGTGGACTGTGGGACTGTAGGGGCTTGGCAGGACCGAGAAACCTTCCAACTATAAGAGTCTTTTCTTGAATTAGTTACCCAAATAAAATGGAGAAAATATGTATATATCATAAGTAAAACATTGTCAGTCATAATCAATGAAGTTCTCATAGAAATCAAGAAAAAGAAAAACATCTGGGCTGGAGAGATAGCTCAGTGGTTAAGAGCACTGGCTCCTCTTCCAGAGGATCCAAGTTCAGTTCTCAGCACCCACATGGTGGCTCTTACCCTTATAAATGTGAAATAAAATGACACTAATGATTAAGATTTCACTCAATGGTTAGTAGCATTCAAAATAGTACACAAAATCAAATGTATAGACTATTTTAGGGCATTACAACCAAGGCTACAATTTCTCACAATATGTTAATGGGCAAATGGAATTTCCAAACTAGGAAACTTAGTAGACAAACCTGAAGTAGAAAGAATCCACCTCCTACAGCTGTTGCAGCCAATTTTCCAACTTTCTGGAATATGAAACCAGTGCACCTGTGAAACCAAACCAAAGTGACAGGCTATCAGATGCACACAAACCTAAACTTCTGACAATGCTCATATTCTACTTACTTTGAGATGAACTAGCTCCTTCCTACCATACCTTCTATAGAAATAGAAGGCCATGCTAACCTCCAGGCTCCTACAGTCCCTATTCATAAGTACCCATTATACATTTCAAAGTCCACACTAGCATCCTGGTCCATCTCACCTCCCCCTCTACCCTAAACCCCCAGGCTGTTTCAGTTAACAATTTTTCCCTGCTCCTATACACCCATTTGTTCTCTATATAGGCCAGGTTGTTTCCCCTGTTTTAACTATTCCTACTGATCTTACAGTCTTTCCTTGCCATCTCCACTATTCTCTCGTCATTTTCTCTTGGAGCTAGACATTTTCAGATGGCTCTAGATGTTCTTTCTCTCCCTTATCCACAATAAAAATCTCCCCCACCCGCAACCATGGAGTGGCCATTTCAATGGTTTCTTTACTGCACCCTTCACATATACTAAGAATGCATGTATGTACCACCATATGAAGCTCGTCAATTAAAAACATATATGCAAGCTGGGCATAGTGGGGTACATCTTTGATCCCAGCACTCAGAAGGCAGAGGCAGGTGGATCTCTATGAGTTTGAGGCCAGCCTAGTCTACACAGAGAGTTCTAGACAGCCAGGGCTATGTAGAGAGATACTGTCTCAAAAAAAATTACATGCAAATAGTCTAAATACTATTCAAAAGGAAGAGATTTCAAACTGGACTTTTAAAAGATTCAGGCTGAAAAGATAGTTTAGTGAATAAAGTGCTTGCTGTATACACATGAGGACTTAAGTTCAAATCCATAGAACACATATAAAAGTGGGTGCTTTAACAGAGTAAAATCAGGCAACTGTTCCCTGAGACAGAGCCCGCCTGCACCCAATTGGACTAAGAGGTGAGTCTTTATCCTCATATCCAAACACCCCAGCCCCTAGGCTTTGGACCCAGGGGCACAACCCTGCACCCCCACACCACCACCCATTGCAGTCCCAGTTTCAGGCCAATTGGCAGGCAGACCCCCTGCACACAGGTCAGACTAAGACCATCCCCCATCAGACCCTGCAAACCCACAAGCTCCACCTCCCCCAAATTCCACCCACCCTCTGAGACTGCAACTGTTCCCTGAGACAGAGCCTGCCAGTGCCCCATTGGACTAAGAGGTGAGTCTTTGTCTAGGTGGGGCCCAAGGGCACAACCCTGTGCCCCCACACTGCCACCCATTGCAGTTCCAGTCTCAAACCAATAGGCAGGCCTCCTTCAGACAGGTCGGACCATCCCCCATCATACCCTGTAACCCACAAGTCCCACCTCCTCCAATCCCCCCCACCTGAGACTGCAAGTGTTTCCTGAGACAGAGCCTACAAGTGCCAGATTGGACTAAGACCTGCTCCCTGAGACAAAGAGTCCATCAGCTCCGATTAGACCAAGAGCTCCCACTGGACCAAGAGTAGTGATCAGACCAAGAGAGGCTCCCTCAGACACAGACACCAAGTAGAGAAAGAGATGGGTAAATGCCAGTGAAAAAATACAGTCAACAACATAAAAACCAATATGGCTCCATCAGAACCTACATCAGCAAGACCTGAACATCCCAACACAGAAGAAACAGAAGAAATCGACCTTAAAAATAACCTTAAGAAGATGATAGAGATCTTTAAAGAGGAAATGAAAAATTCCCTTAAAGAATTCAAGGAAAAGTCAAACAAAAAATGGGAAGAAATCAGTAAATCCCTTAAAGAAAGCCAAGAGAAAGCAATTAAACAAGTAAGGGAAACAGTTCAAGATTTAAAAACTGAAATTGAGACAATAAAGAAGATACACACTGAGGGAAAGCCGGAAGTGGAAAATCTGAGTAAACGAACAGCAACTACAGATGTAAGCATAACCAACAGAATGCAAGAGATGGAAGAGCAGATCTCTGGCGTTGAAGATATGATAGAGGAAATAGAATCATCAGTCAAAGAAAACACTAAAGGAAACAAAGTCATGAACAAAAATGACCAGGAAATTTGGGACAACATGAAAAGACCAAACCTAAGAATAATAGGGATAGAAGAAGGAGAATACCAATTCAAAGGCACAGAAAATATATTCAACAAAAATCATAGAAGAAAGTTTCCCAACCTAAAGAAGGAAATGCCTATAAAGATAAAAGAAGGTTACAGAACACCAAATAGACTGGATCCCCCCCCCAAAAAAAAAAAGTCCCCTTGCCACATAATAATCAAAGCACTAAACATACAGAATAAAGAAAAAAATATTAAGAGCTGCAAAGGAAAAAGGCCAAGTAACATATATAGGCAGACCTATAAGAATAACACCTGACTTTTCAATGGAGACTCTAATAGCCAGAAGGTCCTAGACAGACCTTATACAGACACTAAGACCATGGATGCCAACCCAGACTATTATACCCAGCAAAGCTCTCAATCAACATAGATGAAGTAAACAAAATATTCCATGATAAAACCAGATTTAAACAATCCAGCCCTACAGAAAGCACTAGAAAGAAAAATCCAACCTAAGGAAGTTAGATACACCCATGAAAACACAGGCAATAGATAGTACCACACCAACAAATACCAAAGAAGGGAAACATACAACACTACCACCAAAAAATAACAGGAATTAACAATTACTGTTCATTAATATCCATTAATATCAATGGTCTCAATTCACCTATAAAAAGACACAGGCTAACAGAATGGATATGAAAACAGGACCCATCCTTCTGCTGCATACAAGAAACATATCTCAACTTCAAAGACAGACATTATCTCAGAACAAAAGGGTGGAAAAAGACTTCCCAATCAAATGGATTTAAGAAGCAAGCTGGTGTAGTTATCCTAATATCTAATAAAATAGACTTCAAACTACAATCAATCAAAAGAGATCCGGAAGGACATTACATATTTATCACAGGTAAAATCCGACAAGAAGAAGTCTCAATTCTGAATATTTATGACCCAAATACAGGGGCACCAACATTTGTAAAAGAAACATTACTAAAGCTTAAATCACACATCAAACCCATACACTAGTAGTAGGAGACTTCAACACCCCACTCACCAATGGACAGATCTACCAGACAAAAACTTAACAGAGAAATAAGGGAACTAACAGACATTATGACTCAAATGGACATAATAGATATATACAGAACATTCCACCCTAACACAAAAGAATATACCTTCTTCTCAGCACCCCATGGAACCTTCTCCAAAATTGACCACATGCTTGGTCACAAAGCAAATCACAACAGATACAAAAAAACTGAAATAACCTCCTGTATCTTATCAGACCACCATGGCTTAAAGTTAGATTTCAACAACAATAAAAATTACAAAAAGCCTACAATCTCATGGGAACTGAATAATGCCCAATTCAATCACCAATAGGTCAAGGAAGAAATAAAGAAAGAAATTAAAGATTTCCTAGAATTCAATGAAAATGAATGTACAACATACCCAAACTTATGGGACACTATGAAAGCAGTGCTAAGAGGAAAATTCATAGCACTAAACACCCACATAAAGAAGTTGGAGAAATCTCACACTAGTGACTTAACAGCACAACTGAAAGCTCTAGAACAAGAAGAAGCAAACTCACAAAGGAGAATCAGACTCCAGGAAATAATCAAACTGAGGGATGAAATCAATAAAATAGAAACAAAGAGAATCAATGAATACAAAATAGAATACAAAGAATCAATGAAACAAAGAGTTGGGTTTTCTTTGAGAAAATCAACAAGATAAACAAGCCCTTATCCAAATTAACCAAAAAGCAGAGAGAGAGAGCATCCAAATTAACAAAATCAGAAATGAAAAGGGAGATATAACAACAGACAATGAAGAAATCCAGAGAATCCTCAGATCATACTTCAAAAACCTGTACTCCACAAAATTAAAAAATCTGAAAGAAATGGATGATTTTCTGGATAGGTACCACATACCAAAGTTCAATCAAGACCAGATAAACTATATAAATAGACCAATAACCCCTAAGGAAATAGAAACGGTCATTAAAAGTCCACCAACCAAAAAAAGCCCACGACCAGATGGTTTCAGTGCAGAATTCTACCAGATTTTCAAAGAGCTAATACCAATACTCTTCAAATTGTTCCACACAACAGAAACAGAAGGAACATTACCAAACTCTTTTTATGAGGCTACAGTTACCCTGATATCCAAACCACACAAGATGCAACAAAGGAAGAGAATGACAGACCAATCTCCTTCATGAACATTGATGGAAAAATATTCAATAAAACATTGGCAAACTGAATCCAAGAACACATCAAAAATATCATCCATCATGATCAAGTAGGCTTCATTCCAGAGATGCAAGGGTGGTTCAACATACGAAAATCTGTCACTGTAATACACAATATAAACAAACTGAAAGAAAAAAAACACATGATCATCTCATTAGATGCTCAAAAAGCCTTTGACAAAACCCAACACCCCTTCATGATAAAGGTATTGGAGAGATCAGGAATACAAGGAACAAGCCAACAGCCACAATTAAATTAAATGGAGAGAAACTCAAAGTGATTCCACTAAAATCAGGAAAAAGACAAGGCTGTCCACTCTCCCCATACTTATTCAACATAGTACTTGACGTTCTAGCTAGAGCAAAAAGTCAAAAACAGAAGATCAAGGGGATACAAATTGGAAAGGAAGAAATCAAACTTTCACTATTTGCAGATGATATGATAGTATACATAAGTGACCCCAAAAATTCTACCAGGGAACACCTATAGCTGATAAACTCCTTCAGTAAGGTGGCAGCATACAAGATTAACTCAAAAAATCAGTAGCTCTCCTATATACAAATGATAAACAAGCCGAGAAAGAAATCAGAGAAACATCACCCTTTACAATAGCCACAAATAATATAATATACCTTGGGGTAACTCTAACTAAGCAAGTGAAAGACCTATATGATAAGAACTTTAAGTCTCTGAAGAAAAAAACTGAAGAAGATATCAGAAAATGGAAAGATCTCCCATGCTCATGGATAGATAGAATTAACATAGTAAAAATGGCAATCTTACCAAAAGCAATCTACAGATCCATTGCAATCCCCATCAAAATCCCAACACAATTCTTCACAGACTTGGAAAGAACAATACTTAACTTTATATGGAACAACAAAAAACATAGGATAGTTAAAAAGAATCCTGTATAATAAAGCAACCTCTGGAGGCATCACGATCCCTGACTTCAAGCTCTACTATAGAGCTATAGTAATAAAAACAGCTTGGTACTGGCATAAAAACCGACATGTGGACCAATGGAATCGAATTGAAGACCCTGACATTAATCCGAATACCTATGAACATATAATTTTTGACAAAGAAGCCAAAACTATACCATGGAAAAATAAAGCATCTTCAACAAATGGTGCTGGCATAACTGGATGTCAACACACAGAAGACTGCAAATAGATCCATATCTGTTGCCATGCACAAAACTCAAGTCCAAGTGGATCAAAGAACTCAACATAAATCCAGTTACACTGAACTTGATAGAAGAGTAAGTAGGAAGTAGTCTTGAATGCATTGGCACAGGAGACCACTTCCTAAATATAACACCAGTAGCACAGACACTGAGAGCAACAATTAAATAAATGGGACCTCCTGAAACTGAGAAGCTTTTGTAGAGCAAAGGACACAGTCAATAAGTCAAAACGACAGCCTACAGAATGGGAGAAGATCTTCACCAATCCCACATCTGACAGAGGGCTGATATCCAAAATATATAAAGAACTCAAAAAGTTAGACTTCAAAATACTGAAAAATCGAATTAAAAATGCGCTACAGAGCTTAACAGAGAATTCTCAATAGAAGAATCTCAAATGGCTGAAATACATTTAAGGAATTGCTCAACATCCTTAGTCATCAGGGAAATGCAAATCAAAACAACTCTGAGATACTATCTTACACCTTTCAGAATGGCTAAGATCAAAAACACTGAAGACAGCTTATATTGGAGAGGATGTGGAACAAGGGGAACACTCCTCCACTGTTGGTGGGAGTGCAATCTTTACAGCCACTCTGGAAATCAGTATGGCGGTTTCTCAGAAAATTGAGAATAAGTCTTCCTTAAGACCCAGCTATACCACTCTTGGGCATATACCCAAGGAATGATCAATCTTACCACAAGGAGACATGCTCAATCATGTTCATATCAGCATTATTCATAATAGCCAGAACCTGGAAACAACCTAGATGCCCCTCAACTGAAGAACGGATAAAGAGAATATGGCACATATACACAATGAAGTACTACTCAGCAGTAAAAAAACAATGTCATTATGCAATTTGCAAGCAAATGGATGGAACTAGAAAATATCATCCCGAGTGAGGTAACCTAGACTCAGAAGGACAAACATAGTATGTACTCACTCATAAGTGGATACTAGATGTGAGGGAAGGGATGGTCAAACTGCAACCCACAGCTCCAGAGAGGCTAGCTAGCAGGGAAAGAGTCTAAGAGGGACAAATGGATGGCCCATCGAAGGAGAAGTGGAGGAGAGCTACATGAGCAGACTGGGAGTGGGGGAGGGCAAGGAGTGGGGAATGAGAACATAGGGAAATGGGAGGGTCGAGCTGGAACAGGGACAGAGTGGGACGGCAGGGAGGGAGATACCATGATAGATGAGGACATCATGGGAATAGGAAGAGGCAGGGTGCTGGGGAGGCTCTCAGGAATCCACAAGGATGACCCCACCTTGGAATGCTGGCAGTGGTCTAGAGGGTACCTGGACTGGTCTACTCTAGTGACCAGTCTAGTGAATACCCTAACCGTGATCATAGAGCCTTTGTGCAGTGACTGATGGAGGCAGATGCAGAGATCCACAGTCAGGCGCCAGGCTGAATCCAATTGATGAGAGAGAGGAGGGATTCTGCAGGCAGGGGACGTGGAGATCATGATGGTAAGATGTGCAGAGATGACCGGTCACACTAGTGGAAGCCCATGAACTGTAGACTAGTGGCCGTGGAGCCCCCATGGGACTGGACTAGGCCCTCTGGATATGGAAGATGGTTGTTTGGTTCAAACTGTTTGGGGGGTACCCAGGCAGGGGGATCGGGATCCATCCCTGGTGTATGGGCGGGCTTTTGGGAGCCCGGTGCCTGTGGAGTGACGCCCTACGCAGCCTTGGTGCAGTGGTGAGGGGCTTGGACCTGCCTAGGCTCAGTGTGCCGGACTCTGCTGACTCCCCATGGGAGACCTTGATTTTGGGGATGTGGGGATGTGGGGTGGCTTGGGAGGGAGGGCTGGAGAGTGGGAGGAGGGAAGAGGGGGGATATGTGGGTGGTATGTAGAGTGAGTAGAAAATTTCTTAATAAAGAAAAAGAAATAAAAGAGTAAAATCTGTCTATATGCTATGTACATGAAACCTACTTTAAATAAAAGACTCCAGAAAAGACAAGTGGGAAATTCATTCATGTGTTTCTGCTGGCTACTGTGCTGTGTGCTTCTTTTCTTGCCTGATTTTGTTATAAAGTTGTAATCCTGAGTAGAACAGCTCTGAGTTCTATTGAGTCTTCCCAGAGCAGTGCTTCTCAACCTTCCTGATGCTATGATTCTTTAATACAGTTCCTCATGTTGTGCTGACCCCCAACCATAAAATTATTTTCGTTGCTACTTCATACCAGTAATTTCGCTACTTCTACAAATCATAATGTAAATGCCTATGTTTAACAATGGTCTTAGGCAACCCCAATAAAAGGGTCGTTCTACTGGAGATGGAGGAGGAGTGGAGGGAATAGGAGAAGAGAGAGGGGAAACTATAGTCAGTATGTAAAATAAAATGAAAAAATTTAATTAATAAGAAAATTAAAATTAAAAAATTTACAAAGTGTTATCCTACTCCCAAAGGGGTCATGACCCACAGGTTGAGAACCACCATCCTAGAAGAATATCAAACACAAGAATGTCTTGAGGATTCTCAAACTCTGCAACCCAAAAATGACTTTAGGAAATTGCATTTCCATATACAAGTAATAAATAACAGGAAATGAAAATTTTAAGCTGCAATAACATCAAAATATGAAATACTTATAGATATTTAAGAATCTACGTTGATCATATATTGTGATATATTGGTCTCATATCAATAGACTGTATATAACCTACAAAGCTGAAAAAAATCAAAGAAAATAAAGTGATAGTGATCAGAATAATACGATACTGGCACCAAGACAAATCAATTTTTAAATGAATTATTTTTATTTTTTAAGTATTTTATTTGGGGGTGTATCATATGCATATGTGTATACATGTGTAACTTGCCATGGCATACATGTGGAAGTCAAAGGACAACTTGTGTAAGTCAGATCTGTCCTTCTACAATGTGGGTCCCTGAGATTGAACTGAGGTCCTCAGGCTTGATGGTAAATGCCTTTACCCAATAAGCTTTATGTTGGCCAAAAGACAGATCAATTTAATGTACAGATGGTAAATTGATTTTTAATACAAGTATAAAGACATGGGATTAAAGCACACCCTGTTTCATTCCCTTTTCATGTATGTTTATATTGTTTCTACTTTTAGGTATTATAAATAAAACTAGGAACATTTGCGTGAAAATTTTTGTATAAGCATCTGCTTTCATTCACTTGTTTAAGTGCCAATAAATAGTATGGCTGAGGCATACTACAAGTTTGGTGGTATACAATACCACTTGGGAGATAGAGGAAAGAGCATCACAAGTTCTGGGCCATGCTGAGCCATAGATCCCATTGCAAAACAAAACCAAAACACACAAAAAAAGCCTCTTAAAACTCAATACTATAAAAAAAATTGACAACTTCACAGGGGAAAAACACAGAATTTAATAGAAGACAAATCTAAGTGGTAAATAAATACATGTAAAACTTTTCAGTTTTACCCCTATTTGGGAAAACGCAAACAAAGATCACAATGAGAAAACCACTATCTTCAAAGATTGGCAAGAAGTTACCAGGATGGCAACAAAAAACATGGTCAAGGATGTAGTGCAACAGCTACACTTGGTCCTTGTTGACAAGTGTAGCCACTTTTGGGCAGCAGTCTGACACCTCATCAAGTTGAAGATATATACACCCAATGACTTAGCAACTCCTAAGCTGGGCGGTGGTGGCGCACGCCTTTAATCCCAGCACTCGAGAGGCAGAGCCAGGAGGATCTCTGTGAGTTCGAGGCCAGCCTAGGCTACAGAGTGAGTTCCAGGAAAGGCGCAAAGCTACACAGAGAAACCCTGTCTAGAAAAACAAAAAAAAACAAAACAAAAAAAAAGACTTAGCAACTACTAGGTACATACACCAAAGAAATATGTACCCATGCTCAATAGGAAATTTGTATAAGAATTTTATTTTGCCAAGTGGTGGTGGCACATGCCTTTAATTTCAGCACTCTGGAGGCAGAGGCAGGCGGATCTCTGAGTTCAAGGACAGTGTGGTCTACCAAGCTAATTCCAGGACAATGAGGACTATACAGAGAAACCCTGTCACATACAAAAAAATTTCATGTCAGCATTGTCTGCATTATTCAAAAATTGAAAAAGGTCAATATCAGACATCAACTGGGCAAAAATATACTATAGTATATTCATATAATGGAATTCTAAATACAAATGACAGTAAGAAATTACAGCTTCATATGATATGGTTGAATATAGAAAGCATCAAAAATGCAAGAACCAAAAGAATTCATAGTAATTGTGTTTATTCAAAGTTCAAAACTACAATAAATTATTAAAATCATAAAGGCAAAGAAACAACTCCCCAACAACTTTTAGAGTTCTGGGGGATACTAGCTGTATTTTTTAGCCTCAGTGGTTGTTAAATGTGAGTTTGTTCTCCAACTATTCCATATAGACACTGTTCTGTGTATTTGTATTACAATAAGATTTTTCAAATGGAGTTTCTGAGATTGATGGATTGGTTATTCACTCACTAAACTGGCTACTAGCATGATAAACATAATAAAAAATGAAAACTGACACATTAACATCTGACACAGATAATGTAAGTGGATAGCTTCTTAATCTACCACTTGCTGACTGTGTAGCCTTGATCTAAAATCTAGATTCTAGATAAACATTCTGAGCCTCAGTTTCTATAAAAAGCAGAGATATTAAAAGTACTAAGTTTAGAGTCATTTTTAAAAAGGAAATGAGATATCTATATATAAACTTAAAATAGTGCCTGACTTGTATCAAGTACCTACATGCAAGGGTTTTGGCACCAGACATAACCATTCCATGGTATCGTAAAGGGGACAGTATTTATTGTAGATATGAGAGAAAGAACAGCCAGAAGCATTTGGAAGAGTCCAGAGCAGAAAGAGGAGTAGATTAAATTAAATATGGCCAGCAGACTGGACATGGCTAAGGCTATCTAGAGAGAGGAGAATAGCAGAGAGAGAGCATAGTAAGAACAGCAAGATCAGAGAATAGTTAGAATAGCCAGATTATAAGAAAGGTGAGTAGTTGGGGGAAGGGAAAGGCCAAGAGATAGGCGTGAGGGTTTGGAAATATATACAACAAGTACTTGTGAGTAAAGGACTGAGGGACCCTGGGGACTAGCATGGACCTTGATATGCTGATAGGTGCCACTAGTATATGTTAATTGGACAGCCATATGTCTCTTTTGTCAGAAGTAAGGGAAATGACTCCTTTTGGCAGAAGAGAACCAACTTCACAAGTTCCTGAGGAATGCTAGCCTTTATCTAGTCACCAGAAATTCTCCTATAGTTCAGGTTGAGTTCATTTCTGTATATTTGGACCATCTTTTGGAGTTTGGGGAATTGAAGTGTCCTTTGGGTCTGACAGTAGCACACATAAACACCAATAGTCCTTTAATTTGATGGTTCACTACATGTATTGACCAATTTCAGTGAAGTCAGTGTGTTTTAACTAATTAGACAGCTTCTGTAACTATGCTACTAAATCAGGCACAAAAGAACTAAAAATCTTTAACACCACTTACCATCCAGTAACACCTCCAATTAACAGCTGAGTTGCTACACTATACTTTTCAGCTGATGGCCCAGATTCCTGCCCAAACAGCTTACGCCACCATGGTTGCTTTTTAGTTAATTCTGCAAGATCTAGTGCCTCAAGTTTTCCATCAAAGTTTCCTATAAGAGAATTAAGATATGCAATTAATGGTTGCTAAGAAAGGAGGAGACATTTTCTTCAGTGGTATAGCCAATGGCAAAGTGCCTATGCTGTAGTAAATAAACTCTCATCCATGTTCCTGTAAACAACTCTAATGAAACTCAATGGGTCATCAAAAACAAAGTACAGTGAAGACAAGATATAACAATTGAAGGGGGACTATTTTTGAAAAGGATGGGGATCAGCAGGAATAGGGAAGGACAAAAAAGTTATGGGGCGTAAATATGATCAAAACACATATAGATGTATGAAAAGTCATAATAAAATCCATCATTGCTTATGATTAATATATACTAATAAAAAACTAAAAAAGAACTAAAATAAGAAAATATTTACTTTTATAATAAATTACCACCATTCTTAACTAGATTAAGAGATTTTTAAGGAATACAGATACACAAATATTCTATTTTAAATAGTTGGAATTTTGGAAAATCTGACTAAAATAAATTATTGGACTTCTATTGTTTTTCCTCTCAAATTTACAAACAATTAAACTGACCTAGAAAAAGCAAGTACTATTGGATAAAAGTATTCTAAATATAAATATTTTAATTTATCTCTTTAGGAGCCACCTACAAATCAATTTTCTGTATTATACGGATCCCCAGTGAATAAAGCAAACAACATTTGACTAAGAGCTTACTAATTTACTAGACAGTATGTTTAATAACAAACTATCTAATCAAATGCAAAGAAAAAGGTAGGTACCACTTATTAATCCCACTTTGTAAACAGGAAACAAAGCTTTGGAATGTAATGCTTAGACCAGGAAAGGAAAACAAGCCAACAAAAATTCTAATCCCCTTGTTTGTACAAAGATCATCTTGGGTTTACCTATTCTGTCCAGTCCTTCCCTGGAAACATACTGCATTGAGACAGCAAATGTCAAAAACTTACTATCCAAGACTGTGTACAAACAAAAGAAAAAGCCAAGAATTGTCATTTAAAAAATGAACAGAAAATAGAGGCAAAATCAGAGATGATTCAAGATATTAAATTAAGCAAAAATGTTCAGAAGGTTACACACACACACACACACACACACACACACACACACACACACACACACATATATATATATATATATATATATATATATATATAAAATTGGAGTCCAAGATTACTGGAATAGGAGAGAAGTAACATTCAAGAGGCATGTTGATGTGACTCAAGCAAGAAATGCCAAGTGGGCTGGGTGGTGGTGGAACACACCTTTAATCCCAGCACTCAGGAGGCAGAGGTAGGCAGATCTCTATGAGTTCAAGGCCAGCCTGGTCTACAGAGCGAGTTCCAGGACAGGCTCCACAGCTACACAGAGAAACCCTGTCTCAAAAAATAATAATAATAAATAAAATAAATGCCAAGTGGAACTCTAGAAATGAACAGGGGAATGAAGGGTACTTGAATGAGTACTCAGGTTGATATACAAATGAATGTTATTGTATAAAACAATACCTAAAGTAGCTTGTAAAACTTAAAATATACATAAAATTAAACAAGTGATTTCTAAATTATCAGCAGGCAAAATGAAAAATGATAAACTATGGAATACCCTCCCCTCCTAAATTTATGGAGATTAAGAAAGCCAAGCCTATGAGCTACACTACTGCCTGAGTTTCAATATTAAGATGTTCATTTTCTTTATAATATAGTCCTTAGGAAAAAAAATGTCCATTACAGGTTAAGGCAGATGTTCTCAATCCCTTTGGGGAGAGTTGCACATCAGATATCCTGCATATTAGATATTTACATTATGATTCATAACAGTAGCAAAATTATAGTTATAAAGTAGCAATGAAAATAATTTTACAGTTGGTCACCACAACATGAGAAGATGTATTAAAAGGTCACAGCATTAGGAAGGTTGAGAACCACTAGGTTAAGGATCCTAAAATTTATATAGTTAGGCAAAGGACCAATAATAATGTTCCAGTTACAATAGCTGTACAAAAAACTGCCCCCCAAACATCATGAAACAAAGCTATTTTGTCTATGGTCTCCAGTTATTTGCATGTGAAATTCAATCACAGCATTAAGACTTCTTTATTATTCTGTGATATCTGAGGCTTTAGCTAGGAAACTTATAGGGGCAGGGTGTGGAATAATCTGAGAAGTCTATAGTCACATGTACAGACTACTTTTCTAAGAGGCTAGAGTGGGCTTCCTTAATACCATTGTAGTTAGTTTCCTCTTAAGTGGAGGAAAGATCAAGGACCTGGGAAAAAAACTGTGTCATCATTTTAAATCCTAGCCTCAGAAGTCATACAGTTTTACTACCATCAAACTGGGCTAGAGTAGTTCCCATCCAGATTCAGGAATAAGGAATATAGACTCCAATTCTTACTGGGAGGGGAATATCAAAGTCCCACTTAAAACAGGCCATGTGGGAAAATACAATCTTCTATATGATACATGGCCACAATAATCTTAGGGAGAAAGTTTAAGTGCATTCAAAACTTACAAAACTACAGTATGACATAGGGCCACTTAATTTAAAGATTTATAAAGCTACAATATTCAATAAGGTGTTACATTGACCCAAGTATACACAAAAATATTAATTGAAAACAAAAGTCTAGGAATAGATTTATACATACTATTATATGATTTTTCCTAACAAGATACACCAAGGTAATTCTACAGTAGAAAGCAAGTCTTCTCAGTTGTGTTAGAAGCAGTATTCATTTTTTTTCTAAAGAAAGGGTCTACCTTACATCATACACAATAAAACAATCTATGTAACATAACAGTAACAGATCACCACTATGTTTTAGAAAATATCGTTGAAAACAAAAGATTTTTAAATGTAATTTTATCAAGCTCATTCACTCAGTAGATGGCTCCAGTCAAAAGTGGGATTTAAGTTGGGTGTAGTGCCATGTGCCTGTAATGCCAACACTGAGGTTGAGTGAGGCAGGAGGATTGCTGAGTTTGAAGCCAGACCGGTCTACACAAAATTCTCTGTTGGTGGGTGGGATGGGGTGGATAAAAATCAGAATGCCTTCTAGCCCACTCAATTTCATCAGTCGCTCACTAAACACTGCTAAACAAAATTTACAAGTCTTGTCTATGGACCAAGGAAAATAATGATAATTACTATAAGCACTACAATTCATGTAAGCCTCAAGACTTCTCAAAAATTCCTAGGTACTCTCTTTAGCAATTGTATCACATGCGCTGGTTAATGAATTGACTGATTTAACGTTAACCAAATTTAGAGTAAGAAGCATAACTTAAATTAAGTGCTCTACTGGAGTTTTCTCTTGAGTAGGCCGACCTATACCTTCTACTATTTTCAAAAACATCAATAATACAATTAGGAAAGCACCAACGAAAATGAGGACTGCCAGGCATTTGAGAGGCACATCCTAAGCAACAAAATGCTTGTGTCGGGAAGCCAAATCGCTTGAGAACAGGAACTCAATCTCTATAGGATACCTCGGTAGGGGAGGTGCTAGCTGGCTGGAGGAGCTGAGCAGAGATAACATCTCAGGATAGCTCTGCTACTACCCTGAGCATGACCTTGGCCAGGCCCCAGAGCACCCACCGGAAAAGTCTCCGAGCCATCCTGTCCGGGCGCTACTGAGGCTCCCCGCGGCAGAAAGAATGCTGCAGGCCCTCGGCCATCCCTCATCCTAAGCCAGGAAGGTGATTCCACCCTGGCCCCTCCACGCGCGCTCCCGCCTTTACCTTGACTGGTCGCGGCCATTTTGGGGGAACTAGTATCGCGAGGACACAGCTGCAGATCGCGAGACCAAGGACAGGCATTAGTCATCCGCAGCTGGCTTCCGGCAGGTGAGGCATATATTTCCAGTCCCCTGGCAGAAAAAGAGGGCGGGGCTTTCCTGTCCCGGAGCAGCTGCTTCACCAACCTCAGCTGCAGTCCCACGCACGCGCAGAGGAATGCTTACTATCCACCAGAAAGCCTTTTCGCCTTAGGGATGACAGGGTTTATTTTCGCTTTATTCTTTTATTTCAGATTGTGCGTATTTACGTAAGCAGTGAGCTTACGTAATTCTGGCGCTCGTTCCAACGCTGTTTCAGCGCTGGAAAACATATCTTACACATTTTTAAAGCATTCCAAGTACATTAATAATAAACACTTGTATTATAATGGCTGCTTCTTGCCCCTCTTTCAAGTTTATATATATTTAAAGAGAATTATTTTTATATTATGTATATGGATGTTTTGCCTGCATATATGTCTGTGCAGCATGTGTGTGCAGTAAGTACCCACAGAGGCTAAAAGAGGGCATAGGATCCCCTAGAACTGGAGAGGGATGTGATACAGATATCGCAATTAGAGCTGAGACCTTCATTGTCTCTTATTCTCTGTACACTTACTAGTTGTGAGTCTTTGCAAAAAGAAGCTTCTCAGATGAGGGTTGAAAGATGCCCTATTTTGTGGGTATAATGGTAAGAAATTGGGGGTGGGCACTATATTTCTGTGTGCATTTAGGAAAGCAGTAGTATTAGGTTCTTCCCTTAGGCAGCCATGGAGTTTTGGCCCCGTAACAGGTATGAGTTCCATCTTGTTGAGTGGGCCTTAAATACAAGCATAAAGTGATTGGGAGTATCTTGCCATGCCAGACATTATCGTAGCTCACAGGGTTCATAGCTGTTGCATAAGACTGTTGGTTACTTGTCTCCCCAAATAGCATGCATATAACCTTACTACACTGTGAAATCTTGTCAGTGGGGGTAAAGCTGTTTGGTTTTTTTTTTTCTGTCTTTCTCCCCCACCCCGCATCTATTTTTGTTAGCTAGGTCAGTGTCAGCTTGATTTCCCCATGTTTTATGACCCAGGTATGTTGTATCTTCAGCAATAGGGTCTTACCATCAAGTTCTGTAGAATAAGTGCCAGTAACGTTGGCAATAGCCTATAATGTTTGGATGTTTATGGGGCCATTAACTCCAAAGGAGTTAACCCATTCCTGGCACTGGGCGTTATATTTATTAGCTTGTGGTGTTTAGTAGGGGCATTGTCACCCTGTTGTAGGGGAAACTCCATTTGAACTCTTATGTATATATACATGTATATTTTAGAAAGCTACAGTAATAGGTTTCCATATGACCTTTTCAAATAACTTTAGTGTTAGTAATCACTCCCCATACTCCCTTCTCTATCTGGCCCTCCCATCCTTACCCTCACTTAACCCTTCTTGTTCAATTAGTCCTCTTCTCTTTTCCTATCACCTGCAGTCTATCTCACTTCCCTTGAAATCTTCCTTCCCTTGCTGGCCCTGGCCTTCTTTCCTGGTCTCTATGGATACAACAATTTAAAAACACATATCTAAAGATTCAGAGTTGACATTCACATATGAGAGAGAACCTGAGATATTTGTCTTTCTGGGTCTAGGCTACCTGACTGAGAATAATTATTTCCACCTCTATCCAATTACCTGTAAATGTGATAATTTCACTTTTCTTTACAGGTGAATAATATACCATTATATGAATGTACCACATTTTCATTATCATTCCTCAGTTGATGTACACCCAGGCTCTTTCCATTTCCTGGGTATTGTGAATTTAATAGCAATTAACATGGATATACAAGTATCCCTATAGTAGGATATAGAGTCCTTTTGGATGTATGCCCAAGAGTGATATAGCTGGGTCATATGGTAAGTTTGTTTCTAGCTTTTTGGAGAGGGAGGGTGTCTTAGTTAAGGTTTCTATTGCTGTGATAAGACACCATGACCAAAAGCAATGTGGAGGTGACAGGGTTTATTTTAGCTTATACTTCCAGATAACAATCCATCATTGATGGAAGTCAGGGCATAAACTCAAGCAGGGCAGAAACCTGGATGCAAAAACTGAAGCAGAGATCATGGGGAAACACTGCTCCTTATAGCTTTATCAGCTGCTTTCTTATGCAACTCAGGACCACCTGTCCAAGGGTGGCTCTGCCTGTGGAGACCTGAGGCCTCCCATATTAATCATTAAATAAGAAAATGCCCAGCAGACTTTCCACAGGTCACCTGATGGCAACATTTTTTCCTACTGATGTTCATCTTCACAAATAACTCTAGTTTATGTTAAGTTGACAAAGTAACAACAACAAACAGGACAGAGGACACAAGTATCTTACCTGGGTCTTTAGGTCATGTGGGCAGCTGGAGAATTTCTGTGGGGAAAGCAGGCTGGGATCTGGTGTATCCCAAAGGGGGCTGCTACAGAGAAGCTTATACATTTCATTCAGATTCCGGAATCTTCGCCATCTATAGTTTCTTTGCTGCTGGTACTGAGGAAGAGACTTTTAGAACAGTCTAGGAATCTGAGTACAATTGAAACCTCTTCTTCAGCATTCTGTTCCTTTCTCAAGTATTCAAATTTGGGAGGATGCTCTCGGAGGGGAATGAGTTAAGCCTTAGCTCAGCCACCCTTTTCCTGTTCCAGTTTTTCCTGTGCCTGTTTCCTACTGTCAAAAAGGAAGCAATCCTTTCAGTTCTACTTAGTGCTAATGCTACTGTCACTCTTAGAAGATAAACTTCCATAAAATCCTCTGCAAAATATTTAAGAGTTTTCACTAAATCATAAAAATTTTACGTTTTTTCTTCTCGAGAGCTAAAGCTATTTTACAGAAGAGTTAATTTTTCACTTCTCTAGGTGAACATTTTCTAGTAATAAAAGCCATGCAAATAGCACTTTTCACTTGCTTCTTTCTGAGCCTTTTCTATTTCTGCTCTAGTGCCACCAGAAGATATTACCTGGGTGCAGTGGAACTATACTGGAACTATAGGCAGAGTGACCTGCTCAATGTGCTGCATACGGACACAAGGTAAAAATGCTCTGTTGAGTGTAACATTGTGAGGATATGACTTCGACTAGAAGAAGGTGCAGACACTAGGCAAGGGTGGATAGCTAATAGTTAAGTCCTTCAAACATTTGCAGGTAATGTGTGCATGCAGTCTGATTATTTGCACCATGATGCTTGCCATTCCTTCTCAGGGACCTAAACTTTTCATTGATTTTTGTTGTTTGCTCATTGATTCTTTGTTGCATGCTGCCACTGTGATTTAGAGACAAGGAGAGTGAAAAGGCAAGGAGCATGGGAGAGAAAGAGTAGAATTTCCCTTGGCCTAACCTAACCTTCCATAGAAAGAACTGGAACAGTGAAATTCGCAGGAGTATGCATGTGATAGACTTTTTATATGATATTTGCCATGGCATTAGAAGCTTTTCATCTTTAGGAAGGGATTCTGGTTTATCTGATAAGATTAGACCATTAAATGAACTCCTCAGTATTATAGTGGTCATTGACTTATTTCAGTTTTTCCTCTTCTTAAATCTATTACACCTTGATTTGATAAAGTATTGAAACTGAATTATATACTAGTCTCTGATTTTGTTAAAGTACTGTCTGTACTTATATCTCCTTTGTCATTCTTGATCTTTCTCTCCCTCTACGTCCTTCTCTCTTTTTCTTTCCTCCTTTTAAAAACAATACTTACAGGACATTTCCTGATTTTATTGGTTTTTGTCAATAAATATCTTTTGGGTTGATTTATCAATTTCTTTCTATTACTTCAGTTTCTGCTTTTTAATTTCATTAATCAATTCTTTCTAATTTTATTTGGATCACTTTGTTATTCTTTTTCTTACCAAGTTGAATGCTGAAATTACCTATTTTACATTTCACTGTGGTTTTTTGTTTTGTTTTGTTTTGTTGTTGTTTTGTTTTTGTTATTCTTTTTCTTACCAAGTTGAATGCTGAAATTACTTATTTTACATTTCACTGTGGTTTTTTTGTTTTGTTTTGTTGTTGTTTTGTTTTTCCAGGCAAGGTTTCTCTGTGTAATAGCTCTGGCTGTCCTGGAACACACTTTGTAGACCAGGCTGGCCTTGAACTCACAGAGATCCACCTGCCTCTGCCTCCCGAGTGCTGGGATTAAAGGTGGGGGCCACCACCACCCGGCTTATTTTGTAATTTTTTTTTGTTTTTTGTTTTGTTTTGAAACAGGGTCTCACTTTGTTGTTGTTGTTGACTGTCATGGAACTCACTTTGTATACCAGGCTGGCCTTGAACTCACAGAGATCATCCTGTCTCTGCCTTCTAAGTGCTGGGATTAAGGGCATGCACCACCACACTAGGCTTTCATTGTGTTTCTTTAAATGTGTACTATAAAGGTTTAAACAGAGACAGGAATATGAAAGCAGAAAAATCAAGAGTTCAATCCAGGTTTGACTACATAGTGCGTGCATGGCCAGCCTGAACTACTGGTAACCCTATCTCAAAATACCAAAAGAGAGAAGAGGGATTTAAACACAGTGTATATATTATATTAATGTAAATGCTACATAGAGTTATATCATAAATACGGCATAAGTATTTTGTGTTGTGTTTCACTTCCTCATTCCTCTTCCACATCACTTAGTCTTGTTCAACACACACACACACACACACACACACACACACACACACACACACACACACGAGTTTTGCTTGGTCATTATTAATTTTAAAAAACTGGGATATTATACATACTTTACATACTTCACTCAGTAACGCCTTGTAGAATTCTCTACACATCAGTAGATACAACCTTACTTCATTCTTTTTAGTATCTGTATAGGAGCTGTGTCATACAAATAAACACATTCATCTCATTACCATTTTGGGGGGTGGGCTCTATCCTATATCATAGTTTACTGATGTAGTCATCATTCACTCACTCATTCACTCCTTTTTTGGTACTTGGGGTAGACTTCAGGGCCTCCTATTTTATTCATGAGTGCTTTATCACTGAGATACAGTCCCAGACACATTGTTGTTATTTTAGCAGATTCTCTGGTGGTATCATGCTAGAACAAATGAAACAGATGTTTTAGTTTTCGTTTTGTTTTGTTTTTGAGACAGGGTCTCTCTATATATAGTTCCAACTGGCCTGGAACTCACTTTGTAGACCAGGATGACCTAGAACTCATAAAGATCCACCTGCGTCTGCCTCCTAAATTCTGGGATTAAAGGTGTGCACCACCACAACCAGCTGTTTTAGTTTCAATTTCTAGAAAGTTCAAGACTCTTCATACATTTCTATCTTCAAAGTGTGAGATTATACTTACCTCTGCATTTGCATCAGAAATGTCTTATGTCATTGTTTAATTTTTGTCTGTCTTATAAGCATAGAAAAATATTATATAATTAATTGTAGTATTTTTATTTCTGCTGAGATTAAGCATCTTTTAAAATGCATTCTGTCTATCAGAGTTGATTTTTTAGATTTTACTTTTTACATACTTCACCCATATTTCTTTGGGGTCTTCCACTTTTTTTTAACTGTGAAAACACTTTTATTACAAGTATTCTTATCCTTTATGTATATTACAGTTTCTCCTAAGATTATCTGTTGCCTTTGTTTATAACTATTTTCAAAACACTTAATTTTTATAGTCAAATATACATTTTTTTCACATCCGTAGATTTGACAGTGTTGTTTAAAAATGTCTTCCACATCTCAAGGTTATATGTATATCCTTCCAGATTTTGTTGTATGAATTTTATATTTATGATTCAAATTAATCTTCATATTTTATTTTGCATGGCATGAGAGAGAGGGATTTATTTAGCTTCATTTCCATCTGTGTCAGTAGCCTATCAGAATGGCACCACCACACTCAACTCTCTAGCTTTTTATTTTTATCATCATTATTCAGTTTTGGTATTAAAGTTTGGTGGACTATCATATAAATTAATGAGTATTCCATCATTTTCTATAGAATTATCTATTGTTTAAAAATTAGGCAAGACTCATTTATGATTCCACTTGGTCCCAGTGAGATTTAGGATAGTGTTAGTAATTTCTCCAGGGGGCAGCTCTTTCAGTTTTACAGTTGCTTTACTATAGTGTTTTGTTTTTTCATGAGTCCTTTACATTCTCTGTAGTTGCCTGCCCTTAAATTCCTGTGTCTTTGCTATTTATCTGAGAATAAGCTTGCCAAAAATTAGTTTGTTTTGTTGTTGGTGGTGGTCCTTTGAAAGAATGAATTCTGGAAGTTTTATTTTGTTTGAAACAGGATCTCATATAGCCCATGTTGGCTTCCAACTTACTATGTAGATGAAGATGACTTTGAACTTCTAATCCTCCTGTCTTTACCTTCCAAGTTCTAGAATAACACGTGTGCACCACAACATCTAACATTTCTGAGTTAATTTTAAATGTTTCATTATTTTTATATTTAATACATTGTTTCTTCTTAGTTTCTTTTTGTTTATCTTGCTATACTTTCCAATACCTATGAAAAGTTCTTTCCTTTTTTCACCTTTGTCTTATATTTTTTTATTTTGAAGATTTTATACATGGGTATACTCTATTTGCATCATTTTACCCCCTTATTCCATTCCAACTTTTCTCATGTAACCCCCAACTTCCTCTCAAATTTATGAGTTCATGGGTACAACATGCCTGTTCTGTCCAGAAGGCACTATCAAAAGCAGTCATTCTGGTCCTTAGGCTCTTACAGTCTTTCTGCCCACTTTTCCATGCATGATGTTTCTTGAGCCCTATATATAGACACTTTGTTATAGATGTCTCATTTGGGACTGAGTCCCCATGGTTACCTATTCTCTGCATTTTGACAAATTGTGGCTCTCTCTGATAGACTCCATCAATTGCAAAAGGAAGATTCTTTGATGAGATGTCAGAGCTGTACTTACCTATGGTAAAAAAGATGAGTGTGGAAGGTGGAAACTATATTACTTTAATGATAGGGTAGTAGTGGGTTCTCTTATAGGGCCTATGATCTCTTCAGTCACAGGTTCTTGTCTAGGTTTATATGCCAGGCAATGAGTTCCCTCCATTGCCATCCCATCCCTGAATGGATTTTAGATCCAATTAGACAGCTATTGGTTACCCCCAAGATACAAGTGCCACTATTTCACTACTGAGGCGTCTTGCTGGTTTCATCATTGTTGTTGTTCTTGGGCTTTACAACTGGGTAGGACTGAGGATAACTTTTCTTTCTTGGTAGCTTTCATAGCACCTTCTGACAGTATGAGTGCTAGTCCTCAGGGAGAGGGATTCCAGGTTAGTACTAGCTCAATTCTTCCAAGTTCCATGACCAAAGTGTGTGATGTCTTCAACAAGAGGATGTTATCTTCATATTTTGGCATGTAGACAAGAGCAATGACAATAGCCTATATTGTTTTGGGGTGTATCTTGGACCCCTCCCAACAACTCGAAAGGAGATATCCTTTGCCTGACCCACTAACACATTGGGGTTTTTATTAGATAGACTATAGCTCCCAGGAAATATTATTTCACTGTGTAGGGTAACTGCATTAAAATGTAGTGTGTGTGTGTGTCTGTCTGTCTGTCTGTGAGAGAGATGGGGGGGAGGGAGGGAGGGAGGGAGGGAGGGAGAGAGAGAGAGAGAGAGAGGGAGGGAGGGAGCATATGTGTTGTATGTACTTTTTTTCTTTTTGATTTTTTTCTTTGAGACAGGGTTTCTCTGTGTAACAGCCGTAGTTGTCCTGGAACTCACTCTGTAGACCAGGCTGGCCTCAAACTTAGAGATTCACTTGCTCCTGCCTCCCAAGTGCCAGAATTAAATGCACCATCACTGCCCGACTGTATGTGCATTTTTAAATGAGATTATAAAGTAATAAATTTCATTATGGCTTTTTCCAAACATCCTTAGTGTTATTTATCCCTCCTTCCTTCCTTTCCCTCTGTTTCTCTTCTTCCCCTTCCCCAGTTAAGTCCCCTCAGTTTTTCCTTTCCCACTGTCTCCTGCTATCCCCATTTCTAGAGTTCCTTCTTCCCCCTCCACCAACAGTCCCTTTGTTTATTCCTGGCTTCTACAGTTATTCTAAGTTACACAATCAATCCTTAAGATTCAGAGCTAGAATCCACAAATAAGAAAGAACATGTGGCATTTGTCTTTCTGTGTCTGGGTTACCTCATTCAGAATGATGGTTTCCAGCTCCACCCATTTACCTGTGACTTTCATGGTTTTGTTTTCTTTCTTTCTTTTTCTCTCTCTTTCTTTTTTCCTTCCTTCCTTCGTTCTTTCCTTCCTTATTTTTTTTTTTTTTTTGGTTTTTTGAGACATATCTTCTGGTTGTCCTGGAACTCACTTTGTAGACTGGCCTTGAATTCACAGAGATCCACCTGCCTCTGCCTCTTGAGTGCTAGGATTAAAGGTGTGCACCACCACTATCTGGCTCATTTTTCTTTATAGTTAAATAGGATTCCATTGTGTATATGCACTATGTTTTCATTATCCATTCATCAGTTTATGGATAGCTAGGCTAATTCCATTTCCTTGCTATTGTGAATAAAGCACCAGTGGACATGGGTATGCAAATACCTTTGTAGTAGAATATGGAGTCTTTTGGGCATATACCCAGGAGTGATATATCTGGTTCATATAGTAGTTCTATTTGTAGCTTTTTGAGAACTTCCACACTGACTTCCAAGGTGGCTGAATCAGTTTATACTCCATGGATGAGGGTTCCTTTTTCCCCATATTTTCACCAGAATTTGTTGTCATCTGACATTTTTATGGTAGGCATTCTAATTGGGATGAGAGGGAATCTCAACATAGTTTTAATTTGAATTTCTCTAATTGCTAATGATGATAAACATTTTTAAAGTGTTTATTAGCTTTTGTATTTCTTCCAGTGAGAACTTTCCGTTCAGTTCCACAGTTTTAAAAAACGAGTTTTTTCTCTTTCATTCTTTCTTTCACCTTTTTTGTTTTACTTTTTTTGAGATTCTAATGTAATTACATTTCTTTCTTCCCTTCCCTCCCTCCAAATCCTCTACTATATTGCTCTCTTTCAAATTCATGGTCTCTTTTTTCATTAATTGTTATTGCTTGGATATATGTATATGTGTGTGTGTGTATATTCCTAAATATAACCTTCTTAGTCTGTATAATGTTACTCATATGTATTTTTCAGGGCTGACCATTTGGTATTGGTAGCAATTGGTGTGCTCTTTCCCAGGGTAGACTGTTTCTACCTCTTTCATCATTCCTTGGTTGCCTGTAGTTCTTTGTGTAGGTTGAGACCTCTTGGGATTTTCCCAGTCCACTTTAGCAGGTCTAGTGGTATCATCCTTGTTTAGTTCGCATCTGGACAGTTATGTTGTTGAGACCATTGGGGTGCAGCTTCTGATATTCCTAGGAGACACAATCTCACAGCAAAGCCCCTGATCCTCTGGGTTTTACAATCTTTCCACTCCCTCTCCCAAAATGTTCCCTGAGCCTTAGGTGTATGAGTATTTTATAGATATCCACTGGGACTCAGCACTTTGATTGATTGTGATTTTCTGTTATGATCTCCATTTGTTATGAAGAGAAATTTCCTTGATGAGAGGTGAAGACTACAGTTATCAGTGGGTATACGAAAAAATGTTTAGATTGTCATTAGGGATTTTGATGATTGGATTAGTAAAGTAGTTGATGCAAATTCTCCTCCAATACCCATGACTTCACTAGCACTGAGTAGTTAGCTAGGTTTCTAGTAGCAGGCATGTTTTCCCTCTTGTTGAGTGGGTCTTAAGCCCAATCATAGAACTGTTGGTTACCACCAAGGTAAGTATGCCACTACTGCACCCTTAGGATTATGGTGCCATGCTGGTCACTGTTGTGGTCTATAAGTGTCATAGCTGGGTAGGACTTGGTTGCTTCTCTCCTTTGGAGTGTTTATTATTTTTTGTTTGTTTGTTTTAATTCTTTGTATATTCTAAAATGATCTGTCCAATGTATAGCTGGCAAAGATTTTCTTCTGTTCTATAGGCAGTCTCTTTATTTGATAGATGGTTTCCTTTGATGTACAGGTCCCATTTATTGATTATTGGCCTTATTTCCTAAGCAATTAGAAATGTTTTATTCAGAAAGCCCTCACCTATTCCTATATCTTGAAGTATGCTCCCTACTTTTTCCTCTAGCAATTTCAGTTTCATATATAATATTGAGGTCTTTGAGCTATTTGGAGTTTATTTTGTATAGGGTGAGTGATAAGGATTTTGTTTCTTTCTTCTATATGTAGATATCCAACTTGTCCAGCACCATTTGTTAAAGATGCTATCTTTTCTCTTGTGCATATTTTTTGTTCCATTTGCCAAAAATCAGGTGGCTGTAGGATCATGGACTTATATTGGGGTCTTCTATTCAATTCTTTTGATCTGCCTGTCTTTTTTGTGCCAGTACTATGCTGTTTTTCTTACCATGTCTCTGTAGTATAACTTGTAATCATCTATAGTAGTACCTCCTACAGTAAGTATTCTTTTTGCTTGAGATTCTTTGATTATTGGGACCCTTTTTGTTTCCATATGAACTTAAGATAGTTATTTTTATATTTCTATGAAGAAGTAAGCTGCAATGCTGATGGGATTGCATTGAATCTGTACATTATTTTTGATAGGATGGTCATTTTCATAATACAAATTCTTCTGATCCTTGAACATGGGATCTCTTTCTGTCTTCTAATGTCTTCTTTAATTTCTTCAGTGTTTTAAAATTTTGCTGTAAAGGTCTTTCACTTCCTTAGTTAGATTGATACCAAGGTAATTTTTAAAACAAATTTATGGCTTTATTCATTTTATATGTATGAGTGTTTTGCCCGTGTGCATGTCAGTTCACCACTTGAGTGCCTAATACCCACAGAGGTCAGAAGAGGGATCCCCTAGGACTGGAATTCCAGTCAGTTGTGAGCCACCACATGTGATTTGGGAACCAAACCTGGGTCCTCTTTAAGAGGAGCTAGTGCTCTTAACTGATGAGCCATCTCTTCAGCCCCCATCTGGGTTAATTTTTGAGACTATTGTTAGTTGGATTGTTCCCCTGCTTATTTTCTGTTACATTGATTTCTGACCTTGTACTGGCTAGTTTTATGTCAACTTGACACAAGCTTTAGTCATCTGAGAGGAGGGAACCTCAATTGAGAATATGTCTCCATAAGTCTGGGCTGTGGACAAGCCTGTGGAGCATTTTCTTAATTAGTGATTGATGGGGGAGAACCCAGCCCATCGTGGGTGGTGCTGTCACTGGGCTGGTGGCTCCAGGTTCTATAAGAAGGCTGCTGAGCAAGCCATAAAGGGCAAGCCACTAAGCAGCACTCCTCCATGGCTTCTGCATCAGCTCCTGACTCCAAGTTCCTCTCTTGAATTCCTGCACTGACTTCCTTGAATGATGAACAACGATGTGGAAGTGTAAGCCAAATAAATTGTTTCTTCCCCAGGTTGTTTTTGGTCATGGTGTTTCATCATAGCAATAGTAACACTAAGACAAATTGATACCAGGATTGTGGTGTATGGCTGTGACAAGCCTGACCATGTTATTTTGGGGAGGATTGTGGAAGGACTTTGGAACTTTGGCCTGGAAAAGCTGCTGAGTGTTCAGACCTTGGTGAACTGTTCTATGGAAGTATGGAAGATGAGGATGTTAAGAGAAATGCAGAGAATGGAGTCCTGGCTTGTGAAGTTCCAGAGGGAAGTTTGAGAGTCACATAAAGACTTTTTCGGGGCTGTTGCATATCTTGAATTAAGAATTTGTCGTTTTGGTCAACTAAGACTGAATAGTCAGCCATGATTAACAAGAGACCAGCACCATTAAAGTGAAACCTTGGTGTTACTGAGAAATTGATACTGGTTAGCTGGAGCTGAGAAAATAGTGGGGATTTGGAAGAGACCAGCATCATTGAGGTAAAATCTGGGAAGTGTCTCCTGACAGTCAGCACACAGAATCTGTGCTCTAGAGGCAACCAAGCTGTACCTCATGCTGATAGCTGAACTTGGTAGAGCAAAAGTCACACAGGTGGTACTGGTTTTGAAGGCATAAAGGGATGGAGAGCAGCTGAGGTTTAGTACTGTGAGTGCCAGGAGAGGCCATTAGTGAAGATGCAGCCTCACTAGCAGTAGGAGGTCCAGGATTAAAGGAGTGATGCAGAGAAATTGAGGCTTGGCACCATGAAGAGAGCCTAAAAGAGCTATTGGTAAAAGTGCATGTATATCTGTGCACCATGTGTGTTGCTGGTGCCTGAAGAAGGCAGAAAGGGCATCAGATCTCCTGGAGCTGGCATTACAGATGGTTGTGAGCTGCCATGTGGTGCTGGGAATCAAGCCTGGGACCTCTGGATGAGTAGTAGTACTCTTAACTGCTGAGCTGTCTCCCCAGATCCTGTACTGTCTTTTTTGTTTTGCTTTGTTTTTTGTTTTTCAAGACAGGGTTTCTTTGTGTATAGTCCTGGCTGTCCTGGAGCTCACTCTGTAGACCAGGCTGGCCTCAAACTCACAGAGATCCACCTGCCTCTGCCTCCTGAGTGCTGGGATTAAAGGCGTGCACCACCACCGCCCAGCTTGTATTGTCTTTTTGATACTGAGATTTTAGAAGTTCTTTATATAGTCTTGATATTAGAACTTGATTTATATTATGTGAATGTTATCCCATGCTGTGGGTAATCTTTTCACAGTACTAATAGTATTCTTTTTTTTTCTTATAAGGAGACATTTAATTGGGGCTAGCTTACAGTTCAGAGGTTTAGTCCATTATTGCAGGAGCCATGGTGGCATGTAGGCAGACGTGGCCCTGAAGAGGTAGCTGAGAGTTCTACATCTGGATCTGTATGCAGAAGGAAAAGAAAGTGAGCCACAGGGACTGTCCTGAGAATCTTAGAATTCAAAGCTCACCCCCAGTGACACACTTCCTCCAACAAGGCCACACCTACTCCAACAAGGCCATACCTCCTAATAGTGCCATTTCCTATGGGCCTAAGGGGGCCATTTTCATTCAAACCACCACAAATATCAGTATCACAATATAAAACATTTTACAACTTTAAAAGTCTTTAAAAGTTTACAAATTCAAACACTTTAAAATTCAGACTCTTTTTAAAAAATCCAAAGTCTCTTTTTAAATCCAAAGTTTTTTACTTCACAGTCTCTCAACTGTGGTCTCCTGTAAAATCAAAAATAAATACTTTCTTACTTCAAGAGGGAAGAACCAGGGCACCATCACAATCATATCAGAGCAAAACCAAATTCCAGCTGTATAAATAACTCAGTATCCAATGTCTGGGATCCACTCACAATCTTCTGGGCTCCTCCAAAGGGATTGGGTCACTTCTTTGGCTCCGCCCTCTGCAGCACTGACTTGGGCTGGCTCCACCCCACTGCTGCTGCTGTCCTTGTTGGCCAGCCCATGGTTCTGGCATCTCCAAAAATGATGGAGTCCCTTGATGGAATGAGGCTGCCACCAATAAACCACACTTGGGCTCTATTCATGGTGCTAATCAAACTTCAGCTTCTTTCCATGAGCCCTTCAGTCCTGGGGTTTCCACTAATACTGAGGCTGCACTTTCTCCAATGGCTTATTCTGGCCTCTCACAGTGCCAAGCCTCAGCTTCTTTCCATGACCCCTTCATGCCTTCAAATCCACCTGAAAGATTCTTGTACATTACCAAGTTTGGCTGCCAATGAGAAGTAAAACCTTGGTCTGCACTGACTCTGAGGAAACACTTCCCAAAAGATTTTTGCCTCAAGGATGTTGGTCTCTTCTTAATCACCACTAATTCCTTACCTCCAGTTGGCCAGTATCTATTGTCCCAGTAAAACAAAGACTTACTTCAGTATCTCCATTCTCTTGTTAATTATGGCTAATTCTTCAGCCCCATCTAACCATAACCACAGATTCTCATCTTTAGTCTTTAAGAGACTCTAAAACTTCCCTCTGGAACTTCACAAGCCAAGCCTCCATTGTTTGCTTTAGTTTCAACATTCCTATCTTCCAAGCTTCCACAGAAAAGGTCATCAAGCTTTGATCTTTTTTTTTTTGGTTGTTCAGGACAGGGTTTCTCTGTGTAGCTTTGGAGCTTATCCTGGAACTAACTCTGTAGAACAGGCTGGCATCAAACTCACAGACATTCGTCTGTCTCTGCCTCCCGAGTGCTGGAATTAAAGGTGTGAACCACCACCACCCAGCGTGAACTCTTTTTTTTTTATTAAGAAATTTTTTATTAATTTTACATACCAATCACAGATCCCCTTCTCTTCCCTCCCCCCCACTGCCCTGCAATCCTCCCCCCCCACACACACACCCTATTCCCTCCTCTGAAAAGGTAAGACCTCCCATGGGGAGTCAGCAAAGCCTGGTACATTCAGTAGAGGCAGATCCAAGCCCCTTCCCCTGCATCAAGGCTGTGTAAGGTGTCCCATCATAGGTAATGGGCTCCAAAAAGCCAGCTCATGCACCAGGGATGGGTCCTGATCCTACTGACAGGGGGGCCCTTAAGCAGATCAAGCTACACAACCATCTCATTTAGGCAGAGGGCCTAGTCCAGTCCCATGTAGGCTTCTCTAAAGTTCATGAGTTCCCAATAGCTTGGTTTGGTTGTCTCTGTAGATTTCCCCACCATGATCTTGATGCCCCTTGCTCATAGAATCCCTCTTCCCTCTCTTCGACTGAACACCTGGAGCTCAGCCTGGCACTTGGCTATAGATCTCTGCATTTGCTTCTATCAGTTACTATGTAGGCTCTGTGATGACAGAGTATTCAGCGATCTGATTACCTGGGTAAACCAGCTCAGGCACCCTCTCCACTATTGCTAGTAGTCTAAGCTGGGGTCATCCTTATGGATTCCTGGGAATTTCCCTAGCACCAGGTTTCTCCCTATCCTCATGATGTCTCCCTCTATCAAGGTATCTCTTTCATTGCTCTCCCACTCCATCCCTGTTCCAGCTCGACCATCCCATTCCCTTATGTTCTCATCCCCCATTCCCTGCCATCTATTATCCCCCTTCACCCCCAGTTTACTCCGGAGATCTCATCTATTCCCCTTCCCAGAGTGATCCATGCATCCCTCTTAGGGTCCTCCTTGTTACCTAGCTTCTCTGGAGCTGTGGGTTGTAGTCTGGTTATCCTTTGCTTTACCTTTAATATCTACTTATGAGTGAGTACATACCATGTTTGTCTTTCTGAGTCTGGGTTTCCTTACTCAGGATGATATTTTCTCATTCCATCCATTTGCCTGCAAATTTCATGATGTCATTGTTTTTTACTGCTGAGTAGTACTCCAGTGTATATATGCACCACATTTTCTTTATCCATTTCTTTATCCATTCTTCAGTTGAGGGGCATCTAGGTTGTTTCCAGGTTCTGGCTATTACAAATAATGCTGCTATGAACATAGTTGAGCATGTGTTCTTGTGGTATGATTGATCATTCCTTGGGTATGTGCCCAAGAGTGGTATCGTTGAGTCTTGAGGTAGATTGATTCCCAATTTTCCAAGAAAGTGCCATACTGATTTCCAAAATGGCTATACAACTTTGCACTCCCACCAACAGTGGAAGAGTGTTCCCCTTGTTCCACATCCTCTCCAACATAAGCTGTCATCAGTGTTTTTGATCATAGCCATTCTGACAGGTGTAAGATGGTATCTCAAAGTCATTTTGATTTGCATTTCCCTGATGACTAAGGATGCTGAGCAATTCCTTAAATGTCTTTCGGCCATTTGAGATTCTTCCATTAAGAATTCTCTGTTTAGCTCTGCAGCCCAGTTTTTTAAATTGGATTGTTCAGTATTTTGAAGTCTATAGTTTCTTGAGTTCTTTATATATTTTGGAGATCAGCCCTCTGTCAGATGTGGAGTTGGTGAAAATCTTTTCCCATTCTGTAGGCTGTCATTTTGTCTCATTTTACTGTGACCTTTGCCTTACAGAAGCTTCTCAGTTTCAGGATGTCCCATTGATTAATTGTTGCTCTCAGCCTCTATGCTACTGATGTTATATTTAGGAAGTGGTCTCCTGTGCCAGTGTGTTCAAGGCTACTTCCTACTTTCTCTTCTATCAAGTTCAGTGTAACTGGATCAATGTTGAGTTCTTTGATCCATTTGGATTTGAATTTTGGGCATGGCAATAGATATGGATCTATTTTCAATCTTCTGCATGTTGACATCCAGTTACATCAGCACCATTTGTTGAAGGTGCTTTCTGTTTTCCATTGTATGGTTTTGTCTTCTTTGTCAAAAATCAGGTATTCATAGGTGTGCAGATTAATGTCAGGGTCTTCAATTCGATTCCATTGGTCCACATGTCGGTTTTTATGCCAGTACCAAGCTGTTTTTATTACTATAGCTCTATAATAGAGCTTGAGGTCAAGGATGTTGATGCCTCCAGAAGTTGCTTTATTGTACAGCATTGTTTTAGATATGCTGGATTTTTTGTTTTTCCATATGAAATTGAATATTGTTCTTTCCAGGTCTGTGGAGAATTGTGTTGGGATTTTGATGGGGATTGCATTGAATCTGTAGGTTGCTTTTGGTAAGATTGCCATTTTTACTCTGTTAATCCTACCTATCCATGAGCATGGGAGATCTTTCCATTTTCTAATATTTTCTTTCTTCAGAGACTTAAAGTTCTTGTAATACAGGTCTTTTACCTGCTTAGTTAGAGTTACCCCAAGGTATATTATATTATTTATGGCTATTGTAAAGGGTGATGTTTCTCTGATCTCTTTCTCAGCTTGTTTATCATTTGTATATAGGAGAGCTACTGATTTTTTTCAGTTAATCTTGTATGCTGCCACCTTACTGAAGGAGTTTATCAGCTGTAGGTGTTCCCTGGTGGAATTTTTGGGGCCATTTATGTATACTATCATATCGTCTACAAATAGCAAAAGTTTGATTTCTTCCTTTCCAATTTGTATCCCCTTTATCTCCTTTTGTTGTCTTATTGCTGTAGCTAGAACTTTGAGTATTATATTGAATAGATATGGAGAGAGTGGACAGCTTGTCTTGTTCCTAATTTTAGTGGAATCACTTTGATTTTCTCTTCATTTAATTTGATGCTGGCTGTCAGCTTGCTGTAAATTGCCTTTATTATGTTAAGGTATGTTCTTTGTATCCCTGATCTCTCCAAGACCTTTATCATGAAGGAGTGTTGGATTTTGTCAAGTGCTTTTTGAGCATCTAATGAAATGATCGTGTGGTTTTTTTCTTTCAGTTTGTTTATATGGATTACATTGACAGATCTTCTTATGTTGAACCATTCCTGCATCTCTGGGATGAAGCCTACTTGATCATGGTAGATTTGTTTTTTGATGTGTTCTTGGATTTAGTTTGCGAGTATTTTATTGAGTATTTTTGCATCAATGTTCATGAGGGAGATTGGTCTGTAATTCTCTTTGTTCCATCTTTGTGTGGTTTGAGTATCAGGGTTAACTGTAGCCTCAAAGAGTTTGGCAAAGTCCCTTCTGATTCTGTTGTGTGGAACAATTTGAAGAGTATTAGTGTTAGCTCTTCTTTGAAATTCTGGTAGAGTTCTGCACTGAAACCATCTGGTCCTGGGCTTTTTTTTTGGTTGGTGGACTTTTAATGACCATTTCTATTTCCTTAGGGGTTGTAAGTCTACTTAAGTTGTTTATCTGATATTGATTTAAATTTTGCTTTGTGTTACCTATCCAGAAAATTTCCCATTTCTTTTAGATTTTCCAGTTTTGTGGATTAGAGGTTTTTGAAGTAATGACCTGATGATTCTCTTGATTTTCTTATTGCCTGTTGTCTCCCTTTTCATTTCTGATTTTGTTAATTTGGATGTTCTCTCTCTGCCTTTTGGAGAGTTTTCATAGGGGTTTGTGTAGTGGGTAGCCATTCCAGCTTTGATCTGGAAGTTCTAACTCCCATTGAGGCTTCGGTAACTGTCACGCCCAAGGTGGGGCCAAGAGAGGACCCTGAAGACCCGAGATCCAGCTCTCTTAGTTTCTGAACCCTGGACGCTGGAAGTAGACCGAGCAGAGTTCTCCAGAGAACACTGCTGGACTGCGCCACACCTTTCCCAGACTCTGTAAACTATCCATTCACTTGTAAGTTACCCCCACAAAATAAACCTCCCTTTTAACTATGTGGAGTGGCCTTAATAATTTCACCAATAGGTTTGTCTATCTTGTTGATTTTCTCAAAGAACCAACTCTTTGTTTCATTGATTCTTTGTATTGTTCTCATTGTTTCTATTTTATTGATTTCAGCTCTCAATTTGATTATTTCCTAGTGTCTAATCCTCCTGGGTGAATTTGCTTCTTTTTGTTCTAGAGCTTTAAGGTGTACTGTTAAGTCAGTTGCTTGTGTGAGATTTCTCCAACTTCTCTATGTGGGCATTTAGTGCTATGAATTTTCCTCTTAGCGCTGCTTTCATAGTGTCCCATAAGTTTGGGTATGTTGTACATTCATTTTCATTGAATTCTAGGAAATCTTTAATTTCTTTCTTTATTTCTTCCTTGACCCATTGGTGAGTCAGTTGAGTATTATTCAGTTCCCATGAGATTGTAGGCGTTTTATAATTTTTATTATTGTTGAAATCTAACTTTAAGTCATGGTAGTCTGATGAAATACATAAGTAAGGGTATTCCAATTTTTTTTATCTGTTGAGATTTGCTTTGTGACCGAGTATGTGGTTGATTTTAGAGAATGTTCTATGGGGTGTTGAAAAAAGGGTGTATTCCTTTGTGTTAGGGTAGAATGTATTGTAGATATCTATTAAATCCATTTGAGCCATAACATCTGTTAGTTTCCTTATTTCTCTGTTAAGTTTCTGTCTGGCAGACCTGTCTATTGGTGAGAATAGAGTGTTGAAGTCTCCCACTATTAGTGTGTGGGGTTTGATGTGAATTTTTGAAAAAAGGGTATATTCCTTTGTGTTAGGGTAGAATGTATTGTAGATATCTATTAAATCCATTTGAGCCATAACATCTGTTAGTTTCCTTATTTCTCTGTTAAGTTTCTGTCTGGCAGACCTGTCTATTGGTGAGAATAGAGTGTTGAAGTCTCCCACTATTAGTGTGTGGGGTTTGATGTGAATTTTAAGCTTTTATATTGTTTCTTTTACATATGTGGATGCCCTTGAATTTGGGGTATAAATGTTCAGAATTGAGACTTCATCTTGGTGGATTTTTCCTGTGATGAATATGTAATGTCCTTCCTGATCTCTTTGATTGATTTTAGTTTGAAGTCTATTTTGTTAGCTATTAGGATAGCTACACCAGCTCGTTTCTTAAGTCCATTTGATTGGAAAGTCTTTTTGTAGCATTTTACTCTGAGGTAGTGTCTGTCTTTGAAGTTGAGGTGTTTTTCTTGTATACAGCAGAAGGATGGATCCTGTTTTTGTATCTATTCTATTAGCCTGTATCATTTTATAGGCAAATTGAGTACATTGATATTAAGGGATATTAATGACCAGTGATTGTCACTTCCTGTTATCTTTTGGTAGTGTTTGTATATTTTCTTTCATTGGAATTTGCTGCTGTGGGGTTATCTATTGCCTGTGTTTTTATGAGTGCATCTAACTTCCTTAGGTTGGAGTTTTCCTTCTAGTACTTTCTGTAGGGCTATATTTGTAGATAGGTATTGTTTAAATCTGGTTTTGTCTTGGAATATCTTGTGCACTCAGTCTTTGGTGATTGAAAATTTTGCTTAGTGTAGTAGTCTGAGCTGGCATCCGTGATCTCTTAGTGTCTGCACAACATCTGTCCAGGATCTTCTGTCTTTCAGAGTCTCCATTTGAGAAGTTGGGTGTTTTTCTAATGGATCTGCCTTTATAAGTCACTTGGCCTTTTTCCTTTGCTGCTCTTAATATTCTTTCTTTATTCTTTATGTTTAATGGTTTGATTATTATGTCGTGAGGGGACTTTTGGGGGGCGTCTAGTTTATTTGGTGTTCTGTAAACTTCTTATATTTTCATAGGTATTTCCTTCTTTAAGTTGGGAAAGTTTTATTCCATAATTTTGTTGAATATATTTTCTGTGCCTTTGAGTTGTTATTCTTCTTCTTCTATCCCTATTATTTTTAGATTTGGCCTTTTCATGGTGACCCAGATTTCCTGGACATTTTGTGTTATGGCTTTTTTGGCTTTGGTGTTTTCTTTGACTGATGAATCTATTTCCTCTATCATATCCTCCATGCCGGAGATTCTCTCTTCCATCTCTTGTATTCTGTTGGTTATGCTTGAATCTCTATTTCCTGTTCGTTTACTCAGATTTTCTATTTCCAGCATTCCCTCAGTTTGTGTCTTCATCATTGTTTCTATTTCAATTTTCAGGTCTTGAACTGTTTCCTTCACCTGTTTAATTGCTTTTTCTTGGTTTTCTTTGCTTTCTTTAAGGGATTTATTGATTTCTTCCATTTTTTTTGTTTGTTCTTTCCTCAATTTCAAAGGGATTTTTTTCATTTCCTCTTTAAAGGCCTCTATCATCTTCATAAAGTTATTTTTAAGGTTGCTTTCTTTTGCTTCTTCTCCATTGTGATGTTCAGGTCTTGCTGTTGTAGAACCACTAGGTTCTGGTGGTGCCATATTGCTCTTTATGATGTTGTATGTATTTTTACACTGTCATCTACCTATCTCTTCCTCCAATAGGCACAAGAGGTGCCTTGTCTGAGTGAGCTGCTCTTGGTCCAGTCTGTGATTGCTGTGTCTGTGTCTCAGGGGATCACTCTTGGTTCAATCGTAGCTCTTAATCTAATTGGAGCTGGTGGACTCTGTGTCTAAAGGAGCTGCTCTTGGTCCAATCAGATCTGGCAGATTCTGTGTCTCAGAGAACCACTGAAGTGTCAAGGGGATGCGTGGGTTTGGTGTAGGGAGAGGATCTTGTAGATTGCAGGGTCCGATAGGGGGTGTTTGTGGGTAGGCCTGCCTGTAGGAGTCTTCCCTGCTGGCCTGCAACTCTTGGTCCAATCAGAGCTGGCAGATTCTGTGTCTCAGGGAGCCACTGAAGTGTCAGAGGGATGAGTGGGTTTGGGATAGGGGTGGGTCTTGTACATTACAGGGTCCGATGAGGGGGTGTTGGTGGGGAAGCCCACCCACAGGTGTCTTCCCTGCTGGCCTGCAACTTTTGGCCCAGTCGGAGCTGGTGGATTCTGTCACAGGGACCCACCGAGGTCTCAGGGGGATGGGTGGATTTGAAGGTGACTTTGAAGTAGGGAGTGTGTCTTGTAGGTTGCAGGGTCCATGGGGTGTGTTGGTAGAGATGCCTGCCTCAGGAATCTTCCTACTGGCCTGCAACTGGGGCAGTGATGAGTAGGAGTTCTAATAGTATTCTTTCAAGCTCAAAGTCTTTCATTTTGATTAAGTCCAATTTATGTTTTTTTTTAACCTTAGTTACATATATTTTTATATCATATGTAAGAAATAGTTGCCATATCTTAGGCTTCATTTTCTTCTAAGCAGTTTATATTTTTAACTCTTACATTAAGGTCTTTAATTCACTTGTGGTTTGTTTTTGTGTATGGTGTGAAAAAGGGATAAAGGTTCATTCTATAGTTTATATATCCTGCTGTTGAGGACCCTGAGTTAGCAGCCCAGAGGATCAGGTACCTGGTGTCTTATTGAAAAGTTGTCCACTTATCTGTTTGGTCTTGTTAACAATTAATATTGAGATGGTTATACATCATGAAGTGCTTTGTATTATAACGTCTAGTGGCCTGGCACAATGAATAATACTTTTGGTATAAAATTTTATTTAGGAGACTTGGGAAATGACTCAAACAGTAAAGTGCTTCCTTTACAAGCATGAAGAACTAAGGTCAGATCACCAGCACCCACATAAAGGTTCTAGCACTGGGGAAGCTGAGATAGGCAAATCCCTGGAGCTTACTCTATCAGTAAACTTATCTGAATCCATGAGCTCCAGGTTAAGTCTCAAAAAAAAAATAAGGTGGAATCCTGAGTGATGGTCCAGTGGTTGAGCTGTCTCTGCTCTTGCACAGAACCCAAATTCAATTCCCAGCACTCACATGATGGCTCACAACCACCTATGGCTCCATGTCTACAGGATTCAAGGCCATCTTATGGCTTTTGTAGGTACCTGCACTCATGTGGTGTATACTCACACAGACACATAAAGATAAAAATAAGGTGGAGAGAAATAGAAGACACCTAACATCAACATCTGACCTCCATATTCACACACACACACACACACATACACACACACACACACACACACACACACACACACACACACACACACACACAAGCACAAGTTATACCACACACGCTAAAAATGGATTTAGTGAAGTAAATAATTCATTAGCAGGAAGTCACATGGATTTACCAGAAAAAACAGAATTATTTTGACAACAGGATAAGCTGACTCTAAACACTTCCTGACAGACTCTGCCAAGGTTTAAAATAAACAGCTAAAGAAATTCAAATTTACATTATCTGTTTCTGCAGCTGCTCAGCTTCTTCTAAGCAAGGGTCAGAAAATATAATGGTTTTTCCAACTGGTTTTAGATAAAAATTGAAAGAACAATTCATGTCAGGGATAATTATTGCCAAGTACATTTGGCAGAATTTATATATCAAATTCCAAGGGAAACACAAACAACATCCTCAAAAGTTAGGAGGAAACAAAGTTAGCATGGGTTGTGAGACATTTTATCTATGTTGTTTTGTGTTTCTTCAACAGTGGAAATTTTCTGATAGAATTAACATGTGATATGAAGATCTTTCTTCTTTATACTCTCTAATATGTCTCTATACCAGAAATCTTTGTCACTATTATTCTAGCCCTTATTAGGCTACTGACAAGAAAACAAAGACATTTGTTGCTGAACACAATCTGATATAACAGGCATAGTCTGTATATACCTGAACCCTGTGCAATTTATCTTTTTTTTTTCTTTTGGTTTTTTTGAGACAAGGTTTCTCTGTATAGTTTTGGTGCCTGTCCTGGATCTCACTCTGTAGACCAGGCTGGCCTCGAGCTCACAGAGATCCACCTAGCTCTGCCTCCTGAGTGCTGGGATTAAAGGCGTGCACCACTACCACCAGGTGCAATTTATCTTTTAATATATTGAACAATTAGTAGCATTGGCTAAAGTTTCACACATTGGGGGCATTTTTTCCTCTACCACTGTATATCAATGCCACCAACAAATGTGTTGTCAACTTTTATCTTATACTAGTGTATGATATGGACCCATCTATATAAGCCCAGGGACATGCCTCTCCCCAGAAAGTGGTCATCATCAGGTATCTCCTACAAGGCCACAAGTGTTGATGAGGCAAAAGAGGATTAGAGGGGCCCCTGGCCCCCTGTTTATGTAGTTGTCTTAGCCCTCTGACAATGCAGTTCCCCCATGCATTTCTCTGCAAGGAAGTTCTATTTACTGGAAGAGTTTCCTTATCAACCCCTGACCCTTGGCCCACAGCCAGTATAGAATGTCTTTTGTCAAGGCCTTCAGTTGGCAGAGCCAGTCAACTGTCTCTCAAGTATCTTGGAAACCCTGGAATGGAGTAAAATTCAGGGCTAAGTAGAAGAGTTAGGCCAGCAGAATGTGGTAGGGATAAGGTCAGCTCTACCTTGCCCTGTTTGGTCAGAGTCCTTGACAGAGGTCTCTAAAAACAAAGTATCAGTTCAGATATTTGACTGCTAGATCCTACAGAAGACTGTTAAAGTCTTCCTCTGTGACTGGATTGTTCTAACAGGTTTTTCTTTGTGTAAATGGAACCAAAGCTGGCTACCATTGAGAGATTCCATCCAGAGTTACCTTTCTTAGGAGGAAATCTACTTCATTCTTTCAGCTACAACTTCCAACCTTTATATCTACATTTACACACTAGGAGGCACAGAGCCTCCCTATGAGAGGGTACAGCCTTCTGTCTGGTGTGTCTGTGTTAGGCTCTCTCCTTTCTGTTATTCATCCCTTATGGTTCCTGTGGTATATAACTGCAGAGGACTTGCACACACATGTGTGGCAGGGCAGGGCAGAGTTTATTCTATAGGCAGATGGACATAGTTTTTTGTTTTGCTAAAAGAGTTCAGACATCACGTCTTCATCCATCACATCTGTCATCCACATTGCTTTTTACACCTTTGGGGTACAAACACAGGGACCTGCTGAGTGGTTCTACAATGTTATGTGCCCAGATGAATTTTCCCATGGTCACCATTGTGTCTCCATGGTTTAGGTATCTGTATGTCTCATGAAGGAGGTCTTTTTAAAAAAAGTTTTATTTTTATTTTCTGTATGAGTGTTTTGCCTGAATGTGTATGTATGTGCACCACATGTGTACAGAAGCTAGAAGAGGGTGTTGGATCCCCTGGAACTGAGTTATAGACAGTTTAGAGTGGCCCTATGGATTCTGGGAGTTGAACCTGGGTTCTCCGCCAAAGCAACAAGTGCTCTTAACTGCTAAGCCATCTCTCCAGCCCCTTTATGAAAGAGATCTTATAACCTTGCTCCCAAGCTTTGTGTATAATACAGTTGCTGCATTTAAGTTTTCAGCTTAAGGATTAGTGTTTCTATGCATTTATAGCTTACAGTAAATTGTCCAAACCAAACTAGACAAAAAACACTTCTAACTGACATAGTTAAAATACTGATAGTTTTTGTTCATCTTTATATGATTTTTATAGCTTTGGGTGGATTAAGGTCCCGATTGATGAAGTAAATGCTTGAACAAAAGCTGACCTTGATTTTGCAGCTTTTGAAACAAACACACAAAGGTTATTGTCTGCATTTTCCTCATTTTTATTCTTTCTTTTGCATGCAGGAAATTATTGTGGAGAGGCAGGGCAACATCTATATCAACAACTATAGGGAAGTGAAGGAAGCAAGTTCTGGATGTATGTGCAAGTTCTACTTTGCTTATAGATAATAGAGGAAAGTGAGATGAAGGAAAATACTTCCAGCTGATTTTTGAAGCGGGATCAAATAAAGTCCTTCAAAATGAATGACCTTTTCTTTTCTTCATCCAGATTTCTTCCTAGAATGCCATCATCTTTTCCATTCAACACCTCCATCATGTACAAAAAGACTGTGTTTGTAGAGTACATGGACCACCTTTTCAACATTGCCAAGCCCAGGCCACCCTGGATGGGTAATGAAAACAATATTGAATGCTAATTATGATACTAGGTACCTCACTTCCTAGCAAAGATCCCTAACAGAGGGTGGTTACCAAAGGTTATATTCTTTAATCAGGTGTCCTTAAACTGGCTGGACTTTCTGTCTCCTCTGCTTGGCTTCTACAAACTTGGACTTGGATTATTTCCTTTTCTTTCTCTCTTCAATCTAGTTTTATTTTCTGTAGTTTTAAAGCTTTAAATTTTCATCTATTTTTTAATAACTCCACTTCTATATTTAACTTTTACCCCTTCTCTAAATATCAACTCTTTATCTCCACTTAGATGTCAAATAAGCATGTAATGATGTCAAATAAGCATGTAACAAGATCTTAAGATATTTATTGCATTAACAATGTTTTTATCAATGCTAAGGATCCAACTGAGGACCTTGTACATGTTAAGCAATTGCTCTCCTACTGAGCAAAACCACCATTACTTGTCTTAGAACTGTTGCTGAGAATTGTAGAAGACAAATACTCTCATATTTAAAGAGAGTGCTGAGCCTTGATTTAGGGTTTTTTTTTTCCATGTAGTAGCCATAAACTGATTCTTCAACCCCTGGCCCATGACCCCTCTGCAGCCTATATGAAAGAAGGCTAGGAACGTATAAGATTTACTTTTGAGGATTTCTTTGGAAAACATTTTTGGTATGTTCTCTACTCAAAGATGGGAGGGAGGCCACTTGAGGAGGATTAAGAAAAGAAGTCAGGAAATGTGTGAAGCTGACAACAAAAGTACTTTTACTTGCTGAAGTTTTTTTTGAGCTGTTCAAAACTTAGCAGTAGGATAAAGGGAGCTTTAAGATTCAGAGGACCTCGGGCTGGAGAGATGGCTCAGAAGGTCAGGAAAGATTGCTCAGAAGTTAAGAACACTTGTTGCTCTTGCAGAGGGCCTGGGTTCCATTCTCAGTACCTACATGGTGGTTTATAAACATCTGGAACTACACTTCTAGATCCAAAACCTTTTTCTGACTTCCTTGGGCACCAAGCACACATGTGGTGCACATAGGCATGCACGCAAAACACACATACACATAAAATAAGATGGATAATAAAAAATAGATTCAGAGGACATCAAAGTTTGTCATTAAAAGGGACTGAAATTTTTAACTTCTAAAACATTAGCATCTGTTAATATTTGAAGATGACTAGGAAAGATTTAGGCTTGATCAAAGTACAAGAAAGAAAAAATTCCACAGAATGCAGCTTAAAAAACTGTGGTCATCTAGGAAAAACAAAGCTATTTCATATTATCATGCCACTGACTCCAGTTCATTCAATAAACCATTTATAGGTATCTTATAAAAATATCCACAGACTATAACCCTTAATTTCCTCTTGATTTCTGTGTTATGAACTATCCATTTGTCATAATCTAAATTCAATCATAAGAATCACCTATGATCTCTCTTTGTTTTTCCTCCCTCCCTCCCTCTCTCCTTCCTTCCTTCCCTCCCTCCCTCCCTCCCTCCTTCCCTCCCTCCCTCCCTCCCTCTCTCCTTTCTTCCCTCTCTCCCTCCCTCCCATAAGGTCCTACATATTATGTTCCCTGTATATATCTATAATCTTATTTATTATTATTCTGCTGGCCATTCACATTATTTCAGCCATATTATTCAACTATGCCAAGTTTATTTTTGCATCAAGACTTTGGCATTTGTTTTATTTGCTTTTAATGTTGTTCTCCTAGATAGTTGAATTAATGAAACACTGAATGACTTATCAGAAATATTTCCTCAGAACAACCCTGAAGCTGAACTAGGGTTAGTGCAAAACATAACTGCTATTCATCAGTTTTAAAGTGACATGCTTTTCCTCTGTGACTTTAACCTTCACTTTTATAATGACAGTCTTTCTGGTATGTTATCCTTCAAGTAACTTTTGAGGGACATCTCATTTTAACAGGTCTGCTGGGTCCTACCATTTGGACTGAGGTTGATGACACTGTGGTCATTACACTTAAAAACATGGCTTCTCATCCTGTCAGTCTTCATGCTGTTGGTGTTTCCTACTGGAAAGCTTCTGAGGGTAAGTCAAATTCTCTCCTATTGTCCTGTCATTCTAGTTGTAGAAAGATGAGAAGCATGTTTTTAGTAATAAGGGCATGTTACTCCACTTTGGATTTCTATAAAATAAAACACTTAGCTTGATAACTTACAAGGTAAGAGGATTATATAATTAATAGTTCTGAGTTCTAAGAGCATCAGCTATTGTGACAGCTCCATGTCATATAGTATAAGAAGTGAACATAGATGTAAACATCTGAAACAGTGAGCCAAAATTAATCTTTCCTTCTTAAATGCCTCAATACTATTACATTGGGACCAAGTATCCAGCACAAGAAACTTTGAGGGACATGTCTAAACCATAACAATATCACACTTGAAATTGTATCAATTCTCTTGGATATAAATGTATTGAAATTTAATAACAATAGCAGCAGTAATTACTTATATGGACTGGGTTCAAGGCCATGTGCTTGCCAGTGGTGGAAAGAGGTCCACAACTAGGCCTATCCAACCCTAAAACTTGTGCTATGAACCACTGTTCTACAGTGCAAAGATTTGTATAGATAATGTTGAATTTTGTTTGTATAACTGGAAAGTTCCATGAAGTGAACTAGGTATGATTGGGACCAAGGATTCATTAATGCCATCAGCATCATTTTTCTCACAATTTCTCCTCTGTATTCCTTCTTTTTGGTTTCATTCTTGGGCAAACTTCTTTAACATTATGACAAAGATAGCCACTGGAAACTTACTTTGATTTTTACAGATGGAGATGATGATAATGAAATCTTTTCCTATATGTCTTGATGTTGAGCAATATGGAAGAGATATAAAGGGAGGGAGAACATCAGCCTTATTTAATCTGCCTATGAAAAGGTCTTGTCACACAAGAAAGAGACTTTCATTAATATAAACTTCTATAAATAGTTCCCAAGAAAAACAAAGACTCAAGAAACAAAGAAACAAAGTGATCTTCAATTGCCGCCTCTAGCATTCACAGTCTCTGATGTTAGTTCTATCATTTGTATCTCAAAGTTACTAGAATATAAATATTTCAAGATAGGCTTTGTTGCTAGAGTTTTCCTGCCTGGCCCACAGTCAGGACAAATCTCTCTCACCCGCCAGTCCCAAGCCGCTCAAACCCGATCAAGTAAACACAGAGACTTATATTGGTTACAAACTGTATGGCCGTGGCAGGCTTCTTGCTAACTGTTCTTACAGCTTAAATTAATCCATTTCTTTAAGTCTGTACCTTGCCACATGGCTCGTGGCTTACTGGCATCTTCACCTGCTGTTTGTCATCGTGGCGGCTGGCAGTGTCTCCCTCAGTCTTCCACTTCCCAGCTTTATTCTCCTCCTTGTCCCGCCTACACTTCCTGCCTAGCCAATGGCCAATCAGTGTTTTATTTATTGACCAATCAGCAACACATTTGCCAAACAGAACATCCCACAGCACTTCCCCCATTGTTTTTTTCAAAAAGGAAGGTTTTAACCTTAACAAAGTAAAATTACATTTAATTTGGGAATTTGGGCGTAGCTTCTCTTACTACTTCCTGCTGGAGGGGGGCGCTGTATCTTATGGGGATACAAAGAAAATTTTAGAATTATAGAATAGTCCATGAGGGTGTATCATCTGAGCCAGTTGCCTTCAAATCATTCTGGATGTTGGATCATCTGGGCCATGGTGTCATCTGGGCCATGGTGTCATCGGAGACCTTTCAGGGGGTCTTGGCTGGTCAAACCTGATGTATCTTACTCTGGAACAAATCCATAGCCTCTTGCTTTCTGTGGAAACAAAAGAGACTCTTTTCCAAAGCAACATATCCTTACATCCAAATTTTGAAGTCAAAGTATCTTTAAAATATACATACTGGTTTAACTCAGCTTCTTTTACAATCAAATATCTCTCTGTAGTTAAGAATCCCAAAGACAACACAATCCAGACTCTCTGTGTAATAGTCATCTCTACGTGGCTTATTTTTTATATTAATTTTACTGTCTCTTTAAAGACTTTATTTTTTAAAACCATGTATTTGTTTCTATACTGTATATATCACCTTTTTTTGTCTTTCAAGCCTACGTATATTTTACACACATTGTAAACTATTACATCTGAATCTGTCTTATTGTGAATCTATTGCTTTAAGCTGCAGCAGCTGTGGCTGCTGGCTCCGCCCACCTCAGCTTCCCAACATGGCGTGGTACTTTACCACCAGCTCTGGGAGCTATTGTGGGTCTATGCTTTTATCCAAGCAGCGTGTAGCCCAGAAACCTCTTTTTTTGTTTTGTACTAGCAAAGACTAAATCCACCATGCAGCTTAATGTGCCACTTGCAGAGGCCTCATTCCTGCCATACCGCAGGTCGAGCGCGCACACTAGGAACCCACCAGTAGCTCAAACCTGCAGCTGCCGCTCATTTGAGAGAGACAATTAGGAACTGTTTTTAGCTCCGTTTTAGAATCTTTTCTCAGGTTTTAGGTGGAAACTCTTGCCACCACGTTGGATGCCATTTGTTGCTAGAGTTTTCCTGCCTGGCCCACAGTCAGGACAAATCTCTCTCACCCGCCAGTCCCAAGCCGCTCAAACCCGATCAAGTAAACACAGAGACTTATATTGGTTACAAACTGTATGGCCATGGCAGGCTTCTTGCTAACTGTTCTTACAGCTTAAATTAATCCATTTCTATAAGTCTGTACCTTGCCACATGGCTCGTGGCTTACCAGCATCTTCACCTGCTGTTTGTCATCGTGGCGGCTGGCAGTGTCTCTCTCCCTCAGTCTTCCACTTCCCAGCTTTATTCTCCTCCTTGTCCCGCCTACACTTCCTGCCTAGCCAATGGCCAATCAGTGTTTTATTTATTGACTAATCAGCAACACATTTGCCAAACAGAACATCCCACAGCAAGGCTTATTGTATGCATTTGTTATTTCCCTAGCATATAACTTAATACCTAGCATACAGTCATTGCTCTGTGTAAGAACAAAGGTGTAGAAAACACCATTTGCTTTTTCTTCCTAATAATATATATGTTCCTCACCCATTAGAATTACTTCTTATGGGAGCAGGGATATAGATCACTGATACTGTGTAGCTCTTGTCTAGCACATGTTGTATTCTTAATATTGGGAGCAGAGAAGCGACAAAGTATTGCTAATAAAGCTTGATGGTACATACCTCTAATCCTCTAATCTCAGCACTCTTGAGGCTGAGCCAGATCACTATAAATTATAGGCCAACCTGAGCTATAAAGTAAGACCCTGTATTTTAAAAAACTGCCCCTTCTAAATATATTTCAAAGAGGATATGCCACTTTTTTAAAGCCCAAATCTCCATGGTCACAGTGATTGGTCTAGAGATAAGAAGTTGATCCATGTATCCCATCTTCTTGGCCACAGTTAATTGGCCTAGAGATGAATATCTTACCTAACTAAGCTAGGGCAAAGAAAGAAAGTCCTTCCTTTAGGACTTAAAAGTTTTTGAGAAAGGATCTATTATTACAAGATAACCCTGTAACTTTTAGGATAAAGTGAAGTTCTTACTTCTTCATGGATTCTTTGTGACCCCCAAATGGACATTATAATGGTTTGAATGAGAAATGTCCCCCATAGTCTCATGTATGTGAACACTTGATCACCAATTGGTGATGATTGGGGAGGTAATGGAACTGTTAGGACATAGAGCCTTTCTGGAGGAAATATGTCACTGGGAATAGGCTTTGAGGCTTTATACCCTCACCACTACCTCTAGTTAGCTCTTTCTACTTCCTTTGAATAACTGAGATGTGATCTCTCAACTACCTTCTCCAGATATATGTGTCAATGTCTTCTCTTCAATTATTGATATTTAGCCCACTGGAACCATAAGCCAAAACAAACTCTTACTTAACTTGTCTTTGTTCATGCTGTTTTATCACAACAAAAGGTGACTCTGGGTCAAACTGATAATGAAAACTAACCAGGGCAGATAGTGTAAGCTAAACATCCAGTACTACTATAATGTTTCTGTAGTTGGATTTTTTTTTTTACTTTTTGAGAGCCTGCCACCCAGCTCACAAATAAAAACACAGAGACTTGTTCTTACTTATGAATGCCGGTCTTAGCTTGGCTTGTTTCTAGCCAGCTTTTCTAACTTAAATTATCTCATTTCTCTTTAACTATGTTTTGCCTCTGGACTTTTTAGCTTTCTTTATTCTATATATCTTTCTTTCCTTCTTACTCAGTGGCTGGCTGTGTGGCTGGGCGGCTGGACCCTGTTGTCCTCCTCTCTTCTTTTTCTCACTCCTCACTCTTTTTTCCCCTAGATTTCTCCTCCTCTTCATTCTCTCTACCTGGCAGCCCCACCTATCCCTCTCCTGCCTAGCTATTGGCCATTAAGCTCTTTATTAGACCAATCAGGTGTTTTAGGCAGGCAAAGTAACACAGCTTTACAGAGTTAAACAAATGCCACATAAAAGAATGCAACTTATCTTTGCATCATTAACAAATATTCCACAGCATAAATGAATGTAACACATCTTAAACTGATATTCTACAACATGTTGCTGTTTTTATTCTAATCATCTATGTTCTCCTTTGTGGAGCCAGGCTGAGAGTCCAAAAGATCCTATTGTGTCAGCCTTCCTCTGCCCAGAAAATTTTCAAAGGAAGATCAAATCTCATAGTATGAAAATGAAATGGAATTCTCATTTTTTCTTTAGACTCTGACTTTTATAAGGAAAGAACTTTTCATGTTGCTAAGAGCCATTTAGCCGAAGATCAAGATGAGATCATTAAAATAATGTATTGGTCCCTGGCCCCCACTCCAGCTAGCTTCTGTTTAACCTCACAGTGTAGGGAAGGAGTGAATGGGATGCCAGTTGACTCCAGTATTATCAAGATAGTCTATAGCATTTATAAATCAAGGAAATCATCAATAAATTATTGATGCATATGTTCTATATTATATACTCTTTAAGTTATCATTTTGAAATGGAAAGGCCTTAACTTGGGAGTTTTCAGACTAATATGGCCAAATAATCAAGAAACTTCCTACCCTTTGGTAATGCCTAATGAAAGAGATGAAATTTGAAGAGACTCTTTAAAAACATATATTTGTATGCTTCTGAATGTTTCCCTATATTAGTGTAGAAACTCCCAAGTGCATAAACCTCATGGAAGGAGCCTGCTAGTTGCCAACAAGAATAAGAAATAGTTTTTCTATATACATGTAAAATCTCTGTGCTCCACAGTATAAACTTGTTTATATTCTCAGCTTGTAGATGAGCCTAAAAAAGAATAAAAACTCAGCAAATATTTAAGTAAATGAGTGAAAATTTAAAAATATTTATTTTAGGTTTATACATGTGTGCCTGAGTGTATGCATGTATACCATGTGCACATGGGAACCCACAGAGGTCAGAAGAGGGTATTGGATCCTTTGGATCTGGAGTTATCTGTAGTAGTAAGCTACTATGTGGGTGTTGGAAACTGAACCCAGGTCTTCTGCAAGAACAGTAAGCACTCTTATTCTGATGAACCTCCTCCAGAACCATTAATTAATTTTTTGCCAGTATATTATTTCTATGTCATTCATCGAATAGAGTGTTGTCCCTCTAAATAAAAACCTGATTTTTAAAACCTCTCTATCACATCCTAGTATGTAATAACAATCATGAAATAGGAGGCCATGAATTTGAAAAATAGCAAGGAAGGATATATAGGAGGATTTGGAGGAAGGAAAGGGAAGAGGGGAATGATATAATTATCATTTCAAAAACTAAAACAAATATTTTTTTTAATTTATTTTGCAATACAATTCAGTTCTACATATCAGCCACGGATTCCCTTGTTCTCCCCCCTCCCGTCCCCCTCACCTTCCCCCCAACCCCCCCCCCCATTCCCATCTCCCCCAGGGCAAAGCCTTCCCCACAGACTGAGGTCAACCTGGTAGACTCAGTCCAGGTAGGTCTAGTCCCCTCCTCCCAGGCCGAGCCAGACAATCCTGCATAGGCCCCAGGTTTCAAACAGCCAACTCATGCAATGAGCACAAGATCTGGTCCCACTGCCTGGATGCCTCCCAAACAGATCAAGCCAATCAACTGTCTCACCCATTCAGAGGGCCTGATCCAGTGGGGACCCCTCAGCCATTGGTTCATAGTTCATGTGTTTCCATTCATTTGGCTATTTGTCCCTGTGCTTTATCCAACCTTGGTCTCAACAATTCTTGCTCATATAAACCCTCCTCATTCTCGCTAATTGGACTCCCAGAGATCCACCCGGGGCCTAGTCATGGATCTCTGCATCCAGATCCCTCAGTAGTTGGATGAGGTTTCTAGCACAACAATTAGGGTGTTTGGCCATCCCATCACCAGAGTAGGTCAGTTCGGGCTGTCTCTCGACCATTGCCAGCAGTCTGTTGTGTGGGTATCTTTGTGGATTTCTGTGGGCCTCTCTAGCACTTTGCTTCTTCCTATTCTCATGTGGTCTTCATTTACCATGGTCTCCTATTCCTTGTTCTCCCTCTCTGTTGTTGATCCAGCTGGGATCTCCCGCTCCCCCAAGCTCTCTTTCCCTCAACCCTCGCCTTTCATTACCCCCACTCATGTCCAGGCTGTTCATGTAGATCTCATTCCATTTCTCTGTCATTGGGCGATCCCTGTGTCTTTCTTGGGGTCCTGTTTTCCAGGTAGCCTCCCTGGTGATGTGAGTAGCAGACAAGTCATCCTTGTTTCATGTCTAGTATCCTGCTATGAGTGAGTACATACCATGTTTGTCTTTCTGAGTCTGGGTTACCTCACTCAGGATGATTTTTTCTAGATCCATCCATTTGTCTGCAAACCTCATGATGCCATTGTTTTTCTCTGCTGAGTAGTATTCCATTGTGTATATGTACCACATTTTGTTTATCCATTCTTCAGTTGAAGGTCATCTAGGTTGTTTCCATGTTCTGGCTATTACAAACAATGCTGATATGAACATAGCTGAACAAGTGCTCTTATGGTGTGGTTGAGCATTTCTTGGGTATATGCCCAAGAGTGGTATAGCTGGATCTTGGGGAAGATTGATTCCCAATTTTCTAAGAAAGCGCCATATTGATTTCCAAAGTGGTTGTACAAGCTTGCATTCCCACCAGCAGTGGAGGAGAGTTCCCCTAGCTCCACATCCTCTCCAGCATAAGGTAAAACAAATATTTTTAATATATGTGTCCAGGGCATATTTGTTATTGAACTGAGTTGAATTAGGCTAAAGATGCAAGAATGGAGGCAATATTACTGGTTAACAGAATCTAGAGGTCTCAACAAGAACATAATTTTCATTACTTATGTTAGGATTGGTGATCAAGTACCTCTGTAAAATACAAGGTTTATCCCCATTTATAGCTGCTCCTTTTTAATATTTCAAATGAAGTTATAAAAAGTTTTGTGTGTATGTGTGTGTGTGTGTGTGTGTGTGTGTGTGTGCGTGTATGTTCATGTGGGTACATATGTGTGCTAAAGAGGTCATCGTCCTTAGGAGAGAATCCACCACTATTCTGCTAAATAAACATAGTATTAAACCTACTCCTAATGACTTACTAATATATCCATAGATTAGTGCATCTTTCGTGAAGCTTCTTCATTTAGTAGATATCTACTAACACAGAGGCCCATACTGCTCAAGGTGCAGAGGATGAGAGACTATGGGTTGCTCATCCATAAACATCCCTTTTACCCAATGCTCAGGGATCATTTCAGACCAAAAAAAGAACAAAAAGCTTGCAAGAGCCAGAGGCAGTGGATAACAAGGAAGGCTGTTGCACATATGAATTCACAGTGGTTGTGGGTTGTGACAGCCTACCCTTTTTGTTTTGTTTCTTGAGAAAGGATTTCTCTATGAGCCCTGGCTGTCTTGGAAGTTGCTCTGTAGACGAGACTGGCCTTGAACTCAGATATCCACCTGCCTCTGCTTACTGAGTGCTGCTATTAAAGGCATGTATTACAACTGCCTGGCTGAGCTACCCTTTTTTAAACAGTAGTTTGGGACATCAAAGTCAGATCCTAATACTTTTTTTTAATATAAAGAGAATTTTTATTGACAAATAATAGTTGCTGCAGTTGGTGTTTTTTGTTCTGTTTTGTTTTGTTTTTTTAACTTTTTGGGAGCCCACCACCCAGTTCCCAAATAAATACACAGAGACTTATTCTTACTTATGAATACCCAGCCTTAGCTTGGCTTGTTTCTAGCCAGCTTTTCTAACTTAAATGATCCCATTTTCTTTAACTACATTTTGCCTCTGGGCTTTTATCTCTCTTCATTCTATATATCTTGCTTTCCTTTTTACTTCATGGCTATCTGTGTGGCTATATAGCTGGACCGTGGTGTCCTCCTCTCCTACTTTTTTTACTCCTCACTCTTCCCATTCTCCTATTTATTCTCTCTGCCTGGCAGCATCGCCTATCCCTCTTTCCTGCCTAGCTATTAGCCGTTTAGCTCTTTATTAGACCAATCAGGTGTTTTAGGCAGACAAAGTAACATAGCTTCACAGAGTGAAACAAATGCCACATAAAAGAATGCAACACATCTTTGCATCATTAAACAAATATTCCACAGCATAAATGAATGTAACACATCTTAAACTAATATTCCACAACAAGTTGCATATGTCTTGGAGGTACAGTGTAATGTTTTGGTACACTGTGCTTTAAAACTTGTTATTTTATCATATACATATAGTACATAGTAATGGTATAATATATGATGTTTAATATAGACACATATTGTGCAATATTTAAAACAACTTGAACATATCTATCTCCTTGAACATTTTATCATTTCTTTATGGTGAGAGCTTTCAACATCTTGGAAGTCTATTTATTGTGTAGAATCCATAACAAATTGGAACTTAACATGTTTCTGAGTTCACAGTAGACACAAAAAAGACAATTTTATACCTTCTTCCTTTAGGAGCTGAATATGAAGATCAGACAAGCCAAAGGGAGAAGGAAGACGATAAAGTTTTTCCTGGTGAAAGTCATACCTATGTTTGGCAGGTCCTGAAAGAGAATGGTCCAATGGCCTCTGACCCTCCATGTCTCACCTATTCATATCTTTCTCATGTGGATCTGGTGAAAGATTTGAATTCAGGCCTCATTGGAGCTCTGCTAGTATGTAAAGAAGGTAACCATATGAAAGAATGGAAATGATATGAAACAGAGAAGGACAAAACAGAATCTGTTGGTAACTGTGAGCTTTTGAATTCATTGCTCTGAAAAGGGCTTCTTTTCCCTGGAATTATATTCATAGAAATGAGAATAATCCAGTTTTTTTAAGCAATAATATTTGTTCTATGTAATACAGTGAACTCTAGCTTAAGAACATCTAAGATCTGCAATTAGGTCTCTGTTTACAAATAATTTCTATATTCCACCTGAAATCTGTGTGCTATCTCAGCAGTGTTTTTTCTCTCTTTTGCTTTTTGAAAACGTGGAATTTTCTTAAAAGTTTCATGGAGACAAGCATATTTGTGTGTGTGTGTGTGTGTGTGAGATCAGTGATATATTTATTGGTTCAGGTGCTTATTTTGTAAACCAAAGGTATACACAAATATAAGAAAATATACATTTGCTCATAACTTGTTATTCTAAAGATAATCTTAATCCTGTTCATCTGTTATTTAATTTATAATTTAATAGCATACACTTATAAAGAAGTAAACATTATAATTTGATTTTAATTATTTTGTGTGGAAAGTCAGCTTCATCGGAACTTCTTTGTTCTAGTTATCTATTGCTCAATAACTCCATAATTTTGTGGAGCAATAATAATATGTTATTTCTGATAGTTTTCTTTAGTGTCATGGAATTTGGAATTGTCTTGTGTATGGATATGTCAATTTTAGTCAAAAAAGTTGTCAGAGCTGAGATCACTTCAAAAGTATTTCATATGTTTTACATCTATGCTTGAAAGATGTCTTTCATATGTCTTACATCTATACTTAAACTGAGATAATCTCCACATGATGTCTTTAGCATAAGCAATACAAGGGATCCAGACATTTTATATGGTCTCAAGAAAGAGTCCATTGGAAGATGTATTACATTTCTAATTACTTCTGTTTCATTCTGTTATGTCATACATACTCATTCTGTTATGTTATGGAGGATAGACAAAGAATCTAGGAACATACCATTTCCGAATAATAATGAATGTGTTTCAGAGGAGGGGGAGAAGACTAAAGTTTATAATTACTTCATTTAGAAACTTGGTCTCTCTTATACTGAGTTCAGTTTCATAGCTATAATTAATAACAAAGCAAAGACCCATAATGTGTTATTTGTGTGATGTAAAGACTGTAACATATATAACATACAAGTAAGTTTATAAGCAAATAGTTTTTGACAGAATTAAATTATCACTAGAGGTCTAGTTCTGGATAACGTGAGTGAACCCATTTTACTCTTTTGTTTGTTTGTTTGTTTGTTTGTTTGTTTTTCGAGACAAGGTATCTCTGTGTAGTTTTGGTGCCTGTCCTGGATCTTGCTTTGTAGACCAGGCTGGCCTCAAACTCACAGAGATCTGCCTGTCTCTGCCTCCCAAATGCTGGGATTAAAGGCGTGCCACCACTGTCTGGCTCACATTTTACTCTTTATCCTTGACTAAATTCAGTGATTTGAAAAAAAAAACTTGACAAAAATTACAACCTAGTTCTTTGAAATTTCTAAAAGTAAGTAAAACAACCTGTAGATAAGGAAAATCACCAGAATTCAAAGGACCAGCAATGATAGGGAGGTTACCTTTTTCTCCCTTGTAGGATTCTCTAACCTGTATTAAAGCATAGCTTGAAACTTGGAAATGAATGCTGTGCCTCTGGGAACTGGAAAGGTATATGTTAGTGCTCAGAGGGTAGGGAGAAATAACAGTTTCCATTCCTTTCCTCCATTCTTTCATGCCCCAGCTCCAGCTATATCCATGGCAGAGACAATGACTGGCAACAGAAGCCTACAGGAGCTAAAATCAAAGGAAGAGGATCTGGTTCAGATGTAACAGTTGACGTCTTCTGGTTAAGGAACCAAAAAGAGATATCTGAGCTTTCTAGCTCAGAAAACTAGAAAATAAAAGGATGAGAAAGAAAGACCGCCATACATTCTCCCTTCACCATCTCCTCCTGCTAGTTCCCTTCCCTCCCACAGATAGTTTTGCTTCTGTTTTCATATATGTATATGATTATTATTATGTTATATATATACATATATATGATACACAAAAGACAGAAAATATGCAATATTTGCATTTCTGAGTCTGGCTTATTTCCAGTGGCATCCATCTTCTTGCTGATAACATAGTTTTATTCTCTTTCTTTGTTTCTGAATAAAACTCAATTGTGTATATATTTACCACAAAAATAAAGAAAAAAGGAAAAATCTCACACCCATAAAGGTATGCAAAAGAATTTGAATTTGTCTCCAACTGGCATATACTTATCTCAAAGACAGTGTAAACTTAAATATGCATTTTTGATACTTAGAAAAACCAACAAAATATTATATGAATATATATAATAAAGTTAAAATAGAGAAATTAAGACATTAAAATAAAGCATAAAAGGAGAGAGGAACAAAAATACAAGAAAAAATATAAAATGATGATGTATTTGTAACTAAACATAAATAATTATATTAGATGTAAATTATCTAAATATACTAAAACCAGAAACCATCACACTGTATATAAAAAGCAAGGACTACTTTTATATTTTGTTACAAGAAATACATTTCAAAAACAATAGCATAGGTTACAAGCATAAGGATGGAAAAAAGACATACAAAGCAAATATGAATATAAAGAAAATTGGAATACTATGAACACATAATCAAGAAAGAATAGTACTGCCATAAGTACAGATATAAAGATCTGTGCAATAGAAATGAGAGTTCAAAAATAAACCCATAAATGTATGGTCATTTGATTTGGTAGACACTAGCTTCTTCACGATGTTGGAATACTTGGCTACACCCATGAAAAACAAGTAATAAAATTAGGCTTTTCCTCATATTACATACAAAATTTAACTCGAAATGGATCAAAGATATACTATAACATACAAAATTAAAAGAAAACACAAGAGTCAAGATTTTATAACTATAGGTTTAGCAATCATTTTTTAAATAATCCACCAAGCTTTTGAGCTTTAAGGTGTATCAAGAAAATAACAAAAATAATGCTTAGAATGGAAGAAAATATTTGCAAATCATATTTGGTAAGTGAGTTATAACTGGATTATGCAAGGAAATCTTAACGGCAATAATAAAAGGACAACTCAGTTTTAAAAGGGGTAAAAGATCTGTAAGGATATGTATCCAAAGAAAATGTGCAAATAGTCCTTGGATATTTAGCTCAGTGGTAGAACCTTTACCTAGCATGTGAAAGGCCCTAGTTTACATCCCCACCACAACAAAAATAAATAAAAGAAACAGAAAATATAGAAATGGCCAGTAAGCGCACCAAAGACACTAATACTATTAGCCATTAAGGAAAAAGCAAATCAAAATAAAAATAAGATATCACTTCACTGTTGCTGGAGTTTTCTCCAGTCCTGCCTGGCCCAAGGTCAGGACAAATCTCTATCACCCGCCAGTCCCGCAGCTGCTCAGACCCAACCAAGTAAACATACAGAGACTTATATTGCTTATAAACTGTATGGCTGTGGCAGGCTTCTTGTTATCTAGCTCTTCTATCTTAAATTAACCCATTTCTATAAATTTATACCTTGCCACATGGCTCATGGCTTACCAGTATCTTACATGTTGTTACTCATGGCTGCGGCTGGCAGCACCTCCTGCCTCAGCCTTCCTGTTCCCAGAATTTTCTGCTTGTCCCGCCTATACTTCCTGTCTGGCTACTGGCCAATCAGCATTTTATTTATACAGAGCGGTATCCACAGCACTCCACATCCACTAATATGGATCTATCGTTTTTAAAATAAGATAAATAAAGTCTGGAGAGATGACTCAGGAGTTCCCAGCACATATGTCAAGCAGCTCACAAACCCCTGGAATCTCCAGCTCTGGGGGGATCCAATGCCCTCTTCTGGACTCCGTGGGTACCTACATTACACATAGACACACAAGTACACATAATTAAAAAATGAAATGTTTAAAAAATAAGAAAAGTAGTAAATATTGAGGATGTGAGAAATTTTAACCCTAACATTGCTTTAGAAGATGGTTTGGTGCTTCCTCAAATTTTTACAAACAGAATTACCATTTAATCTAATAATTTCTAAATATAAGCACAAAAGAACAGAAAAACAGATATTCAAACAAAACCATGTATGTGAATGGTTATGGCAGAGCTAATCACAGAAGTTAACTAGAACAGGCAATGAGTTATGGTTTAAAAAAAAGGGAGGGAGGGAGGGGAGAAGGGAAGGAAAGAAAATCCCTCAACTAGCAATGGAAAGGTACTTCTCAATCTGATATCTTAAAGCAAAACAAAACAAAACCCTCCAGGTTAAACCAGGATTGGTGGTATATATCTAGAAGCTCAGTATTTAGGAGTTGGAGGCAGGCAGATCAGGAATTGACAGCATCCTTGTTACATAGCAAATTCAAGGCCATCCTGAGATACATGAGCCTTGTCTCAAAAATAAAATTTTAAAAGATCAATAACACCCTACAGTTAATCTCTCAGTGATGAAAAACTAAATGCTTTCACACTATTAAGACTTGGAACAAGATTCTCTTAACTATTTTTATTTGATATAGCACTGGCAGTCTTGTCTATGATAACATAAGATTGAAAAACATAGATAGCAGTATTATTGTCCCTATTTACATAAAACATAATTGATTATGTATAAAAATCCCAGAGAACTTTTAAATAAAACTCCTATAAATAACTAAGTCTAGGAGGATTACAGGACTCAAGATCAACATATAAAAATCAGTTGTACTTAACATACTGTCAAAGAATAATTAGAAACAATTTTTAAAAGAACAAAATTGCACACAAGTATTTAAAACTTTTTTTAAACAAAACATGTACAATTGCCTGTAAAGTTAAAACTACAAAATGCAGGTGAAAGAAATCAAAGAAGACTTAAGTGGAGAAACACACTATGCTCATGGATATACTGATTAGTTTTTTTGTCAGCTTGACATGAACTACAGTCATATGAGAGAGGGAACCTCAGTTAAGAAAATGCCTCCATAACGTTGGCCTGTAGGGCATTTTCTTAATGATTGATATGAAAGGACCCAGCCCATTGTGAGTGGTACCACCACTGGCATGTGGTCCTGGGTGCTATGAGAAAGCAGGCTGTATAAAGTATGGGGAGCAAGCCAGGAAGCAGTGTTCTTTCATACTGCCTGGTTCAGTTCCTGCCTCCAGGTTCCTACCTTGAATTCCTTCCCTGACTTTCTTCAGTGATGAACTACAACTGTAAGCTGAACACCCTAACTTACTTTCGGTCGTGGTATTTTTCACAGCAATAGAAAGCAAACTGTAACAGTGGGCTACAAAATTCAACATAGTAAAGATATCTGTTCTCACCAATGTACACATACCAGTCAGATTTCAAGTATAACTTTTGTTGATATACACAAATTTAGTCTAAAATTTCTAGACTGTTGGTTGCTAAATTAGTCAAACATATTTTACAAAAGAATAGAGTTTATTAATCACTACCCTAATTTATAACTTACTATACAGCTGAACTATTATTGCACATTCCTCAAAAGTTAATGAAACAGGATAGATAGGCCAGTAGAGCCACAAAAAACTGATTTGGTGTAAAATACAATCAATGGAGAAAGGATAATTTCTTCTACAAATGGTGTTAGAATAACTGGACATTCATATACAAAAATGAATCACAACCTAAATCATACTCCTTATACAAATATTAACTCAAAACAGATTAAAGTTTTAAAATGTAAAATGCAATACCTTAAAATTTTTAGGAAACATACCAGAAAGTCTTCATTATTGGGGAAAAGAGAGGGGTCAAAAACTGACTCCAAAAAGCCATTAAAAGTCACAGCAAAAAGAAAACATGAAAGTGGGAGGGGGAATTGTTGGAAAGAAAAGTATCAGTAGCAGACAGAAGATGAGATGAGGGAGTGGTGGGTAAAAATGACTAATATTCATTATATACGTGTATGAAACTGCCAACAAATTGAAAATATGTGAGTGTATAAACTGAACTATGTCAAAATAAATAACTTTTGCTTTGTGAAATATACTGTTAGGAGAATGGGGGAGAGAGCCAGGCACAGCAACACATCTGTACCCACATACAAATGTGCACACACACGCATGCACGCGCGCACATACACACACACACACACACACACACACACACACACACACACACATGCACAAACATATATGCACAATTAAAAAACTATATTGATAGATGTTTAAAGTGTGAGTTTTGTTGTTTTTTACCCATAACTTTTACTCATTTGCAATTACATAAGTATAAAAGTTACAAGAGCAAGAGAAGATTCCTAAATTAATTGCCCAGATACACATCTCATTAACAATGCTTACTGTTTTGTAATTTTCTGCTGTGAAATCTGTCTATTTGTCTATTTGTCTGTCTGTCTGTCTGACTATCTATCTATCTATCTATCTCTATCTATCTATCTATCATCTATCTATCTATGTGTTTTATTTGGGCTTGTATTTTTGTATTTTAAATTCCATTTTCTAGCAATAGTTTTTTTAATTTTGCAAAAGTAATGATTTAGAAGAAATTTGAAACTTGCATAAATAACTGTTAAGTTTCAAACCCAAGACAAATGGCTGAGGTACCTATTTAACATATCAAACTGGACCTGGCATCCAGGTTCTCCCAGTATCCCTCAGTCTCTACCTGTTACAGGGTATGTCTTGCATACACCGCCCTTTACCCTGAACTTTCCTGCCAGAGGCTCTTCCCTGTATAATCCAGACATTTTGGTTATCCTTACCTTTTGGACCTTTGGCCTCCTGGCTGATGCACCTGGTTCCCCTCTCTCTCCTCTGCCTTCCCCTCCCCCCGTACCACATGGCTCAGCTCAGTTTGATCATGTCCATTCTGGACTCTCCCAGGTGTCCCTGCCTCTGACTATGTTCTCCCACATATCTTTAATAAACTTTCTCCTCCAACATACATAAGGAACAATCATGTCCTTTCTTTTCCTTTTATTTTCTTTTTTATTCTATAGCCATGTTTTTCATTTTAGAAACATCAATTTAAAGGACTTTACACCAGAGAACATCACAGCAGAGTTGACATTAGGCAAAGGATTCTTTTTTTTTTTTTTTTTTTTTTTTTTTTTTTAATGCTCAAATGGTTTGTGAATAAATGGCTCCTCCTTGTGGCAATTTTCTACAATGGCATTTTAAATGGAAGACAAATGCTGTCACTTCTTTTTCAGGAAGTATTTCCAAAGAAAGAACACAAATGTTGCACCAATTTGTACTACTTTTTGCTGTGTTTGATGAAGGTTAGTGAGCTTCAATCATATATTTGAATTCCTAAAAGAAGTCAAATATGTAACAAGTATATTTATCCCATGTTGGAGAATGTGGGCTATATATGTTCAGAAAAGGTGATGTTGATTATAGGAAGATCACAAACTGTATTACTGTTCAAGAGTGAAGGAAATGGAGGATGAGAATGACTCTAAGACAAAAATGCGACCTAAGTTCCAATTGCATATAAGAAGTAAAAAGATAGAGCAGCTTGGTTTTAAGTAATAAATACTTTTGGCTCTACTTCTTAAATATCTTCTTTTAAAATCTTTTGTTACATTTTAATTATTTATTTATATGACTTTGGGGAGAGGAGGAGTATCCATGCTATGGTGCTTATATGGAGGTCAAAGGACAACTTGTGGAAATCAGCTCTTTCCTTTTCCCATGTGGGTTCCAGTCAGGTCACCAGGCTTGGTGGCTGGCAACTTTACCCACTAAGAATTCTTGTTAGCCCCTAAATATCTTCTTTTAATAATTGTCTATTGCTAAGTGCACAACATTGGGCAAATTACTTACCTTTCTCTGCTTTATTTTCTCACATCTAAAATTGAAATAATAGTATTTTTCATAGGATTGTTACAGGGACTAATTGATTTCACTTAAGTAATTTAGAACATTGTGTAACAGAATAGGTATATAATCCTCTCCCCTTTTATCCACTTGCACTGTTATCTTCTTATTTGAGGCTGTGTCATCTTTATCCTGACTAGTCTCTGTCTTTTTGTTTTTCACATTCTATTTTTATTAAAGCAGTCCAAGCAATTTTCAGTTGTGGTGATATATTGTTTACCCTAATAAAATTTGCCTGAAGATCAGAGAAGCAGAGCAGGCCACAACCACCACCTCTTACCTCACCAACTCCTCAGCCTGAAAGAGCCTCTACTTCCTGTCTCCTCACACCTTATATACCTTTCTCTGCCCAGCCATCACTCCCTAGGATTAAAGGCATGTGTGCTTCCCAAGCAAAGGCATGAGATCTCAAGTACTTGGATTAAAGGTGTGTGCCACCACTGCCTGACTCTGTTTCTCTCCTAGACTGAGTCAATCTCATATAGTCCAGGGTGGCTTTGAACTCACAGAGATCCAGTGTAGCTAGAGTTTTCCTGCCTGGCCCACAGTCAGGACAAATCTCTCTCACCTGCCAGTCCCAAGCCGCTCAAACCCGATCAAGTAAACACAGAGACTTATATTGGTTACAAACTGTATGGCCATGGCAGGCTTCTTGCTAACTGTTCTTACAGCTTAAATTAATCCATTTCTATTAATCTATACCTTGCCACATGGCTTGTGGCTTACCGGTACTTTACATCTTCCTTGTCCTGATGGCGGCTGGCAGTGTCTCCCTCACCCAGCTTCCTGTTCTCTCAATTCTCCCCTCTGTTAGTCCCGCCTATACTTCCTGCCTGGCCACTGACCAATCAGTGATTTATTCATTGACCAATCAGCAACACATTTGACATACATACCATCCCACAGCAATCCAGATGGATCTCTGCCTCCCAAGTGCTAGGATTAAAGGTGTGTACCACCACTGTCGGACATCTATGTTTAATCTAGTGGCTTGTTCTGTTCTCTGATCTTCAGGCAAATTTTATTAGGGTAAGCAATATATCACCACATTTCCCCTTTTTTTGCCTAAAATAATAGTTTCAGTGCTTCAGCTTTTGTTAGTTTTGGAGAGGAGATTGGGAAGCCTTCAAGTTCCTAGGGTTTCCTTGCTACAAAATGAGATAAAGCAATTTATGACAGGGCAAGGACTGACAACCCTTTTAAATCTACCATCTAACTTGCAAAATGAAATTCTTGTGGCTCAAACTAACCAGTATTCTTCCTTCTCCTAGTTATCATTTGCCATTATTCTTCCCCACTATCATTATGAACAAATATATAGGGAGAAAGAATTGGTTTGAAAAAAAATGTAATTTCTTTCTCAGTGACTCTGAGTTTGTGCCTACTCTGCTGACAAAAATTCAGAGTGTGAATAGTCTGTGTCACAAAGGAGGAAAGGAAAGAAGAAAAAGGGGAGTGTAATTCATGAAACAGAGTTCAGCTGACCTTATTTCCCCCCACCCCCTCTCTCACCAGGGAAGAGCTGGCATTCTGAAACAAAAGACTCCTTCACACAGGCTATGGATTCTACATCTACTGGAGCCTGGCCTAAAATGCACACAATAAATGGCTATGTAAACAGATCTCTGCCAGGTATGTACATGACTGCTCAACAATTGTTGTTCGAATCTTAGATGGTCTTTTAATAAAAAACCCAGAGCCAGGTATCAGGGTAAAATCTAAAAGATCAGAGAAGCAGAACAGCCAGCCACTAGTTCTTACCTCTATGAAATCCTCAGCCTAAAGAGGGTGAATTCCTGTTTCCTCATGCCTTATATACCTTTCTCTGCCCTTCCATATTACTTCCTGGGATTAAAGGCGTGTGTGCTTCCTAAGCAAAGGCATGAGATCTCAATTGCTGGGATTAAAGGCATGTGCCTCCACTGCCTGACCTCTATGTCTAATCTAGTGGCTGGCTCTGTCCTCTGATTCTCAAGCAAGTTTATTCGGGTACACAATATATCACCACAAACAATCCTCAGGGTTTTGAGAATTCAAAACCATAACTCTTTTTTATTAATTTTTATTTTACATACCAAACTCCCTCCTCTCCTTCTGTTTCCTCCCCATACCTTTCTACTCCCCCCATCCACTCCTCAGAAAGGGTAAGGCCTCCCATGAGAATCAATAAAACATGGCATATCAAGTTGAGGCAGGACCAAGCTCCTCCTCCCTGTATCAAGGCTGAAGCGAGGAATCCCACCATAGGGAATATGTAGCATGAATTCTAATTGGTCTTAATAAACTGCTGAAAGATCAGAGAGACAAAGGAGCAAGCCACAGCCACTTCCTACCTCACCAACTCCTCAGCCTGAAAAGGGGGCTGAGCTCCTATCTTCCTCCGCCTTATATTCCTCTCTCCACCCAGCCATGCCACTTCCTGTTTCCTCCTCCCTAGTGTTAGGATTAAAAGCATGTGCCTCCCAAGTACTGAGATCAAAGGCATAAGATCCCAAGTGCTGGGATTAAAGATGTGTGACACCACTGTCTGACCTCTATGGTTAACTAGTGTCTAGCTCCACACTCTGATCTCCAGGCAAGCTTTATTTGTTAGAGCACAAACAAAATATAACCACAGGAGTAGATTCCAAAGATCCAGGTAATGCTCCAGGGACAGATACTGGTCCCATTGCTAGGGGTCCCCAAAAGAAACCAAGCTACAAAACTGTCACCCACATGCAGAGGGCCTAGGTCATTTCCATGCAGGCTCCCTAGCAGTAGGTCTAGAGTCTGTGAGCTCCCACAAACTCAGGTCAACTGTCTCTGTGGGTTTCTCCTTCATTTATCTTGATCCCCTCTTGCTTATTTAATCCTTCCTCTCTCTCTTCAACTTGACTCCCAGAGCTTGGCCTAGTGCTTTGCAGTGGATCTCTGCATCTGCTTCCATCAGTTACTAGATGAAGTTTTTATTATGGCACTTAGGGTAGTCACCAATATGATTACAGGACAAGGCCAGTTCAGGCACTCTCTCCACTATTGCTAGGAGTCTTAGCTGTTGTTATCCTTGTGGATTCTTGGGAGTTTCCCTGGCACCAGGTTTCTCCCTTAGCCCATAATGGCCCCTCTATCAAGATACCTCTTTCATTGCTCTCCCTTTCCATCCCTTCCCCAACTCGATCATCCCAATCCCTCATGTTCCATTCCTCTATCTCCCACCCCCAGTTTACCCAGGAGATCTCATCTATTTCCCTTCCCAGGGCAATTCATGTGTCCCTCTTAGGTTCCTCCTTGTTAGTTTCTCTGGGGCTGTGGATTGTAGCCTAGTTATCATTTGCTTTACATCTACTATCTACTTATGAGTGAGTACAACCATATTTGACTTTCTGGGTCTGGGTTACCTCACTCAGGATGATTTTTTTCTAGTTCCATCCATTTACCTGCAAATTTCATGATGTCATTTTTTTAACCACTGAATAATACTTCATTGTGTAAATGTACCACATTTTCTTTATCCATTCTTCAGTTGAGGGGCATCTAGGTTGTTTCCAGGTTCTGGCTATTATGAATAATGCTGCTGTGAACATAGTTGAGCAAGTGTCCTTGTGGTATGATTGAGCATCCTTTGGGTATATATCCAAGAGCGGTTTAGCTGGGTCTTGAGGTAGATTGATTCTCAAATTTCTGAGAAACCACGATACTGGTTTCCAAAGTGGCTGTACAAGTTTGTACTCCCACCAACAGTGAGGAGTGTACCCTTTGCTCCACATCCTCTCCAACAAAAGCTGTCATCAGTGTTTTTCATCTTAGACATTCTGACAGATGTAAGAAGATGTCTCAGAGTCATTTTGATTTGCATTTCCCTGATGACTAAGGATGTTGAGCAATTCCTTAAATGTCTTTTGGCCATTTGAGATTTTTCTGTTGAGAATTCTCTGTTTAGACCTGTACCCCATTTTTTAAATTGGATTATTTGGTATTTCCATATCTTGCTTCTTAAGTTCTTTATATATTCTGTATATCAGCCCTCTGTCAGATGTGGGGTTGGTGAAGATCTTTTTCCATTTTGTGGGCTGCCGTTTTGTCTTATTGACTGTGTCCTTTGCCTTACAGAAGCTTCTCAGTTTCAGAAGGTATATTAATTGTCAATCTCAGTGTCTGTGCTACTGGTGTTATATTCAGGAAGTAGTCTCCTGTGACAATGTGTTTAAGGCTACTTCCCACTTTCTCTTCCATCAGGTTCAATGTAACTGGATTTATGTTGAGGTCTTTGATACACATGGACTTGAGTTTTATGCATGGCAATAGATATAGATCTATTTGCATTCCTCTACATGTCGACATCCAGTTATGCCAGCACAATTTGTTGAAGATGCTTTTTCTTTTCCATTGTACAATTTTAGCTTCTTTGCCAAAACTCAGGTGTTCATAGGTGTGCGAATTTATGTCAGGGTCTTCAATTCGATTCCATTGATCCATATGTCTGTTTTTATGCCTATACCAAGCTGTTTTTATTACTATCGCTCTATAGTTGAGCTTGAAGTCTCTAGAAGTTGCTTTATTGTAAAGGATTGTTTTAGATATCATAGGTTTTCTGTTTTTCCATATGAAGTTGAGTACTATTCTTTCAAGGTCTGTGAAGAATTGTGCTGGGATTTTGATGGAGCTTGCATTGAATCTGTAGATTGCTTTTGGTAAGATGGTCATTTTTACTATGTTAATCCTACTTATCCATGAGCATAGGAGATCTTTCCATTTCTACTATCTTCTTGAATTTCTTTCTTCAAAGACTTAAAGTTCTTGTCATATAGGTCTTTCACTTGTTTGGTTAGAGTTACCCCAAAGTATTTTATATTATTTGTGGCTATTGTAAAAGGTGATGTTTCTCTGATTTCTTTCTCTGTAGCAGGAATCTTAGAAGGTCTTATTAATAAAATCAAACCTGAGGCCAGTTATTGGGATGAATGCTGGAAGATCAGAGAAGCAGAACAAGCCACAGCTACCTCACCTTGCCAATTCCTCAGCTGATCCTGTTTCCTCAGACTGGATGCCTCTGAGTCCTCATTCAGAATGGATCTCAGCTGAGTCGCTGCTCAAAAGCCTAAAAGCTTAACTAGCCAAATGCTTCTAGTTTCTGGTCTTCACGCCTTATATATCTTTCTGCTTTCTGCCATCACTCTCTGGGATTAAAGGCTCACTTCTTGGGATTAAAGTTGTGTGTCCCCATGCCTGGCTGTTTCCAATGAGGCCTTGAACTCACAGAGATTCCAGAGGGATTTCGGCTTCTGGAATGCTAGGATTAAAGGCGTGTGCTACCACTGCCTATCCTCTATTTTTAATATTGTGGCTATTCCGTTCTCTGACCCCAGATAAGTTTATTAGTGTGCACAATATTCCAGGGAACACAATACCACCACATTTCTTAGCCCATTTTTCATTTGTATATAGGAGGGCTACTGATTTTTTTTTGAGTTAATCTTGCATCCTGACACTTTACTGAAGGTGTTTATCAGCTGTAGGAGCAGAATTTTTGGGATCACTTATGTATACTATCATATCATCTGCAAATAGCAAAAGTTTGACTTCTTCCTTTCCAATTTGTATTCCCTTGATCCCCTTTTGTTGTCTTATTGCTCTAGCTAGAACTTTGAGTCCTATATTGAATAAATATGGAGAGAGTGGACAGCTTTGTCTTGTTCCTGATTTTAGTGGAATCGCTTTGAGTTTCCCTCTGTTTAATTTGATGTTGACTGTCGGCTTGCCATATATTCCTTTTATTATGTTTAGGTATGCTCTTTGTATCCCTGATCTCTCCAAGACCTTTAACATGAAGGGGTGTTGGATTTTGTCAAAGGCTTTTTCAGCATCTAATGAAATGATCATGTGATTTTTTTCTTTCAGTTTGTTTATATGGTGGATTACATTGACAGGTGTTTGTATGTTGAACCATCCCTGTATCTCTGGGATGAAGCCTACTTGGTCATGGTGGATGATTTTTCTAATGTGTTCTTGGATTCAGTTTGCAAGTATTTTTTTTTGAGTATTTTTGCATCAATGTTCATGAGGGAAATTGGTCTGTAATTCTCTTTCTTTGTTCCATCTTTGTGTGATTTGGGTGTCAGGATAACTGTTGCCTCATAAAAAGAGTTTGGCAATGTTCCTTCTGTTTCTATTGTGTGGAAAAATTTGAGGAATATTGGGATTAGCTCTTCTTTGAAATTCTCGTAGAATTCTATGTTGAAACCATCTGGTCCTGGACTTTTTTTTGATTAGGAGACTTTTAATGATTGCTTCTATTTCCTTAGAGGTTATAGGTCTATTTAAAAAGTTTATCTGGTCTTGATTTAATTTTGGTAAGTGGTACCTATCCACAAAAGTGTCCATTTCTTTTAGATTTTTCAATTTTGTGGAGTACAGATTTTTGAAGTATGACCTAAACATTTTCTGGATTTCCTCAGTGTCTGTTGTTATGTCCCCCTTTTCATTTCTGATTTTGTTAATTTGGATGTTCTCTCTCTGCTTTTTGGTTAGTCTGGATAAGGGCTTGTCTTTCTTGTTGATTTTCTCAAATAACCAACTCTTTGTTTCATTAATTCTTTGTATTGTTCTCTTTGTCTCTATTTTATTGATTTCAGCTCTCAATTTGATTATTTCCTGGTGTCTATTCCTCCTGGGTGACTTTGCTTCTTTTTTTCTAGAGCTTTTAGTTGTGCTGTTCAGTCACTAGTGTGAGATTTCTCCAGCTTCTTTATGTGTGTATTTAGTGCTATGAATTTTCCTCTTAATGCTGCTTTCATAGTGTCCCGTAAGTTTGAGTATGTTGTGCATTCATTTTCATTGAATTATAGAAAGTCTTTAATTTCTTTCTTTGTTTCTTCCTTGACCCAGTGGTGATTCAGTTGAACATTTTGCAGTTTCCATGAGTTTGTAGGCTTTCTATAATTAGTGTTGTTGAATTTTAAGTTTAAGTCATGGTGGTCCAATCAGATAAAGGGGGGTTATTCCAATTTTTTTGTATCTGTTGAGATTTGCTTTGTGATTGAGCATGTGATCTGTTTTAGAGAAGGCTCCATGAGGTGCTGAGAAGAAGGTATATTCTTTTTTATTTGGGTGAAATGTTCTATCCATGTCTTTTAAGTCCATTTGAGTCATAACATCTCTTAGTTCCCTTATTTCTCTGTTAAGTTTCTGTCTGGTAGACCTGTGCATTGGTGAGAGTGGGGGGTTGAAGTCTCCCAGTATTAATGCGTGGGATTAGATTGTGATTTAAGCTTTAGTAATGTTTCTTTTACAAATATGGGTGCCCTTGTATTTGGGGCATAAATGTTCAGAATTAAGACTTCATCTTGATTTTTTTCATGTGATGAATATAAAATGTCCTCCATCTCTTGATTAATTTTAATTTTATTCTATTTTTTTAGATATTAGGATAGCTACACAAGCTTTTTTTTAGGTCTATTTGATTGAAATATCTTTTCCCAACCCTGAACACTGAGGTAATATGTAGATGTATCCAACCTTCTTATTAAATAATAAACACAGAACCAATGCAAAGAAGAAAGCCAAGAGGTCAGAGCTAAGAGCTAAAACCTTACCCTTCCTCCTGCGGTGGTCCTACCTCTCCGAACCAGAGCTACCCCTGTGTTAAAGTCTTTATATAGAGTTCCTGTCCTGCCTTCTTATTGGTTGTAAACCCAACCACATGACCGCCTCCTCACAGCCTGTCTGTATAGGCCTCCAGGTTTTCCATGATTGGTATTAAGATTAAAAGCATGTGTATCCAATAATGGCTGTATCCCTGAACACACAGAGACTTACCCAGCTCTGCCTACCAAGTGCTGGAATTACAAGCGTACGCTACCACTGCCCTGCTTTCCTATGGCTTGCTAATAGCTCTGACCCCTGGGCAACTTTATTTATTAACATACAAATAATATTTTAATACAAATAAAATATCACCATATTTCCCCTTTTCTATTTTAATAAAAAGGAAAAAAAAGAAAAAGCTTATAACTAATATAAGAAAAACTATATGCAAAAGTACAATAACTATATACAATATATACAAGTAATAAATACCTAAACAATGTCTAGTCCATTTGTATTTGACAAATTCAGAGAAAATAATTTCATTATCTATCCTATTTTGGTAAGTCCAAAATGTATCCTAATTAATCTTCAACTATAACTAACTAAACTTCAACTATAACTAACTAATCTTCAACTCCCTCAGAGACCCAAGAAGGAAATAATATTAGCTAACAAAAATAAAAACAGGAAGTGCACATAAACAACTTCCAAAAAATTTGTGAGTTGACAGAAACAGACAGCTGTCTGGACAGTCACCTGAGGTTTCTCCGAAGTGCTGGGGCATCATCTTCAGCCTATAGGCTTAGCATATCTGACAGACTCATTTGTGAAGTAGGATGTACACAAGGTCAACAGTTCAACCTCACATTGAGTGAGAGTAGTCCATGTACCAGAAACACCTGAATTCCACTAGTGTCATGTCATGATTCAGGATTTTAAATTCTGGAAATTGTTGATGGTTTTTTAATTCAGCTGTCCATTCTTCTTGGCTGTGTATATATGGCTTCATCTCAGCATCCCATTCTTCTCCATATCCCTCCATCAAATGCCAGTCTACTATTGAGAGGCGTGAGCTTAGTTACTCTTCAAGAATAACTGTTTCAGCTGCTGTTCCATTGCACATCAGAGGCCATCGGCCCACTGCCTGTTCAGCTGCCTTTGAAGAAAAGGGCACTGTACCTTTTTCGAATTGCGAAGGCCACTTCAGGGATGGTGCCATATTGTCCTGGCCTCTGAAGATGCCTTTTGATAAAGCCATAACCACACTTGTTTTGGCAAGAATCAGTAATCCTTTGTTTTATGTCCTGTCTGTCCATTTTGTCCTGTTGATTCGAGGATACTTTGTTGTCCAGTGACTAACTTTTGCCACAATGAAAGTTAACTCCATATGCAGTTTCTTCAATGCCCATATTTTCTCTGAAGTAGATTGGTACTGCCAGGAGCCGACATGTCTCATAGTCATAACAAAAAAGAAAAATTTTCTAAGTTATTAAAACATTTTAAATGCCATATTCTGTAGATCTCTGAAGGGTTTGAAGATAACCTGTCTATCTAAAATATATCTACTCAATCTTGAAAACATACCTAATATAACTACAAGTTCTATTATAATATCTAACTACTAACTTTCATTTCTTTATATCCTAATAGTTGGTAATAACATTCAAGGATCAGAAAATTGCATTACATTGTTAGATGAACGGTACAATTAGAAAAATATATATAACATTTTCTAACAATATCAATTTCAATATATATAATTTGTATACAATATAAAACAATCCAATCCAATGTAAAGTATTTACATTTTTCTTTTCTTTCTTTCTTTTTTTTTTAATAAGAACCTTAAATCTAATCTCCTTTGCTTAGCCTTTTTCCTAACCCTTGACAACAACTTGTAACCAACCCCCCTAATCAATGAAAATTATCCCAGACCCAAAACCCATTAAAAGACCAAAAAAACCAACCGCCCCACACCACCTCTTTGGGAATGTGGGCGTCGTATTCTTGAAATTGCTTCCTGCTGGGTATGGGCGAAGGTATCTTTATCCTGAAAGAAAAATTTTAGGTTAATTGTCAAATTCTAGGAAAGGTAAATATATCCTTCGTTATCCAGTCTGTGTATAATGCCAAAATTCAGGGTTTATCTCAAATCCTTATTCAAGTAGTCTTTGAGACTGGATCATCTCAGCTAGCTCTTCTCAAAATTGCTCTGAGCACTTTGTAGTTCAAAGCTGATCTGTAGATGATGTTTGTCAGCTTATTGATGTTATTATTGTCCATGTGGAATTGTTGTTGTTGTGGGGCCCCATCTTCTTCCTGGAGACTTCAGTTGATGTTAGGCCTAACCGTGATTTCCTGCAAAAAACTGATAAGAGACTCGAACACAAAGACTATATATGCGACTTTTTAGAATTAGTTAGTACTCTATATGACCATTTATATCTTAACAAAGTTTAAAATGTATATATATCTATATATATTGATCTTGTAAATTTTGATATAAAATTCATACTTTAAGAAAAGTTTAAAGAATCAGAAGAGAATCAAAGAGTTGAGATTCGTAATAGAATAGTCCCTTAATTAATTTGGCTTTTCTCCTGTCCCATAGCAGAAGATGGCTCTTTTCTTTTGGCATGATACAGGGAGTTTGCATTTTCCTTTTAACAACATGCTTGAGTTTAAAGAAGGAGAGAGCCATTCTCCAACTCCAAAGTCAGCTTTAAATTTTAATTGAACTGGGACTATTAGAAGTTAAATAGTGTTAAATCTTTAAAGAAAAGCAGAAACAAACATTTAGGAAGACATAAAATTTTTTTAGATAACATACCCATACGCCATTTCACTCTGTTTCTTAGGATAGATGATTTGTTCCTTTTCTTCAGTTGTCTCATTTGTCCAGTGTTCTTCAAATTCCTTAACCTTCATTCTCCTAAAAGACAAAAACAAAAACCTTTCCCCAAGGTTTTTTGGGGATGTTCCTTTTTGACAAGTTATCTGATTAAATGAAAAGTCATGTGTTACTGGTGTAAGTTAGTTTAAATTGGATGTTTACGATAGTTGATGAACTATCACCTCCTCTAATTAAGAGGTCTCTCTTGTTCAAATCGAACCTTTATCAATTTTGATGGTACCCACAGCTTATCTTCTCCTGTAGAAATAAAAGCAAAACCTCGTCCCCAACGTAACACATACCCTGGTTTCCATTCTGAGGTCAGCACATCCTTAAAGTATATAGGTTGATTTAATTCTGTAGTTTTTTCTATTATCCAATGTCTCTCTGCAGCTGTTGTTCCTTTCTCATTGGCATTGAGAAAATTCAAAGTTAATAGAGCATTATGTAGTCTATTTCTGGGGGGTTTTGTTACTCCTTTTTGTTTATTTAGCATATCCTTTAGAGTTCTGTTTGATCTTTCTATAACTGCTTGACCTGTAGGATTATGTGGTATACCTGTAACATGGTTTATATTATAATAGGCAAAAAACTGTTTCATTTTAACAGAGACATATGATGGAGCATTATCAGTTTTGATTTGTGCAGGTATACCCATAATGGCCATAACTTCTAGCAAATGAGTGATTACAGAATCAGCTTTTTCAGAACTCAAAGCAGTTGCCCATTGAAATCCTGAATAAGTATCGATAGTGTGGTGTACATATTTCAGTTTTCCAAATTCTGGAAAGTGAAACACGTCCATCTGCCAGATTTCATTCCTCTGAGTACCCTTTGGGTTACATCCTGCTGGTAATGGTGTTTGATTGTAGAAGGAACAAGTAGGACATTTCTTTACTATTTCTTTGGCTTGTTGCCAGGTTATGGAAAAATCCTTTTTTAAACCTTTACTATTTACATGATGTTTTTTATGAAATTCTGAGGCCTCCAGCACATTTCCTATCAATAATTTATCAATCTCATCATTGCCTTGTGCTAGAGGGCCTGGCAGACCAGTATGGGATCGGATGTGAGTTGTATATAAAGGATGACTCCTTTTTCTGATTGTATCTTGTAATTGAATAAATAATGAAGTTAATTCTGAAGCATCGTGGATAAATTCTGCAGTCTCAATATGTAATACTACTCTTTCAGCATACTGAGAGTCAGTTACTACATTGAGAGGTTCTGAAAAATCCATTAATACCAACAGAATAGCATACAATTCTGATTTTTGAACTGAATTATAAGGACTTTGAACCACTTTACTTAAATTTTCTGATTTGTAACCTGCCTTTCCTTGTTTGTTGGCATCTGTATAAAATGTACGAACTCCAGATATGGGTTTTTTCCTCACAATTCGAGGCAAGATCCAATCAGCTCTCTTTATAAGATCAATTCTATCGCTTTTGGGATATTTGCTGTTAATTTCTCCCAAAAAATTACTACAAGCTTTTTGCCAAGCTTCATTTTCTATCCATAATTTTTCAATGTCCTCCTTAGTTAAAGGTACGACAATTTCTGCTGGGTCTATTCCTGCTAATTGACGAAGTCTCAATTTTCCTTTCCAAATCAAGTCAGAGATTTTTTCCACATAAGTTTTTAATTTTTTATTTGGTTTATTTGGTAAAAATATCCATTCCAATATAATATCTTCCCTTTGCATTAATATTCCTGTTGGGGAATGCCTAGAAGGTAAAATAACCAAAATGCAATCCAGCTTTGGATTAATACGATCTACGTGCCCTTCATGTACTTTCTTTTCTACCAAGGCCAATTCTTTCTCAGCTTCAGGTGATAATTCTCTTGGACTATTTAAGTCCTTATCACCTTCTAAGGTTTTAAACAAATTATTCAGTTCATCATTTTTTACCCCAACAATAGTTCTTAGATGAGAAATGTCTCCAAATAATCTTTGAAAGTCATTAAGAGTCTGTAGTCGATCTCTCCTAATTTGCACTTTTTGAGGTCTAATTTTTTGAAGTTCTATTTTATATCCTAAATAATTAATAGAATCTCCTCTTTGTACCTTTTCTAAAGCAATTTGTAATCCCCAGCAAGGCAAAATTTTCTTTACTTTTTCAAACATTCTTTCTAAAGTATCTGCATTTGAATCAGCTAATAAAATGTCATCCATATAATGATAAATTATAGATTTAGGAAATTTTTTACGTACCACTTCTAATGGCTGTTTTACAAAATATTGGCACAAAGTTGGGCTATTCAACATTCCCTGTGGGAGAACCCTCCATTGAAATCTTTTAACCGGTTGAGAATTATTATAAGTAGGCACTGTGAAAGCAAATCTTTCTCTGTCTTTTTCTTGTAAGGGTATTGAAAAGAAACAGTCTTTTAAATCAATAACTATGAGAGGCCAGCCTTTTGGTAACAGAGTAGGTAAAGGAATTCCAGATTGTAAAGAGCCCATTGGCTGAATTTGTTAATTGCTCTAAGATCTGTTACCATTCTCCATTTACCAGATTTTTTTTTTATAACAAATACAGGAGAATTCCAAGGGCTGGTTGATTCTTCAATATGATGAGAATTTAACTGTTCTTCCACCAGCTCTTGTAAAGCCTGGAGTTTCTCTGTTGTTAAAGGCCATTGCTGAACCCATACAGGCTTGTCTGTTGACCATTTTAAAGGTAGAGCTGTTAATGTTTTTGGAAGATTATCAGTTGTTGTGCCCTGTTCTTGTATGACATGGATGGCTGGTGAGCACTCATTAGAATAATATCTTTTAATATTTCTCTCAGAAACATGTACTAATTTATGATTTGTTTCTGAGATTGGAGGGATATTAATCTGAGTATTCCATTGTTGTAACAAGTCTCGTCCCCACAGGTTCATAGCTATGTTAGCCATATATGGTTTTAATTTTCCTTTCTGTCCTTCTGGACCTATACATTCAAGCCATCTTACACTTTGTTTCACTCTAGATAATGTCCCAATTCCTAAGAGTTGAATGTTTACCTCCTGAAGAGGCCAAGTTGGATGCCAAAATTCTGGTGCAATTATGGTAATGTCAGCACCTGTGTCTACCAGACCAGACAACAAAACACCATTTATTTTTATTGTTAGTTTTGGTCTTTGTTCATTAATAGAAGTTTGCCAAAAAATTTTCTTTGTTTTTTCCTGTATTTCCTATTTTCTCTGTTTCATCATCTCGACTAACATGATTTATTCCAATAGACATTTAGTTATTTAGTTGCTTTGAGTAGGGGTTTCCTCTACAACTGCAGGAAAGGTTTGAACTGGATTTACTGTGGGGGCCTGCCTGAGGCCCCTCTGGGAGTTTCCCGAAGCTCGAGGCAGAGGGTTACCCTGTCTGTCCCTTGTTGATCTACATTCGTTGGTCCAGTGTTTTCCCTTACCACACCTTCTGCATACTCCAGAAGGAAGGGGCATTCTGTTGCCAGTGTTCCTTGAAGAAACATTATTTCTAGGAATGACCTGTTTACAATCCCTTTTCAAATGTCCTTGCTTTCCACATCCAAAACATCTAACATTGCTCAAACCTTTTGAAATTGCTTTTCCTACCCACATATCATCATGGTCATAAGCCTCTACATTAACTGTATCTCTAATCCAATCTTCCAAAGGTGCAGATCTTGCCTTTAACGGCCTAATTATTCTTTTGCACGCTGCATTTGCATTCTCAAAGGCTAAAGATTCAATTATTATCTGACTAGCCTCTGAATTCGGGACCATTTTTTGTACTGCTGAAGTCAATCTTTGTAAGAAATCTGTGAAAGATTCTTTGGGGCCCTGTATAACCTTTGTAAACGACTCAGTTTTTTTTCCTGGTTCTTCAACTCTGTCCCATGCATTCAAAGCTGCCGTTTTACATAGAAGTAGGGTTTGGACATCATATGAACATTGTGTTTGTACTGAAGCATATTGGCCTTCGCCAATAAGCTGATCCTGGCAGACTTGTATTCCCTATCCCTCCACTGTCTTTCTATATTTTTAGCCTCATTACTGAACCACATTTTCCACTGGAGATTTTGTCCGGGTTCAAGAACAGCCTGTGCCAATTCCCGCCAGTCCTTTGGTAGAATCCTATTACAAGTTGACCAGGTGTTTAACATTTGCTTTACATATGGGGAGTGCATGCCATAAGATGCTATTGCCTCCTTAAATCTTCGTAAGTCTAACATTTCAACTGGAACCCAAGTATTTTGTTCATTCTCTTCATCAGGTAGCTGCTGTACGGCTACTGGATAAATTAAGGGTGATTGTGTGAAAACTGGCTTTCTTTCTGTAACCTTACGATCCAATTTTGAAACAACTTCACTATTTATTTCTTCTGTCTGAATTTGAATTTCTCTATAATTCATTTTTACCGGTTTAACAAGTTTTTCTAAGACTGTTATCCTGGCACTTAAGTTGACGATCTTTTTAAATAGTAAAATGAGGATAAGAAAAGTAATAAACTGAATAATTCGATCAATATTAATCTTTTCATATAGTTGTTCCATTGTCAGAGTGCCTAAAATTTCAAACAAAGCCCAATTTTCTTCCAATGTACACATAAAGCCCATTTTTTTTTAATGTAGAAAAAAATTCTCTTTTAAATAGATATGTTAATTGACTTACCAAGTCTGGGTAGAACAGTAGAATCCCAGGGAATTTCACAGCCACCTGGTGTTCGAGGTGTGAATCCAGCGAGAGAGAGAGAGAGAGAGAGAGAGAGAGAGAGAGAGAGAGAGAGAGAGAGAAAGTGTAGCCACTTGAGCCGAGTCAAGCCTTGGCTTTACAGGCAGGAGCCCTGTTCAGCAGGGCAGGTCTGAGTTGTTTGTAGCAGTTGCAAGTAGCTCCAGCTGCGGGTCAGTCAGGCCTGGGCCCAAGCTAGGCAGCCGGGCCGCCCAGGCTGGAAACCGGACCTGCCGCCAAGCCAAGCCAAGCGGTTTTTAATGAATTCTTGTCACGTTGGGCGCCAAATGTAGATGTATCCAACCTTCTTATTAAATAATAAACACAGAACCAATGCAAAGAAGAAAGCCAAGAGGTCAGAGCTAAGAGCTAAAACCTTACCCTTCCTCCTGCGGTGGTCCTACCTCTCCAAACCAGAGCTACCCCTGTGTTAAAGTCTTTATATAGAGTTCCTGTCCTGCCTTCTCATTGGTTGTAAACCCAACCACATGACCGCCTCCTCACAGCCTGTCTGTATAGGCCTCCAGGTTTTCCATGATTGGTATTAAGATTAAAAGCATGTGTATCCAATAATGGCTGTATCCCTGAACACACAGAGACTTACCCAGCTCTGCCTACCAAGTGCTGGAATTACAAGTGTACGCTACCACTGCCCTGCTTTCCTATGGCTTGCTAATAGCTCTGACCCCCGGGCAACTTTATTTATTAACATACAAATAATATTTTAATACAAATAAAATATCACCATAGTAATATCTGTCTTTGAAATTGAAGTCTGTTTCTTGTATGCAGAAGGATGGATCCTGTTTTCTTTTTTTTCTCTTTTTCTGGAGCTGAGGACCGAACCCAGGGACTTGCGCTTGCTAGGCAGGCGCTCTACCACTGAGCTGAATCCCCAACCCCGATCCTGTTTTCTTATCCATTCTGTTAGCCTATGTCTTTTTATAGGCGAATGGAGTGCATTGATATTAAGGGATTTTAATGACCAGTGATTGTTAATTCCTGTTATTTTTTATTTTGTTGTTGTTGGTAGTGTGTGTTTCCCTTGGAATTGGCTGATGTGAGATTATCTATGCCTGTGTTTTAGTGGATGCAGCTAACTTCCTTGGGTTGGAGTTTTCCTTCCAGTACTTTCTATAGGGCTAGATTTTTGAATAGGTGTGGTTTAAATCTGGTTTTGTCATGGAATGTCTTGTTTTCTCCATCTATGGTGATTGAAAGTTTTGCTGGGTATAGTAGTCTGGGTTGGCATCCATGGTCTCTTTAATGTCTGCAAAATATCTGTCCAGTACTTTCTGGTTTTCAGAGTCTCCATTGAGAAGTCAGGTGTTATTCTGATGTGTCTGCCTTTATATGTTACTTGACCTTTTTCTTTTGCAGCTCTTAATATTTTTTATTTATTCTGTATGTTTAGTGGTTTGATTATTATGTGTCAAGGGGACTTTTTTTTTTGGTCCAGTCTTTTGGTGTTCTGTAGTCCTCTTGTATCCTCATAGGTATTTCCTTCTTTAGGTTGGGAAAGTTTTCTTTTATGATTTTGTTGAATATATTTCCTGTGCCTTTGAGCTGTAATTCTTCTCCTTCTTCTATCCCTATTATTCTTAGGTTTGGTCTTTTCATTGTGTCCCAGATTTCCTGGGTGTTTTGTGTTAAGAATTTGTTGGATTTAACATTTTTTTGACTAATGAATCTATTTCTTCTATCATGTTTTCAGTGCCTGAAAGTCTCTCTTCCATCTCTTGTATTCTGTTGGTTATGCTCACATCTATATTTCCTGTTCATTTACCCAGATTTTCCATTTCCAGAATTCCCTTGGTTTGTATTTTCTTTATTGCCTCTATTTTAATTTTCAAGTCTTGAACTGTTTTCTTCACCTGTTTGTTTTTTTTCTTGGTTTTCTTAAAGGGATTTATTGATTTCTTCAAATTTTTTGTCTTTTCCTTGATTTCTTTAAGAGAATTCTTCATTTCCTCTTTAACAGCCTCTATCATTTTCATAAAGTTATTTTTAAGCTTGTTTTATTCTGCTTCATCTGCTTTAGGATGTTCAGGTCTTGTTGTTGCAGAATCATTAGATCCTAATGGTGCCATAATACTCTTTATGTTGTTAAATGTATTCTTACACTGCCATTTGGGTTTAGGATAATTATATGAGTAGGTGTTGATTCTTGTGGTATCTTTGTTGGATGGGTCTTTGGATCCTTTATTGTCTGTTTCCTTTATTGTCTTTTGGCCTGAATGGCCAAGGGTTCTGGTGATTGGCTGGTTTTCAGGTTGAGTAGGGTTGTCTCAGCTGAGGTTTGTGGGGGATTGGGTGCCTAGATCTAGCATATTGACCAGTTCTTCCGGTTGCTGAGGGCATTACTTGTGCCTATGGGGTCTGTTCTTCCAACTGGTGTGGGTTGTGCCTATGCCTATGGAGTCTGTTCTTCCAACTGGTGTAGGTTTTGCCTGTGCCTGTTATTCCAGCTGGTGTGGGTGGTGCTTGTGCCTGTAGGATCTGCTGATGTTGCTGGAGAGGGCTGTTCACAGGGAGGCTGCTCTTCCACTTAATGCAGGTGGTGCTTGTGCCTCTAAGGGCTCTTCTTCCAATGGTGCAGGTGGTGCTTGTGCCTCTAAGGACTCTTCTTCCAAATGGTTCAGGTGGTGCTTGTGCCTCTAAGGGCTCTTCTTCCAAATGGTGGAGGTGGTGCTTGTGCCTCTAGGGGCTGCTGATTTTGTGGGGGGGTGGTTGGCCAGGAGGAGTATGATGGGTTTGGTGGGTTTCTGCAGCAGAGTGGGTCTTGTTGGTTACAGAGTCCAGTGAGTGGCAGTGGTGGTGGAGTGGCCTGCCCACAGGATTCTTACCTGCTGGCTGGCTGCTGTGGCTGAGGTGGGAGAGGGAGGAGCATAGAATGTGCCCTGGGGCTTAGGGCTTAGGGATTGGGGCAGCAAAACCATAACTCTTTTCTCTGCCTCTCAGAGATCTGCATCCAAGTAAAAAGCCCACTAAATTCTAGCCTCTGCTTTTGTTTGTTTGTTTGTTTAAATATAGTAACTGAATCCTCTTTATGTCACTCAAAAATTAAGGCCCTTTCCTTTTGCTTAAATGAATGGACTTTCAGGATGAACAGATATTTAAGAGAAACTGGAAACATGAAAGCAATATGCAAAGATAATAAAATAATCCCAAAGGAGAAAAAAATTTGAACAAGTAGGTGTTCATAAAATTAGAAATACGATTGTCAAAATACAAACAATGGCAAGTAGATAGACAAAATCTCCAATAAAGTAAAATCAAAATAGAGAATACATTTTAAATTGACTTTTAAAAACAATAAAAACAGAAATGTTAATAAATAAAAGATATTAGTATTCAGAAATAAAATTACTATTAGTATAAACAAAAACAGAACTTCACACAAAATGATCATTGTGACAATTTGTAGTGCAACGATAAGATGCTTGAAGCTTTTCCTGGAAGAAGTTGTTCATATATAAAAGAAGAGGAATTAGATGGACAGTAGAGTAGGATAGTATCTTTAAAAGAGATCTAAGGGAAAGATTATTTTCAAGCTAGAATTTAGAGCCAAATGATGAATCAGCTTTGGGGAATAATAGAAAATATCAGCTATGGAAGGCTCTAGCAACCACTGAATATGTACTAAAGCAAAACTAAAGAGTAAATCAAATAAACATGTTCATGTTTAGCAGTATGATAGTCAATTGTGGCTTTGGCAAGAGCTGTTGGTTTGGTAGTGCCCTAACTAACTTCCTTGGCAACTTTGTTTTTTTTGTTGTTGTTGTTTTGTTTTTTAGCAGCAACCACCTTTATTCATGGAAACTATTCTTTGACATTCATTTGTTGTTATGAACAAATGTTTGGTCCTGAAAATAAACTAACTCATTCTACATGGCAACTTTGTTTATAAGTTAAGGTAGCAGTAAAATTTGTGGGGTCATTTTGTCTATCTTATTCTAGCAAGTACTTTCAGTTTCAAGTTCCCTATTTCTTTGCCATCGCTGTCTTATTCCCATTTTACAGGTCTAATTGGATGCCATAGGAAATCAGTCTACTGGCATGTGATTGGAATGGGCACCACCCCTGAAGTACACTCAATATTCCTCGAAGGTCACACGTTTCTCGTGAGGAACCACCGTCAGGCTTCCTTGGAAATATCACCAATAACTTTGCTTACTGCTCAAATACTCTTGATAGATCTTGGACAGTTCCTGCTATTTTGTCATATCTCTTCCCATAAGCATGGTACTACTATTTTGGATCTTAAAAATGAATATTATAAAATATTTTATTCTAATCTTAATGAAATTTCCTGGGCACTGTACAATACAATGTGTTGCAGAAATGCTGTTATAGAGTTAAGATTATGTTAGACTTCAACTGAAATCTTCTAATGTAAAGATTTTTATCTTGAGTATATAAGGACTTTATTGTTAGTACAATAGTATTGTGGGCTTTTAGTTAAATATATGTGAAAGAAGGAGGAGACATAGTTTAGGAATGAATGAGATAGGAAAAATGAAGGAGAGTATGTTATTGGTTTCTCAGCCTGACCCCATTAACTAGGCTTCAGTACTCTGGGAAGAGATGTTTCCATGAGAAATCTAGGGAAATGAGGTGTCACATGATGTTTTCAAGGACTATTTTGATGGAGGTTTTGCAAAGGAGCAAAGATCCTATGAACAAATGTGCCTACAGTATCAATTCCTGGTCACATGATGTTTTGGGTAGTAGTTGTGCAGATTCATATCAGATAATCCTTTTACTTCCATTTTCTTCTTGTGTATTCTTTTTCATTTTTTGTCTTGAATCAACCCAATAACTCTGTCTTAGTTATGTCCATTTAAGGCTTAGCCTATTATATTGCCAGAACAGAATATCAGAAATAGGGTAATTTATAATAAACAAAGTTATTATCTCACACAGTTCAAGAGACCAGGAAGCACAATATCAAGATATTGTCATTTGATAGGTGCTTTCTTTCTGTGTTACAGTACAGGAAAATGATACACATGGCAAAGGGGCAAAAGAGAAAGAGGAAGAGAGAGAGGGAGGAAGGAGAGAAGCAATCTTCTGACATTGTTTGTGTTGTCTGACTGCAGATGGCATGGAAGCTTATGTCAAAGTAGATAGCTGCCCTGAGGAACCCCAATGGCCAAAGAAAAATAATGAGGAAATGGAAGATTATGATGATGATCTTGATTCAGAAATGGACATGTTCATACTGGATGATGATAACTCTCCTTTTATCCAAATTCGCTCAGTTGCCAAGAAGTACCCTAAAACTTGGATACATTATATTTCTGCTGAGGAAGAAGACTGGGACTATGCTCCTTCAGTTATCACCTCTAATGATGGGTAAACACCTTTGGACTCTTGGTACTACCCTCCCCTATGCTCAAATTCTTCTTACTTATTCAAACCAACAAATACTTAAGCCATATTTAAGAGTTATTATGTCATAGGATCAAATGGTAAGGATGTTTTGCTAGCCACCATTCCATCACTGTGGCAAAATACCGAAATTAACAACTTTTAAGTAGGAAAGATTTGTTTTGACTCATGGGTTTGACTCATAGAATTTTCAGTCCATGGTTGCTTGACTACTGCTTTGGGCTTGTGACAGCACAGAAATTCATAATAAAGTGCACAGTGCAAGGGGCCTGTTCCATACATAGCTATCAGGAAACAAAGAATAGATAAAAGGGGCCTGAGGTTCCAATATCATCCATTCAAGGGCATACCCCCAATGACCTAAGTTCTTGTCGCTAGGCTCTAACTCCTAAAGGTTCCATCACCTCTCACTAGTTCCATATCCTGGTGACTAAGTGTTGCTAGAGTTTTCCTGCCTGGCCTACAGTCAGGACAAATTTCTCTCACCTGCCAGTCCCACAGCCGTCAGATCCGACCAAGTAAACACAGAGACTTGTATTGGTTACAAACTGTGTGGCCATGGCAGACTTCTTGCTACTTTTCTTACAGCTTAAATTAATCCATTTCCATTAATCTATACCTTGACACATGGCTCGTGGCTTACCGGCATCTTCACATGCTGTTTGTCATCGTGGCGGCTGGCAGTGTCTCTCTGACTCAGCCTTCCACTTCCCAGCTTTATTCTCCTCCTTGTCCCGCCTACACTTCCTGCCTAGCCAATGGCCAATCAGTGTTTTATTTATTGACTAATTAGCAACACATTTGCCATACAGAACATCCCACAGCAACTAAATCTTTAATACATGTGCATTCTGTAGAACATTAGATGTTAGCATAGGTAAGCCTAAGACTACTTATACTTCTCTCACTCTTTGCTTTGAGGAAATCATATTAGAATTGGATTTTTGACTATCTAAAATTTTTTATCCTTACACTTCACCTTTTTGCCTCTCATACAGAAATTATAAAAGCCAGTATCTGAGCAATGGTCCTCATCGGATTGGTAGAAAATACAAAAAAGTCAGATTTATAGCATACACAGATGAAACTTTTAAGACTCGTGAAACTATCCAGCATGAATCAGGAATCTTGGGACCTTTACTTTATGGGGAAGTTGGAGACACTTTGTTGGTAAGTCAAGGGAAAATAAGAGATTGCTTCAGAAAAAGAGAAGTTTCAAGGCTGGAGAGATGCTCAGTAGTTAAGAGCACTTGTTATTCTTGCAGAGGAACTGGGTTCAGCTCTCAGAACTCACATGGCAGCTCACAACCATCTGTAACTCTAGTTCTAGGGAATCCAAAGCCCTCTGCTGACCTCCATGGGTACCAAGCATACATGCTGTACACATATATACATACAGGCAAACCACTCTTATGCATAAATAAAATAAATCTTTTTTTAAAAAAAGTCTAGAAGGGTTTGAGTTTCTGTGATCCTTCAAAATTTGGTCTTATCTCCAATGGACAGAATCTTTTAAAAATTATGAATGTTACACAAATAAAATATACTCATATTTAATGAGTATATGGAATAAAAATATAATGTGACCAATCACACTCTCAACTTCTTTTAACTACTCACTGATGCATCCATATACTTCCAAAACTTTCTTCATTAATTGTTTTTTCCTTCATTAACTTTTAAAATAGAAATCATACTCTCAGATCTAGAGGTAATCTTCAGGCATCTTCAGTACTATTTCCATGTTACAGTTTTTTCTTTTTTATTCTTCTTTAAAGCTCTTGTAATCAGACAGTGTCACCCGTCACCCTTGCTTGAGGCTACTTATTGTCTTCCTTGTTATACCTGCTTATTAAGTGATAAATCTTATAACCTGAACCACTGTCTCCTCCTCCAGTGTTGAGGAATTACGTGCCAAGAATACAGAAAGGCTGAAGAAAAGTAATGTCCTTAGCAGACACCCAAATTTCACTTCGTGTAGGAGATGTGGGCAAGACTTACTGAAGTAATTCAAATTGAAAGGGTCATGACAAAACTACGCAGCTACCTAATCTTCCTTTTCATGAAAAGAATGAATATATTGAGTTTTATTAAGGGCTCAGACTCCTGTAATGTGGATATAGGAAGCTTTTGATTTTCTGGAGCTAGGCTACAGTTTGCTTGTTGATCCTAGTCATCTTAGGAGTTGATCTCATATCTCACCTATACTTTCAGATTATATTTAAGAATCAAGCAAGCCGACCATATAACATTTACCCTCATGGAATCACTGATGTCAGCCCTCTACACTCAAGGAGATTGCCAAGAGGTAAGTAGTATCTCAGTTTATAGGTCTTTCTTGATGTAGATACATTTGAGGTACAACTCCAGCTGTTGACACACGATTTTGTTTTTGTTTTTGTTTTGTTGTTGTTGTTTTTTGAGACAGGGTTTCTCTGTGTAGCTTTGGAGCCTGTCCTGGAACTCACTCTGTAGACCAGGCTGGCCTCGAACTCTCAGAGATCTGCCTGCCTCTGCCTCCTGAGTGCTGAGATTAAAGGCGTGCGCTGCTGCCGCCGCCACCGCCGCCGCTGCCACCGCCACCACCACCACCACCACCTGCCTGACACACAATTTTTACAATAATTTTACATAGGTCTTCTTTGCTTTTTCTAAACATTGATTCTAAAGATAATAAACCTAAAAATAGTATCATTTTAGTAATGCAAAGTCAAGGTCATTTTATCAATTTATTTACCATAGAACTAGGTAATATGCTGTGGTTATTTTCTTGTCCATAATCCTAATCATTTTATTATTAAAATAAAATAGAGTCTTTTATATGCAAGAATATGCAAATATTCTTATTTTTCTGTTATTTGTAGTAAGAGGTAAATTTGTTCAAACTAACATGTTAAGAAAACATGGCATAGGTGAGGGAGAAATGCCTGACTCCCCAAACCCTCCCATCCTCACCCCCACCCTCCCCACCCTTTGCTGCCTGTGGCAGGTGGGAAAGCAGGTCCTGAGGTCATGAGAGCAGGAGAGCTGGCCCTGCCCCTCACCAGCTGCAGCACTTGGGATAGCATGCCCTGCACCTCAACTGGGCAACACAGTAGAGCTGGCCTTGGTGGTATAGGTGTGTGTGAGCCAGCCCTGAAGGTGAACCTGTCCTGCCCCTTGTTGCATGTTGCATATGGTGAACTAGCCAGGACAGTGCTGGAAAGCCCACCCCAGTGGTGAGAATTGAGGGAAAGCTGGCGAGCTGACCAACCCTGCAACCACCCAGGTCCAGAACCAGGGCTATGAGTTGGCCCAACCCAACATCCACCCCATTTATGATCTGCTGGAGCATGTGAGGGGCCAGTCCTGCAGACCCAAAGCTGCAGGATCTCCATGACACAGGCAACAACAGGATATCCCAGAGGAGTCCCAGTGAGGGCCCAGTATCGATAGTGTAGCAGAGACCAGAGGTCTCAAACCAGACCAATGACTCATTGCAATGAACACTTGCAAGCAAAGATATATGAACTAAAGGGTATAATGTGTGACTCACTGTGTCACAGTACAGCTTCCACAATGAGGTTTTTCTTTTTTTTTCATTTCTCTTAAATTTTATTTTATATTATTTGGGGGGGCGGGTTTGCAAGGGCAGAGGGCAGATACGAAGAGATGGAGAGATGAATGGGATCAAGATGCATGATGTAAAAACCACAAAGAATCAATAAAAAGTTTTTTAAAAAACATCTCCTGGGCCCATTTTTATTGTATAAAATAATTTTTTGAATCTTCAGTTTATAGCAGGTATCATTTTACTTTCTGTTTACTGAAAAATTTCACCAATACATATGGGTTAGTAGTTCCCTTGAAATAAAAACATGATTATTGTTAAAAGGGGAACTTTAGATACATTTAACTTGACAGAATTTACTTGAGAAAAGTAATAATTCATGAATTAATTTTGGACTACAAATGATTCAGAATGCTCCACCTCACCACACATACCCATAGACTGTATTTACAGACAGAGAACAGAAAATGACATAGAAATAACCTGATTAAATGCTGTTAGCGTTTGTCTTATATGGTGTTTTCACAGCTTCAGCCTTAAATGGGCTGGAGGTTCAGCTGTTATGATTTGCTAAGACTCAGCTACTTGTTACAAGAGTATACTTCCAAGTTAAAATTGTTTATATAACAAGTTAGGCTGCAGTTTCTATGCACAGAAACCTTTAACACAAAGTTGAAACACGTATAGAAGCAGGTTTAGGCCAAACTTAATTCAACATTACTAAATATATAGCTCACTATACTCTAATTGATCTATTTCTATTTTGGGTGTGGGTAGGTATAAAGCATGTGAAGGATTTGCCAATTCATCCAGGAGAGATATTCAAGTATAAATGGACAGTTACTGTAGAAGATGGACCAACTAAATCGGATCCACGGTGCCTGACCCGCTATTATTCAAGTTTCATTAACCCTGAAAGAGATCTAGCTTCAGGACTCATTGGCCCTCTTCTCATCTGCTACAAAGAATCTATAGATCAAAGAGGAAACCAGGTGAGATCTTCCCTTACCAAGTATTAAGTTTGAAACTAAAAGTGAAATAAAATGCCTATGAACTTATAGATATTCCCTATACTCTCTTAATATAGGTACCTCTATAACCTGTAGAAAATATTACCCAATAAAAGTGATTAAGCTGAGTTCCACTTAGCTTTTATTAAATTGAGTTTTCTAAGAAACTTGCCTTTTGGATAAACAGAAAAGCCAGGACACTAAATTCTTTCTATAATACTCAGTCCCAATCTGAGATTTTGCTTCCCTTCAAGGACCTTGCCCATTTTCACCTGTCCAGTTGCCACCTACATTTAGATGGCCAATTTTATTTGAGGCAGGGTTTCAGGTGTCCCAAGCTGGCCTTGAACTACTTATGTAGCTGAATATGGTCATTGACTTCTGGTCCTCCTGCCTATACCTTCTGAATACTGGAATTACAAGTATGTGTCAGTTTATGTCCAGTTTGTGCAGTACTGGGGATCAGGCCCATGGTTTTGTGCATGCTAGGCAAACATCTACCAATTGAAATACTCTCCCAACCTCTGTAATTTTTTAAACCTACAAATTTATGTCTACAGCCTATGTTTCTCTCCTGACATCTCATGATGAATGAATCAAAAGCACCTTAAAATTAGCCATGTAGGTGACACATGCCTCCAATCTCGGTAAAGGGAGGCTGAGTTAGGTGAATTTTGAGTTCAAGGCCAGCCTGGAATACATGGGAACTTCTAGGCCAGCTTCTCCTATGAGCAAAACCCTGTCAGAAAACAAAAGTAGTACATATGTAACATCTACAACACTATGTGACATTTAGTAAGGAGCAAATATTTGTTGAATAAAATAGAGGAAAATATAAAACTATTTTGATTATTGTTAGAATTTTGACTATTTTCACTGCTTTAGAAAATTATCTAAACTGGGCAGTAGTGGCACATGCCTTAATCCCAACACTCAGGAGATGAATCTGTGAGTTTAAGGCCAACTTGGTCTACAGAGTGAGTTTCAGCACAGCCACATCTGTTACACAGAGAAACCCTGTCTCAAAAAACCAAAACAAAAAGAAAAGTGTCTGAGTAAGAAAAACTTATTTCTTTACAAAAGTCTTATTTCTTGGCTCCAGAAGAACTCATTGCTATATTTTGAGCTTGACTATGCATTCATTTTGGCTATTTAGGATACATAAATTTGCCATGGTCCACGGCCTAATACAGCAGATAGAAATTAATAATTCAGATGTCAACCCACCAGATGAATAATTCTCTGATGGAGGAACCTCATTTCAAGCAAGGCTTATGAGGCCATGGACTCTGAATATTGTTTGCTTCTGTCTGTAATTTCACATGTGTTAAAACAGCTGTGGGATCTCCCCACGAGCTGTACTGCAATGTGTCTATATCATGATTACATCTCATCTTATGGACATTTATTCTGTGGACTGCCTAAAAGATGACTCCTCATTAAACGGTATTGTTCAATTGATATCAATAGTATTAGTTTACATAGGGTTTGATGAATAAATATGTATTCAAAGAAATACTACACAAGTCAGGAATTATAAATCCCTGAGATTGTTTTATATCAGAGCTCAGGCTGACATAGGAAAACAGTTGAGTCCAGACTGGCTAAATTCCTTTAATCTTTATGCTGAGAATTACAGTTACAGGTTTCTTGTACATCATTAGGTGACACAAAGCTTCAAAAGAGCTTTAGATTAGAACAGGTGTCTTGCTATCACAAGATCACACAGCTGAGTTGCCTGGCTAGGTTGTAAATACAAACACAGCCCTATTATTACTAGCTGGCAAATGATTTAGTCCTTTCACCCATTCTTGACCTCACTTTGTAAAAATATATTCTGACTAGTCAAGGCTACAGAAAATAACTTAACTCTAGCCCCTAATGAGGGCTACAGGTGTTCTTAGGTAATCAGAAGTTACATACAAGATAGGAAAATATATTTCAAGATTTAAAAATGCTTTTATTATCACTGTGCTATTGGAGAATGTCCTAGTGAGTTCATATTAAGAAAATTAAGGCAAACCTGAGTTCCTACCAAAGCATTTATGACACAGCTCTCTTTCTGTAAACACTTCTAGAAAGCCCGGTGTTTCTGCTAATCACAAAATGTTAGATAATGTAATGACTGATATATTTGCTGCTGCAGTTGTACTTTACAGCCAATTAAGAAGTTGAGATTTACTACTTGTAAGTATTGGGATGACTCTGTTTCTTATCATTTACTGAAATGTGACCTTAAAATGTAACTCCTATATTCAACATAAAAGTTTCTCTTAAATATATATATAGCTGTAAGAATAAAGAGAGAGAGCCGGGTGGTGGTGGTGCATGCCTTTAATCCCAGCACTTGGAGGCAGAGCCAGGTGGATCTCTGTGAGTTCAAGGCCAATCTGGTCTACAGAGCGAGATCCAGGACAGGCACCAAAACTACACAGAGAAACCCTGTCTCAAAAAAAAAAAAAAAAGAATAAAGAGAGAGACTTCATAAGAAAATAGACAGAGAAGCCTAGATGAAAAAAGAGAACAAACACAAAAATAAAGTTACCATCTGCCATGGATGGTCTTTCTGTGTGCTGTGAATATGTGTTGCTATCATTGGTTAATAAAGAAGCTGCTCTGGCCTATGGCAAGACAGGTTATAGCCAGGCAGAAAATCCAAGGAAAGATACAGAGAGGAGGAAGGCAGAGTGGGGGTAGACATGATCCAGCTGCCCAAGGAGCAACAAGATGCCAGCAGACCGGTAATGCCAAGGCCATGGGGCAAAATATAGATTAATAGAACTGGGTTAATTTAAGATGTAATAGCCAGCTAGCATGAAGGTATAACATATGGTATACAAATCCAGAGTAGTGGGACTTTGAACTTAATATTTGGATATGATTAAATATCTGTCCTAAGAATGTTTCATAATTGTACTTTTCCAACCAGCTTTTGGAAGATGACTGATGTAGATATTCTCCAATTTCCTCTTCAGCATTTTGGCTTTTGCAACTATGGGTTATACAAAATGAAATTTACACACATGAAATTTAGATATTAAATCTTATACTCAATTAGCAGGTGAAACTCATGAATTTGGCTCACTATACAAAGTGCTATTCTAAGATATTGAATTTTTTAGAACAAAATCTTTAAGGTATCAGTATTATTCATTGTTCATCCTGTCATATCTGAATTCCTTTTTATATTTTTAGTTTACTATAAGCTGGTAGGCTTATGTAAAGATAGTTGCAAGATAGGAACTTAGGAATGGTTTGATTTTATTTAACTTGGATGACTTATCTTTAAGATCTATATTTCTCTACATTAAACATGGAGAAAATGAGGCTATAAACTGTACCAGTATATGATCTTGGGTCCAGGAAGAATGAAATTTACTTGATCCAGCTACTTTCCGCCTTGAGGTTGCACTAGTTCTAAACATATATTCATCATTCAAAATGCCTATCCCTCTTCTAAGACATGCCATAATAGTGACTATTCAGAGGAAATGAATTGAGCCAAAGGGTTAGTATATGCCATCCCTCCATCCTGCACAGCTAGCTCCTACCTACAATATAAGTGGCATTTCCTTCTCCCTTTTAATATATGTTCTTAACAGATGATGTCAGACAAGAGAAATGTCATCCTGTTTTCTCTATTTGATGAGAACCAAAGCTGGTATATCACAGAGAACATGCAACGCTTCCTCCCCAATGCAGCTGATACACAGCCCCAGGACGCTGAGTTCCAGACCTCCAACATCATGCACAGTAAGTAAAGAATCACTTATAGCTGGGTGGTGGTGGCACACACCTTTAATCACAGCACTCAGGACTGAGAGGCAAGCAGGTCTCTGAGTTCCAGGCCAGCCTGGTCTACAGAGTGAGTTCCAAGACAGCCATGGATACACAGAGAAACCCTGTCTCGGAAAACAAAAACAAAAAAAAGAATCATTTATATTTAATGCACATCTGGTAAAGGGAAATTGACAGCCCCAACTGATGTCTAAGTAATATCTGTTATGAATGGACTATAAATAAATATGTAACTGTGACCATATAATGCATATTTTAAAAATCCACTAACCACTTTTCCTTTCAATATTTATTTGGCTACCCTGGCCTTTTAATTTGTATTTTATCTCTTATATTACTCCTTTTCACCAACTATTCCATACCAAGATAACTCATTTCAAAATACTTTTTCTTTTTTTATTAAGAGATTTTCTATTCATTTTACATGTCAACCACAGATTCCCCTGTCTTCCCTCCTCCCACCCCCCAGCCTTCTCCCCTAACCCTCTCCCCATTTCCACCTCCTCCAAGGCAATGTCTCCCATGGGGAGTCAGCAGAGCCTGGTACATTAAGTTGAGGCAGGTCTAAGCCCCTCCTCCTTGCACCAAGGCTGCACAAAGTGTCTCACCATAGGCACTAGGTTCTAAAAAGCCAGCTCATGCACTAGGGACAGGTCCTGGTCCCACTGCCTGGGGGCCCCCTAAACAGTTCAAGCTAAACAACTGTCTCATTTATCCAGAGGGCCTAGTCCGGTGCCATGGGGGCTCCTTAGCTATTGGTCCACTGTTCATGTGTTTCCACTAGTTTGGCTAGTTGTCTCTGTTCTTTTTCCAACCGTGGTCTTGATATCTCTTGCTCATAGCATCCCTCCTCTCTCTCATCGATTGGACTCCTGGAGCTCCACCTGGGACCTGGCCGTGGATCTCTGCGTCTGGTTCTATCAGTCACTGGATGAGGGTTCTATGATGTCAGTTAGGGTATTTAGCCATCCAAACAACAGAGTGGGTCAGCTTAGACACCCTCTCAACCACTGCTTGTAGTCTATGATGGAGTCATCCTTGTGGATTCCTGGGGACCTCCCTAGCACTGTGCTTCTCCTTAGTCCCATGGTGTCTTCATTTATCATGGTATCTCTTTGCTTGTTCTCCCACTCTGTTCCTGATCCAGCTTGGACCTCTCACTCCCCTAAGCTCTCATTCACCCGTACCTTGCCCTCCATTACGCACCCTCACCCTCAGTTTGCTCATGTAGATCTTACCCATTTCTCCATCGCTGGGTGATCCCTATGTCTATCCTAGGGTCCTACTTACAAGCTACTCTCCCTGGAGCTGTGGGTTGCAGTCTGGTTATCATTTGCTTTACATCTAGTATCCACTTATAAGTGAGTACATACCATCTTTGTATTTCTGAGTCTGGGTTACCTCACTCAGGATGATATTTTCTAGTTCCAGCCATTTGCCTACAAACCTCATGATGTCATTGTTTTTCTCTGCTGAGTAGTACTCCATTGTGTATATGTACCACATTTTCTTTATCCATTCTTCAGTTGAGGGGCATCTAGGTTGTTTCCAGGTTCTGGCTATTACAAACAGTGCTGCTGTGAACATAGTTGAGCATGTGTCCCTGTGTTATTATTGAACATTCCTTGGGTATATGCCCAAGAGTGGTATAGCTGGGTCTTGAGGTAGATTGATTCCAAATTTTCTGAGAAACCGCCATACTGATTTCCAAAGTGGCTGTACAAGTTTGCATTCCCACCAACAGTGTAGGAGAGTTCCCCTTGCTCCACATCCTCTCCAACATAAGCTGTCTTCAGTGTTTTTGATCTTAGCCATTCTGACAGGTGTAAGATGCTATCTCAGAGTCGTTTTGATTTGCATTTCCCTGATGACTAAGGATGTTGAGCAATTCCTTAAATGTATTTCAACCATTTGAGATTCTTCTGTTGAGAATTCTCTGTTTAGCTCTATGACCTATTTTTTAATTGGACTGTTAGGTATTTTGATGTCTAGTTTCTTGAGTTCTTTATATATTCTGGATATCAGTCCTCTGTCAGATGTGGGATAGGTGAAGATCTTTTCCCATTCTGTAGGCTGTTGTTTTGACTTATTGACCATGTCTTTTGCCCTAAAAAAGCTTTTCAGTTTCAAGAGGTCCCATTTATTAATTGTTTCTCTCAGTGTCTGTGCTGCTGGTGTTATATTTAGGAAGTTATCTCCAGTGCCAATGTGTTCAAGACTACTTCCTACTTTCTCTTCTATCAGGTTCAGAGTAACTGGATTTATGTTGAGGTCTTTGAGCCACTTGGACTTAAGCTTTATACATGGTGACAGATATGGGTCTATTTGCAATCTTCTACATGCTGACATCCAGTTATGCCAGCACCATTTGTTGAAGATGCTTTCTTTTTTCCATTGTACACTTTTGGCTTCTTTGCCAAAAATTAGGTGTTCATATGTGTAGATGTAATTCAGTATAGATATAGCCAACGGTTTTATCAGACAAGAACACAGAGCCGATTCAGAGAAGAAAGCCAAGAGGTCAGAGCCAAGAGCCTCACCCTTCCTGATTCAGGGATCCTCCTCCGCCCAGAGAGCTCTCCAAAAGAGGAGCCCTCCTTCCTGTGTGTCTGTCTCTAAATCTCCTTGTTCTGGCTTCTGATTGGTTGTAAACCCAATCATGTGACTGCCTCGTCCCTGCCTGTATGTACCGCCCTCCAGGTCCTTAAAGGCGTACGCCACCACTGCCACTCACTTGCTATGGCTCTAATAGCTCTGACCCCAGGCAACTTTATTTAAAATACCACCACATTTCCCCTTTTCTAATTTAATAAAAAGGAAAAAAAAGAAAAAGGTTATAACTAACAAAAGAAAAACTACATACAGAAGTACAATAACTATATACAATGTCTAAATAATTTCTAGTCCATTCTTCTTGGCTGTGTATATATGGCTTCATCTCAGCATCCCGTTCTTCTCCACATCCCTCTGTCAAATGCCATATTCTGTAGATCTCTGAAGGGTTTGAAGATGACCTGTCTAAAATATATCTGCTCAATTTTTAAAACATATCTAATATGACTACAAGTTCCATTGTAATGTCTAACTACTAACTTTCATTTCTTTATATCCTAATAGTTGATAATAATAACATTCAAGGATCAGAAAATTGCATTGTTAAATGAACGAACGGTATAAGTACAATTAGAAATATACATATAGCATTTTCTAACAATATCAATTCCAATATATATAACTTGTATACAATATAAAACAATCCAATCCAATGTAAAATACTTAAAACTAGTAATTGTCTTTTTCTTCTTCTTTCTTTCTTTTCTTTTTTTTTAATAAGAACCTTAAATCTAATCTCCTTTGCTTAGCCTTTTTCCTAACCCTTGACAACAACTTGTAACCAATCCCCTAAACAATGAAAATTATCCCAGACCCAAAACCCATTAAAAAGACCAAAAAACCACCTGCCCCACACCACCTCTTTGGGAATGTGGGCGTCGTATTCTTAAAATTGCTTCCTGCTGGGTATGGGCGAAGTTATCTTTATCCTGAAAGAAAAATTTTAGGTTAATTGTCAAATTCTAGGAAAGGTAACCATATCCTTCATTATCCAGTCTGTGTATAATGCCAAAGTTCAGGGTTTATCTCAAGTCCTTATTCAAGTAGTCTTTGAGACTGGATCATCTCAGCTAGTCATCTCAAAATTACTCTGAGCACCTTGTAGTTCAAAGCTGATCAGTTGTCTCATTTGTCCAGTGTTCTTCAGATTCCTTAACCTCCATTCTCCTAAAAGACAAAAACAAAAACCTTTCCCCAAGACTAATTTTGGGGATGTTCCTTTTTGCTAAGTTATTATCTGATTAAATGAAAAGACATGTGTTACTGGTATAAGTTAGTTTAAATTGGATGTTCATGTTGGTTGATGAACTATCACCTCCTCTAATTAAGAGGTTTCTCTTGTTCAAATCGAACCTTTATCAATTTTGATGGTACCCACGACTTATCTTCTCCTGTAGAAACAAGAGCAAAACCTCGTCCCCAACGTAACACATACCCTGGTTTCCATTCTGAGGTCAGCACATTCTTAAAGTATATAGGCTGATTTAATTTTGTAGTTTTTTCTATTATCCAATGTCTCTCTGCAGCTCTTGTTCCTTTCTCATTGGCATTAAGAAAATTCAAAGTTAATAGAGCATTATGCAGTCTGTTTCTGGGGGTTTTTGTTATCCCTTTCTGTTTATTTAGCATATCCTTTAGAGTTCTGTTTGATCTTTCTATAACTGCTTGACCTGTAGGATTATGTGGTATGCCTGTAATATGCTTTATATTGTAATAAGCAAAAAACTGTATCATTTTAACAGAGACATATGATGGAGCATTATCAGTTTTGATTTGTGCAGGTATACCCATGATGGCCATAACTTCTAGCAAATGAGTAATTACAGAATCAGCTTTTTCAGAACTCAAAGCAGTTGCCCACTGAAATCCTGAATAAGTATTGATAGTGTGGTGTACATATTTCAATTTTCCAAATTCTGCAAAGTGGAACACGTCCATCTGCCAGATTTCATTCCTTTGAGTACCTTTTGGGTTACATCTAGCTGGTAATGGCGTTTGATTGTAGAAGGAACAAGTAGGACATTTCTTTACTATTTCTTTGGCTTGTTGCCAGGTTATGGAAAAATCCTTTTTTAAACCTTTACTATTGACATGATGTTTTTTATGAAATTCTGGGGCCTCCAGCACATTTCCTATCAATAATTTATCAATCTCATCATTGCCTTGTGCTAGAGGGCCTGGCAGACCAGTATGGGATCGAATGTGAGTTATATATAAAGGATGACTCCTTTTCCTGATTGTATCTTGTAATTGAATAAATAGTGAAGTTAATTCTGAAGCATCAGGGATAAATTCTGCAGTCTCGATATGTAATACTACTCTTTCAGCATACTGAGAGTCAGTTACTATGTTGAGAGGTTCTGAAAAATCCATTAATACCAACAGAATAGCATACAATTCTGATTTTTGAACTGAATTATAAGGACTTTGAACCACTTTACTTAAATTTTCTGATTTGTAACCTGCCTTTCCTTGTTTGTTGGCATCTGTATAAAATGTACGAACTCCAGATATGGGTTTTTCCCGTACAATTTGAGGCAAGATCCAATCAGCTCTCTTTATAAGATCAATTCTATCGCTTTTGGGATATTTGCTGTTAATTTCTCCCAAAAAATTACTGCAAGCTCTTTGCCAAGGTTCACTTTCTGTCCATAATTTTTCAATGTCCTCCTTAGTTAAAGGTACGACAATTTCTGCTGGGTCTATTCCTGCTAATTGACGAAGTCTCAATTTTCCTTTCCAAATCAAGTCAGAGATTTTTTTCCACATAAGTTTTTAATTTTTTATTTGGTTTATTTGGTAAAAATATCCATTCTAATATAATATCTTCCCTCTGCATTAATATTCCTGTAGGAGAATGTCTAGAAGGTAAAATAACCAAAATGCAATCCAGCTTTGGATCAATACGGTCCATGTGTCCTTCATGTACTTTCTTTTCTACCAAGGCCAATTCTTTCTCAGCTTCAGGTGATAATTCTCTTGGACTATTTAAGTCCTTGTCACCTTCTAAGGTTTTGAACAAATTATGCAGTTCATCATTTTTTACCCCACCAATAGTTCTTAGAGGAGAAATATCTCCAAATAATCTTTGAAAGTCATTAAGAGTCTGTAGTCTATCTCTCCTAATTTGCACCTTTTGGGGTCTAATTTTTTGTAGTTCTATTTTATATCCTAAATACTTAATAGAATCTCCTCTTTGTATCTTTTCAGGAACAATCTGTAATCCCCAGCAAGGCAAAATTTTCTTTACTTCTTCAAACATTCTTTCTAAAGTATCTGCATTTGAGTCGGCTAGTAAAATATCATCCATATAATGATAAATTATAGATATAGGAAATTTTTTACGTATCACTTCCAATGGCTGTTGTACAAATTATTGGCACAGAGTTGGGCTATTCAACATTCCCTGTGGGAGGACCCTCCATTGAAATCTTTTAACCGGTTGAGAATTATTATAAGTAGGCACTGTGAAAGCAAATCTTTCTCTGTCTTTTTCTTGTAAAGGTATTGAAAAGAAACAGTCTTTTAAATCAATAACTATGAGAGGCCATCCTTTTAGTAACAGAGTAGGCAAAGGAATTCCAGATTGTAGAGAGCTCATTGGCTGAATTACTTTGTTAATTGCTCTAAGATATGTTACCATTCTCCATTTACCCAATTTCTTTTTAATAACAAATACAGGAGAATTCCAAGGGCTGGTTGATTCCTCAATATGCTGAGAATTTAACTGTTCTTCTACCAGCTCTTCTAAAGCCTGAAGTTTCTCTGTGGTTAAAGGCCATTGCTGGACCCATACAGGCTTGTCTGTCAACCATTTTAAAGGCAGAGCTGTTGATGTCTTTGGAAGATCATCGGTTGTTGTGCCCTGTTCTTGTATAACATGGATGGTTGGTGACCATTCAGAATATCGCCTTCTAATATTTCTCTCAGAAACATGTGCTGGTTTCTGATTTGTTTCTGAGATTGGAGGGATGTTAATCTGAGTATTCCATTGTTGCAACAAGTCTCGGCCCCACAGGTTCATAGCTATGTTAGCTACATATGGTTTCAATTTTCCTCTCTGTCCTTCTGGACCTATACATTCGAGCCATCTTGCACTCTGTTTCACCTGAGATAATGTCCCAATACCTAACAGTTGAACGTTTACCTCCTGAAGAGGCCAAGTTGGATGCCAAAATTCTGGTGCAATTATGGTAACATCCGCACCTTTGTCTACCAGACCAGACAACAAAACATCATTTATTTTTATCGATAATTTTGGTCTTTGTTCATTAATAGAAGTTTGCCAAAAAATTTTCTTTATGTTTTCTCCTGAATTTTCTATTCTCTCTGTTTCATCATCCTGACCAGCATGACTTATTCCAATAGGCATTTGGTTATTTAATTGCTCTGAGTAGGGGTTTCCTCTATGACTGCAGGAAAGGTTTGAACTGGATTTGCTATTGGGGCCTGCATGAGGCCCCTCTGGGAGTTTCCCGAAGACTGAGGCAAAGGATTACCCTGTCTGTCCCTTGTTGATCTACATTCGTTGGTCCAGTGTTTTCCCTTACCACACCTTCTGCATACTCCAGAAGGAAGGGGCATTCTGTTGCCATTGTTCCTTGAGGAAACATTGTTTCTAGGAATGACCTGTTTACAGTCCCTTTTCAAATGTCCTTGCTTTCCACATCCAAAACATCTAACATTCCTCAAACCTCTTGAAATTGCTTCTCCTACCCACGTATCATCATGCTCATGAGTTTCAACATTAACTGTGTCTCTAATCCAATCTTCCAAAGGTGCAGATCTTGCCTTTAACGGCCTGATTTTTGTTTTGCATGCTGCATTTGCATTCTCAAAGGCCAAAATTTCAATTATTATCTTACCAGCTTCTGAATCCGGGACCATTCTCTTTACTGCTGAAGCCAGTCTTTGTAAAAAATCTGTGAAAGATTCTTTTGGGCCTTGTATAACCTTTGTAAATGACTCAGTTTTTTTTCCTGGTTCCTCAACTCTGTCCCATGCATTCAAGGCTGCTGTTCGACATAAAATTAGGGTTTGGACATCATATAAACATTGTGCTGGTGCTGAAGCATATTGACCTTCTCCCATAAGCTGATCCTGGCAGACTTGTATTCCTTTATCCCTCCACTGTTTTTCTATGTTTTTAGCTTCATCCTTGAACCAAGTTAGCCACTGAAGCCTTTGACTGGGTTCCAGAACAGCTTGTGCCAGCTCCCACCAATCCTGTGGTACAATCCTATTATATGTTGACCAAGAGTTTAGCATTTGCTTTACATATGGGGAATGCATGCCATAAGATACTATTGCCTCCTTAAACCTTCGTAAATCCAACATTTCGATTGGAGCCCAAATATTTTGTGTAGTCATTTAATCAGGCAACTGCTGTATGGTTACTGGACAAACCAAGGGTGACTGTGTGAAAACAAGCTTTCTTTCTGTAAGCCTATGATCCAATCTTGAAGCAACTTCACTATTAGTTTCTTCTGTCTGAGTTTTTACAGGTGTATCAAGTTTTTTTAAAGCTGTCACCCTGGCACTTAAATTGACTATCTTCTTAAATAGTAAAATAAGAATAAATATAGTAATAAAATGCATAATTCTATCAACATTAATCTTCTCATATAGCTGTTCCATTGTTAGACTGTCTAAAATTGCAAACAAAGCCCAATTTTCTTCCAATGAACACAGAAAACCCCTTTTTTTTTTAAATGTGGAAAAATATTTCTCTTTTAAATAGTTTCCTTTAAAATATTGGATAACTAAGTCCTCGTAGAACAGTACAAATCCGAGGGAATTTCAAAACAGCCACCTAGTGTCCGAGGTGTGAATCCATCTCAGCAGTTAAACGGTTTTTAACGGATTCTTGTCACGTTGGGCGCCAAATGTAGATGTAATTCAGTATAGATATAGCCAACGGTTTTATCAGACAAGAACACAGAGCCGATTCAGAGAAGAAAGCCAAGAGGTCAGAGCCAAGAGCCTCACCCTTCCTGATTCAGGGATCCTCCTCCGCCCAGAGAGCTCTCCAAAAGAGGAGCCCTCCTTCCTGTGTGTCTGTCTCTAAATCTCCTTGTTCTGGCTTCTGATTGGTTGTAAACCCAATCATGTGACTGCCTCGTCCCTGCCTGTATGTACCGCCCTCCAGGTCCTTAAAGGCGTACGCCACCACTGCCATGCACTTGCTATGGCTCTAATAGCTCTGACCCCAGGCAACTTTATTTAAAATACCACCACACATATGTGTGCAGATTAATGTCAGGGTCTTCAATTCAATTCCATTGGTCTATATGTCAGTTTTTATACCCATACCAAGCTAGTTTTACTACTGTAGTTCTATAGTAGAGCTTGAAGTCAGGGATCGTGATGCCTCCAGAGGTTGCTGTATTGTACAAGATTATATTAGCTATCCTGGGTTTTTTGTTTTTCCATATGAAGTTGAGTATTGTTCTTTCTAGGTCTGTGAAGAATTGTGTTGGTATTTTGATGGGGATTGCATTGAATCTGTAGATTGCTTTTGGTAAGATTGCCATTTTTACTGTTAATCCTACCTATCCATGAGCATGGGAAATCTTTCCATTTTCTGATATCTTCTTCAATTTCTTTCTTCAGAGACTTAAAGTTCTTGTCATGCAGGTCCTTCACTTGCTTAGTTGGAGTTACCCCAAGGTATTTTCTATTATTTGTGGCTATTGTAAAGGGTGATGTTTCTCTGATTTCTTTCTCAGCCCATTTGTCATTTGTATATAGGAGGGCTACTGAGTATTTTGAATTAATCTTGTATTCTGCCACATTGCTTGTGGGGCGTTTACCCACCACCCCCACAGTTCCCCAGAGTTTTCTTGAGTGCGAGCAGCAGGAAATATTATATAGAAGGATTTATTGCGGAGAATATCGTGGAGATAAACAGATAGAAAATAAAGGATAGCCTCGAGTGGGCCTGGAACCTATTCCAACGGGCCCTGACTGTCTCTGCCCCAGGGTTTTTATAGAGACACCAAGGGGTGGAGCAAAAGACCTCCTCCCCCAGCACAGTCAAGTGCAGACCATCTCAGACACCTGCACTCAGGCCCGTGGTCCTAATCATCCTCTATGCGGACCTGCTGGGTAAAGCCACGAGGAACCCGAGAATGGGCTCCCACAGGTCCCCCTTTCTTAATATATATAAAAAAATAACTATTAATGGCTTACAGCCATCTCCATAGCTGTTACACCTCCCAGTATGGGAGTAGAGGATGATAAAGATGGCATTTCTCTTTTGAATTAGGTCCAAGGTGACTACAGCAGTCTTAGCTGCCTCAAGCCCTTTCTAAAACAAAAACTCTTAAGGCGACTACAAACTTAAAGAATCCCTTAGCTTCATCATTTCCATTAACAGGTTAACATAAATATTGCTATACATAGTCACAATTCTCCCAATCTTACAACACAAAGCAAACTCTTAACAGAACCATTTGAATTAGCATATATGGTGCTATATATAGTTAACAGTTTTCTCCATCATACAACTTTAACTCAATCATTTGAATTTTCTTGCTAACAGAACATAGGAAAAACTTCGATGTATTCACATCAAACTTAAATATTTCCTTAACTCCACAAAACCAGGGTGCATTAATATCAATAGGTTAAACATAATTTCTGCAAACATAATTCAACCTCATAACTCCTCCTTTTCTTTATAATTTTTTAAACAAAATCTCAAACCTAGTTAGAAAACCCAAACTTTTCCATTTAAACAGTTCCATTTATAACACAAAACCAGTTCTGTAAGTAATTTCATTTTTACATGAACAGTTCCACAAAACAATTCATGAATCACCAATTAATAAAGCATATATGCATACACAAAACTGCATCTTGATTCTAGGTAGAAATAATGAATTTCTTCATTTAAACAGTTCCATTTTTAACCCAATTCCAGAAAACAGTTCCTAGGTCATTACTATAAGTAAACTCAAAATTGTCCCATTGCAATGAAATCTCTATTGTTCATTTTATTTGTTAAGTCCCAAAATTCAAATGATAAATTCTGGTACTAGCCTTCCAAATATGAGAAATCCATAACCAATATCTTTTTGTAGTTTTATCTCATTTTAAGTTCAAAAAGTTCAAAAAAGTAAATTCTGGTATCAGGCTTTCACTTCCAAATATGAAGAGACGTTTTACAACCAAAACTTTTTGCTGTTAACAATTTTTGTTCAAACAAGCGTCTCTGAACTTATTCTCAAGCCAGAGACCTTTTTAGGTACAGTAGTATTCTAAACCGCACCGTTTTTGATATTAGCTCAGGTTTTTCTGTGTTGCATCGATTTTCCACGGATCTCAGTTGCGGATGCCTTGTGCTGGTTCTGGCGTCCGCCATTCTTAGCTTCTTAGCGGCTTTTGGAACTTTTGAAACCATTCAGACTGCCTACTTTGCAGTCTGCTGGGACACTAACCTTCTGTTTCTCGGGTTCTTTCACCATATACATTAGGAATAGATTCATATTTAACATTTACACTTTTTTACAAATTCACATATAACATTAACATCTACTTATTTATACTCTTCAAGGGAACTATAGAACTACTTTAGCAAATATATTTCTTATTACTTCTTATATACTTCTTATCTATTTCTTATTTAAACTTACATTTACAACTAGTATCTTCACTTCTTACAAGCTTATTACTACATGTCTTAAGACTACCTTAGATATTTCTTGCAAGCTTATATTCTTAAAGGAACTCTATAGATCTATTTTACAAACTTATATAGGGCTACCATTAGCATATATCTAATTTAGCAAACACCTAAAGATTTCTTAACACAGATCTAACAAGAGAATTTTTACAAACTTACATATCTTATTTTCATCTTTTTCTATTTCTTACTCTTATTATCACTATCTCTATTAGAAAGATTCTCTTAACTAGACAGGAAGTACATACATCATTTCTAAAGTTTAGAGTTTATAGTCAGCTTTGCTATAAAGCACTGGGATTTAGTGAGTGTTGTTGTTATAGAATTGTGATAGTTGTTGCTAGGGGACTATAACCTTCCCAGGATGACGCCACACTCCAAAGTTTCCAGTTCTCTCAGCCGTTCCGGACCGGCAGAGATGCACTGTCAACGGTAGACGGTTTTTAACTAGAGGCTGTCCCTTCACCCAAATTCATAATAGTTCCCCTAAGTGCTTCAATTCAGACAAACATTTCTAGTACAGCAGTACTTTTGATTTGTTCTACCGAAAAACTTCACTTCACACTAAAGGTGAAATTACCGTATTTAGCTGCTGTAAAGCTCTTTGTCAAATACTGCACAGCTATTAGGTGATATAAAGTATTTTTCTAAAGGAGCTAGTAAAGCCACAAGTGGCACCACTCCGAACTGTATTTAGTATTTTCACTTCATTAGCTTTAACTTCTGATATTAGCAGCTGTGATATTTAGCATTGATTTCTTATAAGGAACTTTCAGGTGAAGCAACTCTTTTGTAAGACAGGTAGATTTTCTGAAGTTTGTTTCCCATCTATAAAGCAGTCATTTCTTTTTGAATGCCTGTTTCCTTGTATCCTTATTAGATTTACAAAGGAATCACTCATTGCAGGCTGTTCGTTCAAGGCAAAGAACTTCTTAAATTTCAACATGTTTCTTTATATCTAAGACAACGTTCAGTGTATAAACTGCTTTCCCTTGCTTTCTTAAGGATTTTAAAGTGGCTTATTTGCTCTTAAAGGTAGCTTTTTGTCATCCAACTACCATAAAAACCTTGCACAGCTATTAGGGTAAATAAGGCATTTTACCAACAGAGCCCCAAACCTTGAAGCACCTAGTTCCATATCCTTTCAATTTTTCCAATGGAACTGACATTTAAACTCTTAGATGATTTTCCTCCTTATTCTTTTAAAGGCTGTATTTTAAGTTTACCGTGAAAGTATTTTCGAGCTGACAAACGTGTTTCAGGGCAATGTTGCCATCTTTAGCGGAAAAACTACCTTTCCCAGAATGCATTTCCCTTATATCAGTCCATAATATTATCAGTCCCTTAAATCAGTCCTTTATATCATCATTTCCCTTATATCAGTCATTTCCCATAGTTCTTTTTGGGTCTGAGAGTCAACTGGTTCTCTTTTACCAGACTTGCTTACAAATTCTTGCCCGGGAGGTTTGAACAAATTTTTTTGCTTTTGCAAGGGGAGATTTGAATAAGCATTTTACATTTTCAGCTATGGCACGTTGGGAGATTTCTATTCTCTCAACTGGCTTTAACAGGTGTTTTTCCTTCATCAGACACTGGCCCCCAAATTAGAACTGCACTTGCCTCCTTAGCGCGCATTGAGGCTGGCATTTCTGATAGCAACTTTCCTCGGGGCTTATGCTTGCCTTAGCCAGTCAGTGAAAAATATTTACAACAGCTTTTCCATAGCTCCTTCAGAAGAGATTTTTCTCCCACTGATCTATCTCATTTTGCTTGTTCCTTCCTTCCCCAGATGCAGAGCTTCAGGTATCTGTCTGCGGCTCTGTTCCTCTGCTAGCTGCTTTTGGAGGTAGGGGCTTTTTTTCTTCCCCCGAATCTGCCTCAAATTCTAGCAGCTTTTCACAGGTCATGTATTTTCTGGGGAGGAATATGTCCCTTCTGTTTCTTTAGAGTCTTTTTCCCAGACAGTTCCCAGTTTGGTCTCAGTTTATCCCCTCTACCCCAGAAACAGTTTCCGACACTACAGTGGCGGCTTTCCCTGCTACTGAAGGTAGGGGCTTTTTGTCCGTTTCTGTTTCGGGGGTCTGTGTGGTTTGCGAACAGACTGAAAATCTAACAAGGGAGGTTTTTGCCATTTCTAAACTCCCATTAGGACAGGTGTTTTGTTTCATCAGGCCTTCACCTGGCCCAGTCCCCCAGTGGGTTGTGTTTGCTTGTCTGGGTGCTCAAGGACAGAGCTTATGCCAGAGGCAATCACCCCTCAGAGCTACACTCCCTCATTTCACCAGGAGTTAGTTGAAACAAAGCTTTTTCAAAGAGGTGCTTTCTCTGACAGAAAAGAAAGCTTTACTAGTTCTGTTCTGCCCTGGCTTGGGCTCTTTCCCCAGACAGCGATCTGACTCGGCAGCACAACTGCTTCAGACACAGTTCAGCTTTACTGTTTTCCCAGAAATGTCCTTACTCTGATAGGAAAGCTTTTTTCTCATTTCTTTTTGCAGCTGTGGACCTATCAACCCGGGACTTGTAGGAAAGTGGACAACCGTTCCCACTGGCTTTAGTTTTGTTTGTTCATTAGCAATCTTTCCCTGGGTCCTGCACCTTCCTGCCTCAGCTCTGTGCTCCAGGAAGTTTGCAACTGCAGGAACCCTAGTATCCCCGAAATGCACTCCAACTCAGAGACACTGGCCAGTCGCCTCTGGGTTTTTGCTCAGAAGCAAGGATACAATACTAACAGTTTGCATGCTTCAGGGGATCTTTGCATTAGGACAATTAGGAGCACTTTTTCATTCTGAAATGCTCAAACAAAACCCTTGATGCCTCAGCTTGGCTGTAACTGAAAAGCTTGGCGTTTTTGCTTTCTCAGGTAAAGTTTCCAGCCCTTTTGGGCTCTCTGTTGCTCTTTACCCACACTCTCCCAAGCATTTCCCTCAGGGTACTCTGACCCACTGTCTTTTACTAGCTTGAAGAGAGAGAGCTTAGAAGAGGTTTTTAGGAACTTGTCCCTGCCTCCTGCATTGCAGGGAAGATTTTTAAAGCTTGAAAGACATAGCTTAGGTTTTGCTGTCTTAAGAGGTTTGTTGTTTTCCCTTAGAGCTAATCACAGGTGGTCCCCATACTAATATCTTCAGGTGATTCTAATTTGTCCTTCTGAGAAAGTTAAAGGCTTTAGTTTTTAAGTTTTTTAAGAGAGCTTTTGAGAAAGATTAAGGCTTTTTAGAGAGATTTTCCCCCAAGTTTTCCAAGAAAAGCTTTTAGTTTAAGATTTTTTTCCCAAAGAGAGAAAGACCACCTTTTCCCAAAACTCCCCTTTAAACCTTTTGGCTTTTTACACCCCCATATTTGCCTCGGGGAGAAATCACTTTCTCCTGCCGCTTGGACTTAGCATTTCAGCTGTCCCCAGGTCAAAAGCTTCCATAGGAAACTTTTTCTTCCCCATAAGCTCAAAGAAGAGCTTTTTTTACTACCCATAAAGCCCAAAGAAAGATTTTTTCCCCCAGTTTGCATTCATAGCCCCCAAAGTTAGAAAATTGTAGAGTTTTTCTGTCTAGTTGCCTTACTTATTTTTTCCTACACAATCTTACACTTCTAAGGTTTTCCTATACTATATTACTACCCTATGCCTTATACTTATTTTTCACAGATAGAAATTGAGAAAGGGATAGAAGATAGAAAATTTTGACAGAAGAGAATTTTGCTGCAGCATCGGACATCCTTCCAGTCCGCTTTCCTTTTCTCTTGAGGATAAAACCCCTGCCTCTCAATATATATAAAAAATATATATTTTTCATAACACCAGCATGCCTTATCCACTGGCAGGGCTGAACTCAGCACTTTTGCCAAAAACTCTGTAATAAAACTATTATTTTCCTTTATCTTTAGTCCCTATTACTTTGTCTTTAGTCCCTGTTCATTTGTCTTTAGTCCCCCATTTTTTTCTTTAGTCCTTTTTTTTTCTTTTTTCTTTAGTCCCTGTTCATGGCGCCATTCTGTGGGGCGTTTACCCACCACCCCCACAGTTCCCCAAAGTTTTCTTGAGTGCGAGCAGCAGGAAATATTAGATAGAAGGATTTATTGCGGAGAATATCGCGGAGATAAACAGATAGAAAATAAAGGATAGCCTCGAGAGGGCCTGGAACCTATTCCAACGGGCCCCGACTGTCTCTGCCCCAGGGTTTTTATAGAGACACCAAGGGGCGGAGCAAAAGACCTCCTCCCCCAGCACAGTCAAGTGCAGACCATCTCAGACACCTGCACTCAGGCCCGGGGTCCTAATCATCCTCTATGCGGACCTGCTGGGTAAAGCCACGAGGAACCCGAGAATGGGCTCCCACAATTACTGAAGGTGTTTATCAGCTGTAAGAGTTCCTTGGTCGAATTTTTGGGGTCACTTATATATACTATCATACCATCAGCAAATAGTAAAAGTTTGATTTCTTCCTTTCCAATTTGTATTCCCTTGATCTCCTTTTGTTATCTTATTGCTCTAGCTAGAACTTTAAGTACTATATTGAATAAATATGTGAAGAGCAAACAGCTTTGTCTTGTTCCTTATTTTAGTGGGATCGATTTGAGTTTCTCTCCATTTAATTTGATTGTGGCTGTTGGCTTGCTGTAAATTGCCTTTATTATGTTTAGGTATATTCCCTGTATTCCTGATCTCTCCAATACCTTTATCATGAAGGGGTGTTGGATTTTGTCACAGGCCTTTTCAGCATCTAATGAAATGATCATGTGTTTTTTTTTTTCTTTCAGTTTGTTTATATGGATTACATTGACAGATTTTCATATGTTGAACCAACCTTGCTTCTCTGGGGTGAAGTCTACTTGATCATGGTGGATAATTTTTTGATGTGTTCTTGGAGTCTGTTTGCCAATATTTTATTGAGTATTTTTGCATCAATGTTCATGAGGGAAATTGGTTTGTAATTCTCTTTCTTGCATCTTTTTTTGGCTTGTGAAGCAGAGTAACTGTGGCCTCATAAAAGCAGTTTGGTAATGTCCCTTCTGTTTCTATTGTGTGGAACAATTTAAAGAGTATTAGTATTAACTTTTCTTTGAAGATCTGGTAGAATTCTACATTGAAACCATCTGGTCCTTGGCTTTTTTTGGTTAGGAGACTTTTAATGACTGTTTCTATTTCCTTAGGGATTATTTCTGGTGATACTTTAATTGGGCTAAAATGTGATTTTATTTGTATGTTAATAAAATTTGCCTGGAGATCAGAGGTCATTAGCAAGCCAGGAACAGAATTCAGGTGGTGGTAGCCCACGCCCTTAATCCTATCACATGACAGGCAGAGTCTCTGTGTGGTCAAGGACACAGCCAAGCGTGGTGACCCTTGAGTCTTTAATCCCAGTACCAACCATAGAGACCAGGAGGTCTGTATAGACAGGCAGTGAAGAGGAAGTTATGTGGCTGGGCTTAGAGCCAATGAGCAGGCAGAACAGGAAAGCAATAAAACTCAAGACACACAGGAAGAAGGTCTCTCTCTCTCAGAAGGACAGCAGCGAGTGGTAAGATAAGGTGGTCTTGGCTCTTTGCTAGTGCTCAGATCTCTTGGGCTTTTAACTCTTTATTTGTCTCTGTGTTTCTTATTTAATAAGACCATTTAGAATTTCGTCTACAGTTATTGGTCTATTTAAATAGTTTATCTGGTCTTGATTTAACTTAGGAATATGGTACCTATCCAGAAAATTGGCCATTTCCTTTAGATTTTCCAATTTTGTGGAGTACAGGTTTTTAAAGTATGACCTGATGATTCTCTGGATTTCCTTGTCGTCACTTGTTAAGTCTCCCTTTTCATTTCTGATTTTGTTGAATTGGATGTTCTCTCTCTGCTTTTTGGTTAGTCTGGATAAGGGCTTGTCTATCTTGTTGATTTTCTCAAATAACCAACTCTTTGTTTCATTGATTCTTTGTATTGTTCTCTTTGTCTCTATTTTATTGATTTCAGCTTTCAATTTGGTTGGTACTGATGTCTATTCCTCCTGGGTGAGTTTGCTTCTTCTTGTTCTAGAGCTTTCAGTTGTGCTGTTCAGTCACTAGTGTGAGATTTCTCCAGCTTCTTTATGTGTGTATTTAGTGCTATGAATTTTCCTCTTAATGCTGCTTTCATAGTGTCCCATGAGTTTGGGTATGAGTACATTCATTTTCATTGCTCTCTAGGAAGGCTTTAATTTCTTTCTTTATTTCTTCCTTGACCCATTGGTGATTCAGTGGGGCATTACTCTGTTTCCATGAGATTGTAGGCTTTCTGTAATTTGTGTTGTTGTTGAATTCTAACTTTAAGTCATGGTGGTCTGATAAAATACAGGAGGTTATTCCAATTTTTTTATATCTGTTGAGATTTGCTTTGTGATCAAGTATGTGGTCAATTTTAGAGAAGGTTCCATGGGGTGCTGAAAAGAAGGTATATTCTTTTTTGTTAGAATGGAATGTTCTATAGATATTGATTAAGTCCATTTGAGTCATAACATCAGTTAAGCCCCTTATTTCTCTGTTAAGTTTTGATCTGGCAGATCTGTCCAGTGGTGAGAGTGGGGTGTTGAAGTCTCTCACTATTAATGTGTGGGGTTTTGTGTGTGATTTAAGCGTTAGTAATGTTTCTTTTACATATGTGGGTCTCCTTGTGTTTGGGGCATAAATGTTCAGAATTGAAATTTTATCTTGGTGGATCTTTCCTGTGATGAGTATGTAATGTCCTTCTTGGTCTCTTTTGATTCATTTTAGTTTGAAGTCTATTTTGTTGGATATTAGGATAGCTATCCTAATTCTAATAAAATAGACTTAAAGCTAAAATCAATCAAAAGAGATAGGAAACAACGTTACATACTTATCACAGGGAAAATCTACCACGATGAAGTCTCAATTCTGAACATTTATGTTCTAAATACACCAGCTTGCTTCTTAAGACCATTTGATTGGAAACACTTTTCCCAGCCTTTTACTCTGAGGTAGTGTCTATCTTTGAATTTGAGGTGTGTTTCTTGTATGCAGCAGAAGGATGGATCCTGCTTTCATATCCATTCTGTCAGCCTATGTCTTTTTATAGGTGAATTAAGTCCATTGATATTGAGGGATATTAATGACCAGTGATTGTTCATTCCTGTTATTTTTTTTTTGATAGTGTGTGTGTATTTCCCTTCTTTGAGATTTACTGCTGTGGAATTATCTTTTGCCTGTGTTCTCATGGGTGTATCTGACTTCCTTAGGTTGGAATTTTCCTTCTAGTGCTTTCTGTAGGGCTGGATTTATAGATAGGTATTGTTTAAATCTGGTTTTGTCTTGGAATGCCTTGTTCACTCCATCTATGGTGATTGAAAGTTTTGCTGGTTATATTAGTCTAGGCTGGCATCCATGGTCTCTTAGTGTCTGCATTACATCTGTCCAGGTCCTTCTGGCTTTCAAAGTCTCCATTGAGAAGTCAGGTGTTATTCTGATGGGTCTGCCTTTATAAGTCACTTGGCCTTTTTACTTTGCTGCTCTTAATATTCTTTCTTTATTCTGTAGGTTTAGTTGTTTAATTATCATGTGGCAAGGGGACTTTTTTGGGGGGATCTAGTCTGTTTGGTGTTCTATAAGCTTCTTGTATCCTCATAGGTATTTCCTTCTTTAAGTTGGGAAGTTTTCTTCTATGATCTTGTTGAATATATTTTCTGTGCCTTTGAGTTGGAATTCTTCTCCTTCTTCTATCCCTATTATTCTCAGGTTTGGCTTTTTAATGGTGTCCCAGATTTCCTAGACATTTTGTGTTATGACTTTTTTGGCTTTGGTATTTTCTTTGACGAAACTGTTTCCTCTATTGTATCCTCTACACCAGAAATTCTCTCTTCCATCTCTTGAATTCTGTTGGTTATGCTTGCATCTGTTTCCTGTTCATTTACTCAGATTTTCTATTTCCAGCATTCCCTCTGTTTGTGTCTTCTTCATTGTTTCTATTTCCCTTTTCAGGCCTTGAACTGTTTCCTTCACATGTTCAATTGCTTTTTCATGATTTTCTTGGCTTTCTTTAAGGGATTTATTGATTTCTTCCAATTTTATTTGTCTTTTCCTCAATTTCTTTATTGATTTCTTCCAATATTTTGTTTGTCTTTTCCTCAATTTTATTTTTTATTTTTTCTTGAAAGGCCTCTAGTGGCGTCCAACGTGGGGGCAAGAGTTTCCACCTAAAAACTGAGAAAAAAGATTTTAAAACGGAGCTAAAAACAGTTCCTAATTGTCTCTCCCAAATGAGCGGCAGCTGCCAGTTTGAGCTACTGGTGGGTTCCTAGCGTGTGCGCTCGACCTGCAGTATGGTGGGAATGAGGCCTCTGCAAGTGCCACATTAAGCTGCATGGTGGATTTAGCCTTTGCTAGTACAAAACAAAAAAAGAGGTTTCTGGGCTACACGCTGCTTGGATAAAAGCATAGACCCACAATAGCTCCCAGAGCTGGTGGTAAAGTACCACGCCATGTTGGGAAGCTGAGGTGGGTGGAGCCAGCAGCCACAGCTGCTGCAGCTTCAAGCAATAGATTCACAATAAGACAGATTCAGATGTAATAGTTTAAAATGTGTGTAAAATATACGTAGGCTTGAAAGAGACAGAAAAGGTGATATATACAGTTATAGAAACAAATACATAGTTTTAAAAAATAAAGTCTTTAAAGAGACAGTAAAATTAATATAAAAAATAAGCCACATGAAGATGAATATTACACAGAGAATCTGGATTGTGTTGTCTTTGGGATTTTTAACTGCAGAAAAACATTTGATTGTAAAAGCTGTTGAGTTATGCCAAAATATATATTTTAAAGGTACCTTGACTTCAAAATTTGGATATAAGGATATGTTGCTTTGGAAAGGAGATTCTGCTTTTGTTTCCACAGAAAGCCAGAGGCTATGGATTTGTTCCAGATTAAGATACATCAGGTTTGACCAGCCAAGAACCCCTGAAAGGTCTCTGATGACACCATGGCCCAGATGATCCAACATCCAGAATGGTTTGAAGGCAACTGGCTCAGACGATACACCCTCATGGACTATTCCATAATCCTAAAATTTTCTTTGTGTCCCCATAAGATACAGCGCCCCCCTCCAGCAGGAAGTAGTAAGAGAAGCTATGCCCAAATTCCCAAATTATATGTAACTTTACTTTGTTAAGGTTAAAACCTTCCTTTTTGAAAAAAAAAAGGGGGGGAAGTGCTGTGGGATGTTCTGTATGGCAAATGTGTTGCTGATTAGTCAATAAATAAAACACTGATTGGCCATTGGCTAGGCAGGAAGTGTAGGCGGGACAAGGAGGAGAAAAAAACTGGGAAGTAGAAGGCTGAGTCAGAGAGACACTGCCAGCCGCCATGATGACAAACAGCATGTGAAGATGCCAGTAAGCCACAAGCCATGTGGCAAGGTATAGATTAATAGAAATGGATTAATTTAAGCTATAAGAACAGTTAGCAAGAAGCCTGCCACGGCCATACAGTTTGTAACCAATATAAGTCTCTGTGTTTACTTGGTCAGGTCTGAGAGGCTGTGGGACTGGCAGGTGAGAGAGATTTGTCCTGACTGTGGGCCAGGCAGGAAAAGTCAAGCAACACTCTAGCATCCTCATGAAGCTATTTTTAAGGTTGCTTTTTTCTGCTTCTTCTACCTTGTGATGTTCAGGTCTTGCTGTTGAAGGAGGGCTAGGTTCTGGTGACACCATATTGCTCTTCTTGTTGTTGTATGTATTTTTGCCTTGACGTCTGCCCATCTCCTCCTCTAATAGGTATAAGAGGTGCCTGTGTTTGAGTGAGTTGCTATTGGTCCACTCTGTGCTTGTTGTGTCTGTGTCTCAGGGGGCCTCTCTGGGTCCAATCTGGGCTCTTGATCTAATTAGAGCTGGCAGATTCTGTATCTCAGGGAGCTGCTCTTGGCCTAACCCAAGCTAATTGATTCTTTGAATCACGGAGCCGCTCCTGGTCTTATCAGGGCTCTTGGTCCAGTCAGAGCTAACAGATTCTGTGTCTCAGGAAGCCTCTCTTGGTCCAATGAGAGTTGGTAGATTTTACATCTCAGAAAGCCACTCTTGGTCCAATGAGGGCTGGTGGATTCCCTGTCTCCGGAAATTTACTCTTGGTCCAAGGTGAGCTCTTGTTCCAATGAGAGCTGGCGGTTTGGTTTCCATGCCTCAGGAAGTTACTCTTGGTCAAATGAGAGCTGGTGGTTTGGTTACCATACCTCAGGAAGTTACTGGGGTCGCAGGTGGGTGGGTATCGGGGCAGGGTGTGGAACTTGTAGATTGCAGGGTCCAATGGGGGTTTTGGTGGTGGTGGGGCCTTCCCCCAGGAGTTTTCACTGCTGGCTGGCAACTGGGGCAGAGTTGGGTAGGGGTTCCCAGGGACAGGCTGTGTCCCAAGGCCTGGGTCCCAGAGGCAGGACTCTCTGGGTGTGAGACGAGTCACTCACCTCTTGGTCCAATGAGAGCTGGCAGTTTGGTTTCCATGCCTCAGGAAGTTACTGGGATCACAGGCGGGTGGTTATCAGGGTGTGGTGTGGAACTTGTAGATTGCAGGGTCAGATGGGGGTTTCGGGGGGGGGGGAGGCTTCCCACAGGAGCTTTCCCTGCTGGCCAGCAACTGGGGCAGAGTTGGGTGGTGGTTCCTGGGGACCCAAAATATTTTCTTATTATTATATAATCATATACTACATACATGGTATTAGCTTTTCCAAAATGTTAGATTTATCTCCTCACTGTCTGAGATCAAAGTGTCAGAAGACTTAGTTTCTTCTTCAGTCTCTCTTTAGCTTTTAGATGTTGTCTTGTCCCTATACCCTTGCATGATCGTCTCTCTGTACCTGTCTTTCTGTATTGTATCCATCTCTTCTTATAAAGAACTTAAGATCTACACTAATAACCTTATTTGAACTAATTTTCTCTTTAAAGACCTATTTCCAAATATAGTCACATTTGGAAGTATTGGAATTTCAAGCATCAACATGAAAATTGGGGGAACACAATTCAGCATATAAATTATTCATGTGTATTTTTTATATATAAATACATATCTGAATAGCTAAAACATAGTACAGATTTAATCTTACTATACTACTAGGAAAGGATTCCATCAGTGAGACAGATAACGTGGCATACCTATCAAACTGCAAAATTAGGAGACCATTATTACTAATGGGTATGGGTAAAAGGGGACTGTCATACAGTACTAGTAGGTAACACTAATAGTTCTTTTGAAGACTACCTTACATATTAAATTTTTAAATATATGCTTTTGAAGTCCTGATTCCCATTGGGATGGAATAAGCACATATCACCCTGTCTATTTCATATAATGTAACTATAATTCCTAACCAAAACATGGAAAAGCTGCCTAAGAACAGAACTTTTAAAAGTTATGTTGTAGGTTATACTCATCTTCCACTATGTGCCTTCTATCAGAATTCTATGCCCCTTATCCCCTAATGTCAGTCCTTAGCTTCAAGTTGAGCTGTGCCTCACATTTAATTTGAATTTCTGGTAATAGTTGCCTATTATATTCTAGAGCCATAGTACTTTATTCTCCCTTCTTCTAAAACTTTTGGTGCTTGATGTTGCACGAATCCTAAATGGTCTTATAATAAAAACTTGGAACCAGATATCAGGGTGAAAGCTGAAAAATCAGAGAAGTAGAGCAAGCCACAGCCACCACCTATTGCCTCACCAACTCCTCTGCCTGAAAAAAGTGTGAGTTCCCGCCTCCTCCCACCTTATATTTCTTTCTCTGCCCAGCCATATCACTTCCTGTCTCAACCTTCCTAGTGCTGGGATTAAAGGTGTGTGATCCTAAGTGCTGGAATTAAAGGTGTTTGCCACCACTGCCTAGCTCTGTTTCTCTCCTAGACTGAGTCAATCTCGTGTAGTCCAGGGTGGCTTTGAACTCACAGAGATCCAGATGGATCTGTCTCCTGAGATTAGGATTAAAGGTGTGCACCACCACTGCCTGACCTCTGTGGCTAACTCTGTGGCTGGTTCTGTCCTCTGATCCAGGCAAGTTTTATTTATTAGTTACAAACAATATAGCACCACATTTTATAGTCCCTTCAATTGCATTTACATTTTTCATATACTCAGAGACATGGATTATTTTGTCAAGAGTCTGATTCATAGTATTTAATTTAGATGACACATAATTTTTTTCTTCCTCTTCACTCCAAGGTCATGATTTTGTTGTTGATTTTTTCCCACCTGACAGAACATTGCATTTTATTTATTTCCTTAGTGTAGTATAAACTAGATATCTGTGATTTTATTTTTCTATCCATCACTTCTCTATTTCCTACTACAGCTTATTTCAAATATTAGGGTAAGCACCTGTCTGGACAGTGAAAGTATATTATTTTAATAGAGACAATGTTTAAAACAAGAGAGAGAGAGATGGTTACATAGAGTCTAAAAAAAGTAAAACTGGTATATTAGGGTTCTTGAATTATAGAATGAATCTCTCTCTCTCTCTCTCTCTCTCTCTCTCTCTCTATATATATATATATATATATATATATATATATATATATATATATATATATCTCCTTGAGAGCTGTAAAGAAATATGTTTGTATGGCTTCAGACTCCTACTCTATAGTATATTGTTATCTCTGGAAGGCTAATGTTGTAACATTCCCCCACCTCCAGTTGTTCGTAGTTCACAAAGGACATGTATTAATCCGTGTGAAAGCTACTTTTGTAAGTGATGAAAAATGATGTGGAATGTATTTTTCCAAATGGACAGTTGTATTTTCCATAATCATTTACCAACTAGGTCATTATTTTACCTATTTTCTGAGATGCTGCCCTTTTCATATATATTTAATTTCTGCTTATATCTGTGTCAGTTTCTGAACTTTGTATTTGTTTGATGTATTTGCTTACATTAATAATGCATTTAAGGGAGCTGGAGAGATGGCTATTCTAGTTTTATATTGTGGCTATGATAAAACAATCTGACCAAAAGAAACTTGGAGAGAATAGGGTTTATTTGGCTTACATTCCAGGCCACAGTCCACCACTGTTGGAAGTCAAAGCAGGAACCTTAAGACAAAAACCATGGGGGAACATTACCTACTGGCTCCCTCACTGGCTCACTCTCTGGCTCATGCATAGCTAGCTTTTTATATATCCTAGGACTGCCTACTTGAGGAATCATGCTACCTACGGTGGAATGGACCCTCTTACATAAATTAATAGTCAAAATAATCCCTCACAGATATGCCCACTGTATTAGTCGGGGTTCTCTACAAGAACAGAACTTATTGAATGAATCTATAAATAGAAAGGGGATTTATTAGAATGGCTTACAGGCTGTGGTCCAGCTAGTCAAACAATGGCTGTCTACCAAGGGAAGGTCTAAGAATCTAGTAGTTTTTCAGTCCATAAAGCTAGATGTCTCATCTGGTCTTCAGTATATACCACAATCCCAAAGAAGTAGGCTCTGATGCCAGTGAAGAGCTTCCTTTTTCCATGTCCTTTATATAGGCTGCCAACAGAAGGTGTGGCCCAGATTAAAGGTAGATCTTCACATTTCAAAAGATACTCAGAAGATCTGGATTAAAAGTGGGTCTTCCCATTTCAAATACTTTAAGAAAAAATCCCTTACAGGTGTATCCAGCCTCCTGGGTTTTAGTTAATTCCAGATGTAGTCACGTTGACAAGCAAGAATAGCCATCACACCCACAAACCAACCTGATCTAGGCAATTCCTCAATTGAGGATTCTCCTCTTGGATGACTATAGATTTTGTCAGGGTGACAGTTAAAGCTAACAAAAACAATTGCTCAACAGTTAAGATGGTGTTCTGCTTTCAGAGGACCCAAGAGTTTGAGTCCCAGCACCCACATTGGGCAGCTCACAACTGCCTGTAATTCCAGCTCCAGGGAATCTGACATTCTCTTCAGGCAGCTGCAATCATGTACACATTGGGCACACATACACCCCCACACAAATATAGTTAAAAATAAAACTCTTTAAAAAGGATTCATTTTAAATTTTATTTCGTGTGTATGTGTGTATGAGAGAAAGGAAAGAAAGAAAGTGACAGAGACAGGGAGAATGAATGTGTGCTGGCATGATGATTCCACAGTACATTTGTGGAGGTCTGAGAACAATTCTCTGGAGTTGGCACTCTACTCTTTTTTTTTTTTTTTTGGTTTTTTGGTTTTTTGGTTTTTCGAGACAGGGTTTCTCTGTGTAGCTTTGTGCCTTTCCTGGAACTCACTTGGTAGTTCAGGCTGGCCTCAAACTCACAGAGATCCGCCTGGCTCTGCCTCCTGAGTGCTGGGATTAAAGGCGTGCGCCACCACCACCCGGCGGCACTCTACTCTTACTTATTATTTTCCACTTGAGAATAGGTTGGAGGTATCATCCCCTATTGTTGTTAATAATTCATCATATATTTCCTTTGAATAAAGATATGTGTTGTGATAACCAGTATCATGAAATTCTGCACACTTCACACTGATATAATAATTATGGTGTCTATATTTTAGTTGTGACTGCCACTGCATTTTCTTCATATGGTACAGAGACCTAGTACAAGTATTTAGTCTTTTGTTTCTTTGAATCTGGAGCATTATACAATGCTAACATTGATCATTTGTTTTGAGTTTATCTATATAAGTTACTTTTTTTCATTGCAACTAATAATTTGTAGGAAAATGCTTTGAGATCTTATAAATGCTTTGTTCCTCATCAAACTTTCCATAGTGTACATCCAAATCTCTCTTTATGTGACTCTGACTCTTTCCTTACTTTGGGATTGGAGTTGGGTGATTAAATATTAACAGTCTGCCTGATTGATAATTCTTTTCTGTGGTAAGGTAATGAGCATAACATATAATAATTTTCTAATTGTATCCTAACAATCATAATCCAAAATAATAAATCCAGATATAGCTGAATCTCTTGTTCCCCATTTCTTTTGTAGGCATCAATGGCTATGTTTTTGGTAGCTTGCAGTTGTCAGTTTGTTTGCATGAGGTGGCCTACTGGTACATTCTCAGTGTTGGAGCACAGACAGACTTCTTATCTATCTTCTTCTCTGGATATACCTTCAAACACAAAACGGTCTATGAAGATACACTTACCCTGTTTCCATTCTCAGGAGAAACTGTCTTTATGTCGATGGAAAACCCAGGTTAGCTATTTATATTATCACTTCACTAACAACTGTGAATGTTTCATTGTTCTTTTGCCTTGTATTTGGACAGATAGTAAATATTTCAAGTGACTTTGATATGTGACTTTGGTGATTGGAAAGTATTTTAATGAGGAACAAAGAGCTTAGAACTTGGTTGAGATATTGACAATAAAGACAACCACATAAACATAAATATTTCTTCTAAGTTTAATTAGTATGTATAAATAATACTGCTATATGTACCTTTGCATATAATCTTTATGTATAATACTTTCAAATGTACATTTCATTCATTCTTTTAAAACATTTATTAAGGATCTTCTATATGCCAAGCACTGTAGGAATGGGTAATATATGACAGTACCAACTCAGTATTGTTGCTTAGTGATACAGTGCTTGCCTACTACAGTTACTGTATTCAATTCTTAACACTAAAAAACAAAGAAAAGCAGCAAAGCAGCCTTTCCTGTAAAAAAAATAAATAAAAAAGACTTCTTTATCTGTCATGAGTCATAATTTTAAGTATGTTTGCTTAATGGTATCAGTGGGCTCTAGCTTGCCAATCATTTCTAAAACTTGACTTAGTAGATCTCCCAGTACCAACCATGAAGTTGGTTGGTTACTTTGCTCCTGAAATACTGTTTTCTTCTGGCTTCCAAGAAAACACTATCTTTGGTTCTCCTCATTTACTGATACCTTTGTAGGCTCCCTATTTTAATCTGTACACCTTCAAGCATCTTTCCTTATTTTCATTTTCAATAGTTTGAATATTATGTTTCTATGCTTGGAGAGGGAGGGAGGGAGAGAGGGAGGGAAAAAGAGAGAGAGGAGAGGGGGGTTAGTTTATTTTGTGTGATGTTCTCTTACCTCATTATGTAATTTGGTGTCTCATCAATTTTGAGAAATACTTGTCTGTCTCTTTAAAGTACTTTTTCTGGTCCTCTTCTCCTTGTAGAGTTATAGTTATCTATATGTATATTGTTTTTGTTTGTTTTATTGGTTTTTACTGTTTCCCCTCCTAGTTTTCCAGTTTAGTTAACTTATAAAATTTATTTCATTTCACATAATACTCATAATATTCAGTTTTTGCATCTGGTTCACAAAGTTTATTCCAAGCCAGTTATAAAACCACTATTAGATGAATACTCTTAGTCAAAGAATAAGTCTTCCAGATCCAATAAGGTTTTCCTTCTCAATTCCACCTTGTTTTTTGAGACACAGCCTCTTAATGAACTTGGAGTTCATGGATTAACTAGGGATCTGCTTGTCTCTGCATCCCAACCCTCTGAGATCACAGAAATGCAAGTTTTTTTTAACGTGGATTTAGAATACTAATCCAGAGATACTTTGGTTAAGGGTGGAACATGTTACTGCCTTCCTTTAAATCTGCATTCAGGAGACAGAGGGGGTCAGATTTCTGGGTTTGAGGACAGCCTGGTTTACACACTGAGTTTCAGATCAGCCAGGGCTTACATAGGCACAGTCTCAAAATAAGAGAGAAGTGGGAAGAGAGGAAAAGACTTTTGTCTTTAGTTAAAGTACATTGCCTGAACTTTTGTAATACAGCATCTTCTTGCATTACAAATATGACTAAATATAAATGAAAAAGAACATTATAATTAGTTCTTACATATCAATCCAGTATTTTAAATAATAGATACTTTGGACCAGGGAGGTAGATCTGTGATTAAAGTACTTGTCATAGATCACCACAAAGAACCCATGGAAAAAGCCAGGCATGGTAGCATATGTCCATAATCCCAGAGCTCCTACAACAAGGTAGAAATTCAAGACAGGAGAATCCTCAGAAGCTTGCAGGCCATCTAGCCTGGCCTATGCAGAGGAAAACAGGCAGACCCTGTCTCAAACAAGGTGGGAGGCAAGGCATGTATTGACACCCAAGGTTGTTCTCTGACCTACAAACATACATCATGGCATATGCATGTACATATAAACACACACCGTAGAGAGTGAAAGCATAATGTATTATACTCTGAATGTCCTCAACTCTGGGCTCATTCTTTCTACACCTGAGTCTGAATTATCAGCTAGGGACTTTTCTCCACCTCATAATTAAAACCTTGTTCCTGGTTTCTATAACTGATTAGTACTCCACTATTTTGTTGGGAAAAAAGCTCTATAATCACTTCTTGAGAATATCTACATTAGAAATAGTTAAATGTTACATAATTGAACATTGCAAATATTTTTATTACATTTATTACTTTACTGTATGTGTATGTGTTTGGGCACATATGCCATAGCACAAGTGTAGAGGTAAGAGGACAACCACAGGACTCAATTCTGTCCTTTTACTATGTGGATTCTAAGGATTGCATTCAGGTCATCAGGCTTGGCAGCAAGCACTTTTACCCACTGAGCTCTCTCAATGGCCCTCAATATCCCTTTCTTGTGATCAGAAACATCCATAGCACGGTAGCAGCAACGCAATAGTGAATTTTACCACCATTGTGGAATTATTTTATATGTTGAGAATTTGACCAAATAACCTATGATGTAATAGTCTGGACTAGCATTTCTTCATTTGTCTAGGAATAAGAGAGAACCCCTGATACAGAACTTCCCTAGAACCTGGGTTATGAGTAACCATGGTTTTATTCTTTCTCATTTTCAGGTCTATGGGTCTTAGGATGTCATAATTCTGACTTTCGGGAGAGAGGTATGACAGCCTTGCTGAAAGTTTCTAGTTGTGACAAGAGCACTAGTGATTATTATGGAGAAATATATGAAGATATTCCAACACAGTTGGTGAATGACAACAATGTCATTGCACCCAGAAGCTTTTTCCAGAATTCAAATCATCCTAACACTAGGAAAAAGAAATTCAAAGCCACCACAATTCTAGAAAATTATATAGAGAAGATTGAGCCTCAGTTTGGAGAGACAGCAGAGATGCTTGAAGTACAAAGTGTCTCCTCTAGTGACTTATTGATGCTCTTGGAACAGAGTCAACCTACTCCACATGGCTTATCCTTATCAGATGACCAACAAGCCATCTATGAGGCTATTTCTGATGATCATTCACTTGATGCAATATACAACAATGAAGGCCCATCTAAAGTTGTCCAAGTCAGGCCAGAACTCCATCAAAATGGCAAAATAATATTTACTCCTGAGTCAGGCCTCCAGTTAAGATCAAATAAAAATTTGGAGACAACTATAGAAATAAAGTGGAAGAAACTTGATTTGCAAGTTTCTAGTTTGCCAAATAATCTAATGACCACAACAATTCTGTCAGACAATTTGACAGCAATTTCTGAAAAGACAGATTATTCAGGATCTCCAGATATGCCAGTTCACTTTATTAGTAAATTAGGCACCACTGCATTTAGTAAAAAATTACGTCTCCTTATTGGGTCTCATGTACCTCTGAACATTAGTGAAGGAAATAGTGATTCCAACTTGTTGGATACAACTTTAATGAATAATCAAGAAAATTCACTAGGAGATAATATATCATCAATGGAGAATGATAGATTATTCAAAGAGAAGAGATTTTATGGAATTACTTTGTTAGACAAAGATAATACTTTATTCAAAGATAATATCTCTTTGATGAAAACAAACAAGACATATAATCATTTAACAACTAATAGAAAAGCTCACATTGACAGCCCAACATCAACTGAGAATATTACAGCAATCTTGCAAGATGCTGTATTAAAAATCAATAGTGAAATTCAAGAATTAACATCTTTGATTCATGATGGCACACTTTCAGGAAAAAATACTACATATTTGAGACTGAACCATATGCTGAATGGAGCTGACTCATCAAAAACTAAAGAAATATTTCCTAAAAAAGATGAGGATCCTGTTCCCCAAGATACAGAAAATACAATCATGCCATTTTTCAAAATGGTGTTCTTGCCAGAATCAGCAAATTGGATGAAACAGACCAATGGAAACAACTCCTTGAACTCTAAGCAAGGCCCCAGTCCAAAGCAATTAGTATATTTAATTTTAGAAAAGTCTGTGAAAAATCAGAATTTCTTGTCAGAGAAGAATAAAGTGATAGTAGATCAGGATGGATTCACAAAGGACACAGGACTCAAACACAGGGTTTTTCCAAGCAACATGAGCATATTTCTTACCACCATACAAGAAAATATGTACAATCAAGAAAAAGATATTCAGGAAGAGATAGAGAAGGAAGCATCAATCAAAGAGAAAGTAGTTTTGCCTCAGGTGCACATAGCAACTGGCTCTAAGAACTTCCTGAAAGACATTTTCTTTCTGGATACTAGAAATACTTCAGTACTTCAAGACATCAGTTCAATAAACAACTCAACAAATACAGTAGAGAGTCACATGGCCCATTTCTTTAAAAAAGAGGAGGATGGGGCAATAAATTCAGAAGGTTTGGTAAATAAAACCAGAGAAATGGTAAAGAACTATCCAAGCCAAAAGAATAATATTACTCGACGTAGTAAACGAGCTTTGGGACAATTCAGACTCCCACTAAAAGAAACAGAGCTTGACAAGCAGCAAATTATAAATAATGCCTCAACTCAATGGCCTCAAACCATGAACTATTTGACACAGAATATCATTATACAGATAGACGACAGCAAGGAAGGGGAAAAGTCCATTATTAGATCTCCCTTATCAGATTCTTCTGTGATTAAAAGCACCACTCAGACAAATAGTTCTGGATCACACATTGTAAAAACATCAGCATTTCCACCAACAGATCTCAAGAGGATCCCATTCCAAGGCAAATTTTTTCATGTTCTAGCATCATCCTACATTTACGACTTTAAGACAAAAAGTTCTAGAATTCAAGAAAGCAGTCATTTCTTAAAAGAAACCAAAAGAAATAACTCTTTTTTAGCCAACCTACCATGGGAGATGATCATAGATCAAGGAAAATTTGCCTCCCCAGGAACAAGTAATACAAACTCAGTCACATATAAGAAAGTTTCCATTCATGAGAAAGAACTTTTACCTATAAAAACTAGCCATGAATCTCCTGGACACCTGGATCTCATGAAAGAGATCTTTCTTCAGAAAATACATGGGCCTATTAAATCCAATAAAGCAAAGAGACATGGGGAAAGACTGGAAGGAACAAGAGAGAGCTCTGAAAAGATTCTCTCTAAACTGCTGGGCCATCATGCCGCACAGATACCAAAAGATAAGTGGAAACCCAAAGAGAAGTCACCAGAAATTACATCCACTAAGAGAGAGGACATGATTTTGTCTCTGAACCCTTATGAAAATAATCATTCAGTAGTGGGAAATGAGAAACAAAATTGGCCCCAAAGAGAAGCCTCTTGGGTAAAGCAAGATCAGACTCAAAGGTTGTGCTCTCAAAATCCACCACGCTTGAAACGCCATCAAAGGGAACTTAATGCTCTTCAGTCAGAACAAGAAGCAACTGACTATGATGATTCCATCACTGTTGAAACAAATGAGGATTTTGACATTTATGGTGAAAATATAAAGCAGGATCCCCGCAGCTTTCAACAGAAGACACGGCACTATTTTATTGCAGCTGTGGAGCGGCTCTGGGACTATGGGATGAGTACAACTCCTCATGTTCTACAAAATAGGTTTGTATCTATTGGGGCTTTTTCTATGCTGTTGTGACCTTTCGCATTACTAGGTGCCAAAATGTTTTTTTTTTTAAGTCACCATCATCCATCAACCCTATGAGCTACAAGAGGAATCTTTTCTTGAAAGATCTCTGAAAGTGGGAGAAGTGAAGTGTGTGGTAAAGAAGTTGAAGATGTAGGTAGGGATGTTTTCTAAAATATGGGAAATCCAAAGGAAAAATGAATCATTTGATTTTAGTAGAGCCAAAGGAGGTTGTGCTAGGGAAGAGACTCAAACTTGGGTCCTCTGCAAGAACAAGTATTCTAAATTGCTGAGCCATCTAGCCAGCTCCTAATCATGTTATTAATGGCCATTCCTTCATTTCATTTATTTAGACCTCAAATTTTGAAGTAATTCCTGACTCCTCTTTTCCCTCATATTCAGATCTGATCCATCAGAGGATTTTGTTCATTATAGTATGTTTTCATAAAACAAATTTTTGAAATGTACTCAAATATTAGACAAGTTAAAAAATATAGTGAAATGGAAAGGTGAGGATGACTCAGGATAAAATCAGATTACAAAACACTATATAATAACAAGAAAATCACAGGCTGCTCCATCAGGCTGAGACTTGATGATGTCTCATGGGGGTGGACTAAGTTCTCCACACCCCACCTGCGTGCTAAACTGATTACTGTCTGTCTCTGTATCTCCATGAGCTGGTTCAGAAGAACTATTATATAGCCTTAAGAATAAAATAGACTTGCCTTTCTAGATGGATATAAGCCTGCAGTTAATCTAAATGGAAGTTTACAGAATGAAGTGCTATCACAAAAACTGAAAAATGACCTGAATGAACTTACTTACTTTCAGAGTCAATAAGGAAAAATTCTACCTCAACAAGCACTTGGAGCAAAGCCATTAGATGAATAGATAAAGCCACAAACACCTAAGAAAAAAGAAAACAGGATTTATTAATCTCAGGGTGGGAAAATAAAAATGATTAACTCAAGATACATGAAGAATTACCCAATGTAATATCCATTTCACTGCTTTAAAATTATGAACTTGGAGCTGGAGAGATGGCTCAGCACTTAAGAGCACTTGCTGCTTTTGCAGAGGACCTGAGTTTGGTTCCCATGACCCAAATGGCAGCTCACAACTGCCTGTGACTCCAGTTTCAGGAGTTCTGACACCCTCTTCTGACCTCCATAGACACTGATATGCATGTAACATATACACATAGACATATATGCACATAAATATAAAGAAATCTTTAAAAATAATTAAAATGAATAAAATTATGAACTTGATGTTTTGCATCAAAAAGTATGCCAAAGAGAATGAGGATATTAACTATAGAATGGAAAAACACACCACTTTATTGATCATGGAAATGTAAAATAAAACCACAATGAGACACTACTGTGCAACCACCAGAATGAATGAAATGTAAAAATGTGGTCAAGTGTTTGTGAAGATTTGAAGCAAAAGGAACTCCTACATTTTATTGTTGTTAAAAATGGAAAATAAAACAGCTGATTTAGAAAGCAGTGTAGCAGTATCTACAAAGCCTAAAATATGCCTGTCAGCAATTCAATTCCTGCATGTGTGACCAAAGGAAATACATGTATTTGTTCACCAAAGACATATACCTAAAGGTTCATAGCAGGACTATTTGCAAGTCCCAAATTTAATAGTAATTCATATGCCCATAATTGGAGTATGTTAATCTAATGGAATACAACAGTGAATAACAGAGAATACATAAGCTATAATTACAACATAGATGAATGTCTCAATTATAATGCTTAGTGAAAGAAAAAACCAAGGATATGTATACTGTTGCACCTTATATAGTTAAAAAAACAAGCAAAACTGAACAATTTTTAAGAAAGAATGGTTAGAAGAGATACATTTATAGAAAAGCAAAGAAATAAGATTATTATAAACATCAGAAGAGTGGTTACCTTTAGTGGAGAGATAACAGGGTATGAGTAGAAAGGGATATGTAGTTTTCTGGGAGATGTCTGCATTTCTCAATGAAAGGCATTTATGTGTGTGTTTCAGTTCAGAACTTTAAACTGTTATTTTTAAATTTTTAAAAGAGATCCAAAGAATAGAAACTTGGATCTCTTATATTTAGAGTGTTTTTAAGGCCTACATTTATTCAATATTCCATAATAAATTGTGAATATGTGCCTTGTATTAGATACTGTTCCAACTACTGGGAATGAAGCAGTAGACAAAATAGACAAAAACCCTGCTTTTAGGGAATTTAAATAAATAAACAAACAAATAAAGTCCTAAGAGAATATTTCAAAGGAGATGGAGTGGTTAACCATTATTTTGGCTTGAGTTTCAATTGCTGTGAAAAGGCACCATGACCATGGCAACTTTATAAAGGAAAACATTTAATTGAGGCTAGCTTACAGTTTCAGAAGTTTAGTCTATTATCATGGCAGGGAGCATGGTGGCATACAGGCAAGCAAGGTGCTGGAGAAGGAACTGACAGTTCTACATCTTGATAAGCAGGCAGCAGGAAGTGAACTGTAACACTGGGTGTAGCTTAAGCATAGATCTCAAAGTCCACCCCAACAGTGACACACTTTCTCCAATAAGGGCACACCTGCTCCAACAAGGCCACACTTCCTAATAGTGCCACTCCCTTTAGGGGCCATTTTCTTTCAAACCACTACAACCATGCAAATTATTTCTTAGCTATCTAATAAAATAAGGACATAAATTTTTGTGAACTGCTGACTTCTAGATATTTGGCATTTGCCAATTCAGTACACATAGTGTTGTGTATAACCAAAACCAAAACCTACCCCTCAAGCACTATCTATCTTGAAAAACTGCATCACCATACACTTACTTGTTCAAACTAGAAACCTGAAGGTTATTTTTTTTCTAGTAAAAGGGACTTAGGTACCTAAGGCTATTCTCAAATTTGCTGTGTAGTTCAAGCTTGTAGTGATTCTTCTGCTTCAGCCTTCTGGGTGCTGGAGTTACAGTCACCATACCCAGTTTATGCTGTACCGGAAATGGAACCCAGGGCTCCCGGCATGCTAGGTAAGCACTCTACCAATTGGACCACCTCCTTCACTCCTGAAAATTATCTTTCATCCCTCTTTCTTTCCTCCCTACACCATTGCATTTACTGTCTATCATCAATTTTATTAAGCATATCTCAAATACAGGGAAAGCAAAAGTGTGAAGCATCCTTCCTCATGGATCTATCAAAGTACTGCTTTTCTTCTGCTTTTTCTCCAGGGATCAAAGTGGCAATGCACCTCAGTTCAAGAAAGTAGTTTTTCAGGAATTTACTGATGGCTCCTTTAGTCAACCCTTGTACCGGGGAGAACTAAATGAACATTTGGGGTTGTTGGGGCCATATATAAGAGCAGAAGTTGAAGACAATATTATGGTAAGTTAAGGACAATGGAATTACAAAAATTCTATATATTTAGTTTGCTTCTGATTATAAAAATAATATATGTACATATGGCATGAAAGTTAAAACAGGTTAGGCCAGTGGTACTCAACCTGTGGGTCAAGACCTCTTGGGGGAGTATAATGACTCTCACAGGGTCACCTAAGACTATCAGAAAACACAGATATTTACATTACAGTTCATAACTATAGCAAGATTAGAGTTATGAAGTAGCAACAAAAGTAATTTTATGGTTGGGGGTCACCACAGCATGAGGAACTATATTAAAGGATCAAAGCATTAGAAATGGTGAGAACCACTAGTCTAGGTCCAACCTACAGCCTGCAAACTACATGCAACCAAATATAGATATGTGTGTCCTAACACAAAATCACAAATTTACTTAAAACATTATGGAGGGGTTTGTTTGCATTTTTTTTGAAATTCATTTGTACAATTCTTCATTGTGAATGTTAGTAGATAACATCATGTCGTAGTGTGAAAAGGCTGAACACACCTGGTCTATGGGAACAAAAATAACTAATGAGAGAGAGGAGGAAAAGGAGAAGGTAGAAGACTGTGTGATGAATATGTTCAAACTGCATTATTTACATGTATGAAAATACCCTTGTGTAACACAGTACTATGTACAATATACACCAATGGGAAAATTAATATACACCAGTGGGGAAAATAATGTGTTCTACCATCTGAAAAAAATTAAAGTACATAAAAGTTAAGAAGTTGAATATAATCCTATAATTATCATTTTAATATATATTCCTTATCTGTTGCCTGATTTTTATCTTTATGTATTAGAAATTATACCATATGCAATATATGTAATTCTGTCTCTTTTTAATTATGTATTATGCAATAAACATTTTACATCATTCAAACACTTCCTAAGTAAGAAGGAAGGACTATGTGTCTGGGCATGGTTGTATATGTCTTTAATTCTCCCCCAACTCCCACTTCCACACTCAGGAGGCAGAGACAGAGGCAGGTGGATCTCTATGAGTTTGCGTTCAACCTGGTCTATGTAGGGAATTTAAGGATAGCCAAGGTAACATAGGCTCTATCTCAAAAAGCAAAACAACAAAAAAGAATGACTACATGATATTCTATTACATGAATTGTTGGGACCATAGGTTACTTAACCATATACATTGGATAACCTTTGAGATCATTTCCTTTTTCCTTTTCTTTGTTTCTTTGAGACAGTATCTCACAATGTAGCCTTGTGTCTTAGTCAATGTTTTATTGCTGTGAAGAGACAACATGACCAAAGCAACTTTTATAAAAGAAAGCATTTAACTGAGGGGGAGCTTTCTTATACAGGTTTAGTCCAATATCATCATGGTGGGAAACACAGCAGTAGGCATGTCAGGCATGGTGCTGGAGAGTTAGCTGAGAGCTACATACTGATCCACAGGCAAAGAGAGAGACTCTGAGCTTGGCATGGTCTTTTGAAACCTCAAAGCCCAGCCTGTAGTGACATACTTCCTCCAACAAAGCCACACCTACCCCAACAAGGCCACACCTCCTAATAGTTCCACTCCCTGTGGGACTATGGTGGCCATTTTTATTCAAACAACCACACCTTGGCTGACCTGAAACTCACTAGGTAAACTTGTCTGGCCCCAGACTCACAGAGATCCTCCTGTCTCTGCCTCTTGAATATTATGATGAAAAGTGAATGCCATCATACCTAGTGTATTAGTCAGGGTTCTCTAGAGTCACGGAACTTATGGAATGAATATATAAATTTATATATAAAGGGAATTTATTGGAATGACTTAAAACTGCAGTCCAACAAATCCAACAATGGTTAGCTGTGAATGGAAAATCCAAAAATCTATTAGTTGCTTAGTCCTACAAGGCTGAGTGTCTCAGCTGGTCTGTATATGCTGGAATCACAAAGAGGTAAACTCCAATGCCAATGAAGGAATGAATGTGCTGACAAGGCGAGGGCAAGCAGACAAAGAACCAAACCTTCCTTCTTCCATGTCCTTATATAGGCTTCTAGCAGAAGGTGTAACCCAAATTAAAGGCATGTCTTCCAGCCTCAAGATCTGGATCAAAGGTGTGTTATCCTCCCACCTCACGATCCAGATCAAAGGTGTGCCCTCCATTTCTGGATTGTAGTTCATTCTAGATATATTGAAGTTAACAACCAAGAATAGCCATCACAAGTCCACACCTTGTCAACTTGACACACAATCATATCTCCGTATGTAATGATTAATTTCCAAATGAAAACAATAACCAGGTCATAATGCCTAAACTTAACTACCCCACATACAACTGCCAATGTATTATATATTTAACAAGATCATAATTATGCCTAACATGATTTAACTATACCTTGTACAACCACAAACACAGCAACTCTTACAAACGAAAACATTTAATTGGGGCTGGCTTACAGTTTCAGAGGTTTAGTCCATTCTCATGATGGTGGGAAAAATGGCAGTATACAGGCACACATGGTGCTAGAGAAGGAGCTGTGGGTGCTACATCATGATCCACAGGCAGCAGAAGGAGACTGCCACACTAACCCTAGCTTAAGCATATGAGACCTCAGTGCCCACCTCCACAGTGACATACTTCCTTCAGCAAGGCCACAACTCCTAATAGTGCCACCCCCTATGGGCCAAGCACTCAGACACATGAGTCTATAGGGGCCATTCCTATTCAAACCACCACACCCAGCTTTGTTTTTTTTTTCTATTTATAAATAACTTTTCCTTTTCCTAGGATAGAACTCTAGAACTGCACTATACAGGAACTATGAATTCTCTGTCAATGTTCTTTATAAATTTGTCTTTTGGGAGGGGATAATTTTATTAATATTACCTTACATATTAGATATTGACCAGTGATAATTTTAATTGAAAGTATTTTCCTAAGTTTACTGTCTCTTAACTTCATATGATTTTTTTAAAAATAACTTTTTTAGGTAGCAACTCATAAAACTTTCCTCTTTGACATTTTCATTGTTTTTATATTCACAAAAATTTCTCTGTACCCAGAAGAGTTTTAAATATTTTCTTTTATAGATTCATTTTTATATTCAATTATTTAACCATCTCTCAATAACTCCTGTAAAATTGTGAGTAATTTTTGGTGCATTTTAAGAAAAAGATCAAAGTTTTTTATTCCATTTATTTTCCCAGATGATTGATAGTAAAGATATAGAAGCATCTAAAGCTATGGGATTGTAGATACGTTTCTTTCTGACTTGGAATTTATTTTACTTTGCATGTGTTCTATGATAAATATGCATAGGTTTTTAAATCTAAAAAGCAAATTTTTTAAAGAGAAGACACAACTTTGGGGAGTAGGGATGTAGGGTTTGATCTGGAAGAAAAGTGGAGGTAAATATAATCAAAATACAGTGTTTGTAATTCTCAAAAAACTGATTAAAAATAAGTAAAATTTTTAAAAGATAATACACATCCATCTTGGTATCTGTTATGGCAAATCTTAAATAGTCACTTCTGAAGTTATAGTGACATTTTCTGTTTACTTTTGAATTACTTTTAAGTGATTAAAAATTTTCTCTTTCATAATTTTCATATTATAAAATTAGAATTTAAATTTTTCTAGTAACTTTCTTCTTAAATTCTAAGGTAATAAAAATTGAATAAAGACCAAAAGATAGAGGCAAACAAATATAAAACTTTATAACTCTTTAGGATTTTATTATTCTAAAAAAGTTTTTCTTTCTGGGTTTTTTTTCCTCTTCAGGTAACTTTCAAAAACCAGGCTTCTCGCCCCTACTCCTTCTATTCTAGCCTTATTTCTTATAAGGAAGATCAGAGACAAGGAGAAGAACCTAGAAGAAACTTTGTTAAGCCTAATGAAACAAAAATTTATTTTTGGAAAGTACAACATCATATGGCACCCACAGAAGATGAGTTTGACTGCAAGGCCTGGGCTTATTTCTCTGATGTTGATCTTGTAAGTGGTTCTTTATTGGGATAGTCATATTCTCACTTAAAAGAAATGGCCTTTATTTTTTATGGATATGGGTGTTTTGCCTGTGTGCATATCTGTGCATCATGTGCATGTTTGGTGCTTCTGGAGGTCAGAAGGAAGCTTTAAAGTCCTTGGAACTGGAGTTAGAAATGGTTGTGAGCTGCCATGTGAGTGCTGGGAATAGAACCCAGATCTTCTGGAAGAACAGCCAGTGCTCTTAACCATTGAGCCATTTTCCAGCCTGGTTTTTATCTTCTATGCTAAGAATTTTGTTGTTTATCCTAAGCACAATGAGAAGTTTTAAAGTGAGGTAAGTGATGTCACTTTTCTGTGTTAGAAATATCACTCTGGAATCTATTGCAGAGAATAAATGGTATTTTGGCATACAAATTGATAAGAGAGAACTTACACTAATACAATTAATGTCCTCCTGGGAACTCTAGGAAAGAGATATGCACTCAGGATTGATTGGACCCCTTCTGATTTGCCACACGAACACACTGAATCCTGCTCATGGAAGACAAGTGTCAGTACAGGAATTTGCTCTGTTTTTTACTATCTTTGATGAGACCAAGAGCTGGTACTTCACTGAAAATGTGGAAAGGAACTGCAAGAAACCCTGCAATATCCAGATAGAAGACCCCACTTTGAAAAATAATTATCGCTTCCATGGTAACATAATCGATACATAAATATTGTTCTTTATGAAATATAGTGTGTACTTTTTCAAATGAGCTTTGAGCCAGAGATTTGAACAGTAATGAGAAGTGAAATCCTGATGGATATCAGGATTTTCTGTTGATAAAAAGGAAAGAAACTTCAGTGATACATTTTGATAATTTTCTCTTTGTTCTTCTCCAGCAATCAATGGTTATGTGATGGATACCCTACCAGGCTTAGTAATGGCTCAAGATCAAAAAATTCGTTGGTATCTTCTCAGCATGGGCAGCAATGAGAACATCCAATCTATTCATTTCAGTGGACATGTGTTCACTCTACGGAAAAAAGAGGAGTACAAAATGGCAGTGTACAACCTCTACCCAGGTGTGAGATAGTTTTTTTTCTACCTACTGTATGTATTGAATACTTACTTTAAATGGTCTTAGTACTGGTGATATAATCAATAACAAAGCAGAGAAGCTCCTTTCTGAAATCCCTTACTTTTTTTTTAAGATTTATTTATGTACTTTATGTATATGAGTGCTCTGTCTGCATGTATACCTGCACTCCAGAAGAGGGCATCAGATCCCATTATAGATGGTTGTGAGATGCCATGTGGTTGCTGGGAATTGAACTCAGGACCTCTGGAAGAGCAGCCAGTGAGCTTACGTGCTGAGCCATCTCTCCAGCCCAATCCCTTACTTTTTCAAGTAATTTTATCCTGTACAGAGAGAGAAATAAATTAGCAAAAGAACAAGATACTTTTAGGTATATAAAAACTACTAGAAATGAATAAGTACCATATAGTACTTTCCTAAGAATCTTTTATCATTTTCCCTTCAAATTCCAGTAGTTATCAAGACTGCTTTGTTTATGTATGTAACCAATATATTGGTGAGGCACTAATTAAAGTGTTGATCCATGGGGGTTCCTCAGCTATTGGTTCATAGTTGATGTGTTTCCACTAGTTTGGCTATTTGTCCCTGTGCTTTTTCCAATCATGGTCTCAACATCTCTCGCTCATACAATCCCTCCTCTCTCGCTGATTGGACTCCCAGAGCTCCACGTGGGGCCTGGCCATGGATCTCTGCATTCACTTCCATCAGTCATTGGATGAGAGTTCTATCACAACAGTTAGGGTGTTTGGCCATCCAATCACCAGAGTAGGTCAATTCGGGCTTTCTCTCGACCATTGCCAGTAGTCTATTGCGGAGGTATCTTTGTGGGTTTCTGGGGACCTCTCTAGCACTTTCTGGATCAGGTCCTCTGGATAAGTGAGACAGTCGATTAGCTTGAACTGTTTGGGAGGCCCCCAGGCAGTGGGACCAGGACCTGTCCTTAGTGTATGAGCTGGCTGTTTGGAGCCTGGGGCCTATGCAGGGACACTTTGCTCAGCCTGGGTGAAGGGAGGAGGGGACTGGACCTGCCTCAACTGAATCTACCAGGCTGAGCTGAATCCCCAGGGGAGTCCTTGCCCTGGAGGAGATGGGAATGGGGGGGTGGATTGGGGGGAGAGCAGGGGGTGGGAGGAGGGAGGACAGGGGAATCCGTGGCTGATATTTAAAATTAAATTAATTATAAATTTAAAATATATATAAAGAATTTAATGACATCACATTGAATACTAAAAAAAAATTAAAGTGTTGATCAAAACACAATTTTATTTTTAAACAGTATATTTGTGTGTGTCTGTGTATGTCTGTGTGTCTGTGTCTTTGTCTCTGTTGGTATGCACATATACATGCCTGGTGCCCACAAAGACCAGAAGAGGTCATCAGAACCCCTGGAACTGTAATTGCAGGTAGTTGTGGGCCACCTGACATAGTTAATGGATACCAAACTTAAGTCCTCTGCAAGAATACTAGCACTCTTAACCAATGAGCTATCTGTCCAGCTTCTCTCCTCCCTCCACCTTCCTACAACTTGAGATCCCTTTACCTAGTACCATGGATCCAAGATGATCTTACTGTGATTTCTCTTCCCCTTAAAGGTTACATATGGTCAATAGTAAAGACACCTATAGGATTTTTTTGATATAGAAATATAGGATATAGATATGATAGGATGAAAGGGTAGATTATTGAACCTACTTTTAAAGAGCAACAACTTGTTTAAAATGTTTTACATTGGTATAGATTTTAGTTTATTGATACAAATTTAAAGTTAATTTTGTTATGCTGTATGTATATTTCTACTCTTGTTTAAGGTATTATGTTTGTGCAGCTCATTTAAATTGTAATGGATAATTAAGAAATACAGATTAATAGTTAATCATCTATGACAGTCAAACTTACAGTCATGTTAGTTTAGTTTTCTAGGTATATATACATACATTTCAGATAGATAAGTAATCTTCAAACACTTCAAAGACCTACATAATATGGCATTTAAAATGTTTTAAAAACTTAGACTTTCTGGACAATAAGACACGTCTGCTCATGGCAGCACCGATTTACTTCAAAGAGAAAGATGGGTGTTCATGGGAGCACTTCACCAGCTGGTCCACATCTCCAAGGCCCCTCTCTGCAATCACAGGAATGGCTTCCCAATCTTGCATCCTGGCTGGAAAGTGCCTCCATTGGGATAAATGTCAACATGTCCTACTGGTTTCTGGATCCCAATACTTTAGCCAGGTGACCCTCTGGTGAATGTGTGTAAGACATCCACGAAATCTGCATCATCAGGAGAAAGGCGACTGGGGGCCTCTGCATACTCAAAGTTAGGCCTGGCTGGATCCGAGCCAGTGATTCTGTTAACCTTCTTGTTGGTCAGACTTCCTGCCACCCCAGCAGCATGGGCTCCGAGGCTATACCCCAACAGGTGGACATTGTCCAGGGGGTAGTTAAATTCTTCCTCCATCCAGTTGATGAACCTGGCCACATCGTTTCCCACCAGCTTGGTGTAGCCAGCAGACACTGGATAATGTTGCTGGGCCCGATATAGCCAGTCCACTACAATGACATTGGAGTCAGGTTCTCTCTTGCACAGGGTGGTCACAAGTTTGGGCACCCAACTCTCACACATTCCTGTCACGGTCCAGCCATAGATCACCACAAAGGTCTTGCTGCTGTGCTTGAAGTGGCAGTCAGACTCAGATTCTGCTACTCCAGGAATGAGGTGACAAGTGTCCTCAGCTGTGTCTTCAGGGGTCCTTAGGGCAAATTTACTTTCAATGTTTGCAAAATCTCTTCCCTCGACTGCTGCGGCCACCCCTCTGTGGAAGGCAGTCAAACTCTGAAGCCACACTCCCAGGGCCACCAGGAGCAGGACTTTGCTCTCCATCTCTTGGCGCATGCTTCTGCTGCAGGAAATGCAGGGTATGGGCTAGCAGGAGGGAGCGGATCCAAGTAGCAAGGGATTGAGCAGGAGGCCCCAGAGGGCTGGGGCACAGTAGAGCTCCACAGGGCAAGTCAGCCTTTAAAGGGGGAGGGCAGGGCAGCTGGAAGGGGCAGAATTCCTGGGAGAAGGAGGAGGAATCAAGTCTGACTGCCACTTCAAGCACAGCAGCAAGACCTTTGTGGTGATCTATGGCTGGACCGTGACAGGAATGTGTGAGAGTTGGGTGCCCAAACTTGTGACCACCCTGTGCAAGAGAGAACCTGACTCCAATGTCATTGTAGTGGACTGGCTATATCGGGCCCAGCAACATTATCCAGTGTCTGCTGGCTACACCAAGCTGGTGGGAAACGATGTGGCCAGGTTCATCAACTGGATGGAGGAAGAATTTAACTACCCCCTGGACAATGTCCACCTGTTGGGGTATAGCCTCGGAGCCCATGCTGCTGGGGTGGCAGGAAGTCTGACCAACAAGAAGGTTAACAGAATCACTGGCTCGGATCCAGCCAGGCCTAACTTTGAGTATGCAGAGGCCCCCCTGAAAGGTCGCCTTTCTCCTGATGATGCAGATTTCGTGGATGTCTTACACACATTCACCAGAGGGTCACCTGGCTAAAGTATTGGGATCCAGAAACCAGTAGGACATGTTGACATTTATCCCAATGGAGGCACTTTCCAGCCAGGATGCAAGATTGGGAAGCCATTCCTGTGATTGCAGAGAGGGGCCTTGGAGATGTGGACCAGCTGGTGAAGTGCTCCCATGAATTTTTCATAGCAAAAATGCACTTGAGATATCTGAGAATGATGGAACTGAATTTGGTAGCTTATTGTGATGACACATATTGTAAATAAGCCAATGTATTTCATACTCATTTTTAATGAAAAATAATTTTTGTTCCTTTTGATTTTAAAAGGAGTTTTTGAGACAGTGGAAATGCTACCATCCAGAGCTGGGATTTGGCGAGTAGAATGTCTTATTGGCAAGCACTTACAGGCTGGAATGAGCACTCTTTTTCTAGTGTACAACAAGTGTGAGTAACTGTGGGTAGAAGCTCACAAACTATTCCGTCTATTTCTATACAACTTTCCTCCTGCTTGAAGTGGTTGTCTTTATCAAGAAATAAATGCAAGCTTATATTATTATTAAATTTAAAATGAATGTTGCTGGTAGAAACCATCAGAGTCCTCAGAGGAAATAGAAGCTTTGGACCCTTTGAATATGAATCTGTGGTATTTAACAAACTGGTGGCTAAACAGTCTTCAATTTCACAGTAGTAGATTTGGGGACTTAATTTTAATTCAATTAACCAAAGATAACTTACAAACTTCACACGGAAGAGTTTGGGGATATAACTTTAAACAAGTAAGAGAACCACCACCTACCTAAATATTATAGTTTATCCTTGTTTTCATGGGTTCTGTGTCATTTCTAGCTTCTATGTTTGATTTCAGGGTGTCAGATTCCCCTGGGAATGGCTTCTGGAAGCATCAGGGATTTTCAGATTACAGCTTCAGGACACTATGGTAAATACTGTTATTCTTGCTATAAGAATCTAAGCTGATTTTTTTTCATTTCTGTTGGAGAGTTTCAAGTAACCAATCTACTTCCTTCCATGCTTTTCTCTCTTTTCTACATTATTTTAAAATTATATATATAATTTCCCTGCATATATACCTGTGCACCACTGGCATGCCTGGTGCCCGAAGAGGCCAGATAATGACATAGAATTCCCTGGAACTGGAGTTACAGGTGGTTGTGAGCTGCTTTGTGGGTGCTGGGAATTGAACCTGGCTCATCTGGAAGAGCAGCACATGCTCTTAACTGCTAAGTCATCTCTTAAGCCCCCTCCATGTTTTCCCTACTTCTGCTCAGTAGATTCCTCTCAAGTCTGTACCCTTTCCATTTCCCACTCTGACCATCTTAATTCAGGCACTTTCATTTCTTACCTGGGCAATGACATTAACTCCTGAAATACCCTCCCTACTGCTCCTATGGGTTCATTCTACTGTGCATAGTAGAAAGCTACACTTTCTTCTGAACAGCAGTAGTAAAGCTTGAATAGAGTCTATAGAAAATTCTCACACATTATTCTAGAATAAGAATTTACAGATCATTGTCTATAGGCCCATTAACTATTTTCATATGTGAGTTAAGAATAATATTTCATTTTTAGTGTATATTATCTAAAAGTATAGATTTCATTGTGACATTTTTGTTTTCCTATTTGAATATAATATGCTTTGATTCTAATCAGTGCCCTCTATTACCCTCTGATACTCCTCTTCCCACTTTCCAGTCAGCTTCCTCTTCCCAAATAGTTAACTTATCCATTTAAAAAATTTATTACCGTTATTTATGTATGTGTGTATGTGCACGCACATGTCTGTGTGCACATATAGAAGTCAGAACACAGTCTACATGAGTCTTTTCTCTCCTGATATGTAGATCAAATTCAAGTCATCAACCTTAATAGCAAACAATTTTACTCACTGAAGCATGTGGTGATATATTGTGTCCCCCAATATATTGTGCATCCTAATAAAGCTTATCTGAGGATCAGAGGAAAAAGCCAGCCACTATATTAAACATAGAAGTCAGGCAATGGTAGCACATGCCTTTAATCCTAGCATTCTACAGGCAGAGATCCATCTGGATCTCTGTGAGTTCAAGGCCTCACTAGAAACAGAGCCAGGTGTGGTGGCACACACCTTTAATCCCAGCACTTGAGATCTCATGTCTTTGCTTGGGAAGGATAAATGCCTTTATTCCCAGGACTTGAGATCTCGTGTCTTGCTTGGGAAAGACACATGCCTTTAATCCCAGGAAGTGATGGCAGAAAGGAGAAAGGCATATAAAGCATGAGGACCAGGAACTAGAGGCCTTTAGGCTTTTTAAGCTTTTAGGCTTTTTAGCAGCAGTTCAACTGAGATCCATTTGGATGAGGACTCAGAGGCTTCCAGTCTGAGGAAACAGGATTAGCTGAGGAGTTGGTGAGGTGAAGTTGGCTGTGGCTTGTTCTGTCTCTCTGATCTCTCAGCTATCACCCCAATATCTGGCTCTGGGTTTGTTATTAATAAGACTTTTTAAGATTTGTGTTACAGAGGCATCTCACTAGTCCATCTTTTTCATTTTTAAATGACTTTAAAAAAGTTTCATGACATGTTAAAATTATAAAATTCAAATTGAAGTATCCATTAAAAGATCTTATTTTGCAACACAGTCATACCCACTCATTTACATAGCATCTGTAACTACAATGGCAGTTGTGTAGCTAAAACAGAGACCATATAATCTGCCTTTCTTTTTTATTTCTTTAAGAAATTTTTTATTCATTTTACATACCAATCACAGATCCCCCTCTCATCCCTCCTCCTACTCCTCCCCCAGTCCTCTCCCACCTCGATCCACCCCTCATCCCCTCCTCCGAAAGGGAAAGGCATCCCATGGGGCATCAGCAAAGCCTGGTACATTCATTTGAGGCAGGACGAAGCCCCTCCCCACTGCATAAGGCTGAGCAAGGCATCCCACCATAGGGAATGGGCTCCAAAAAGCCAACTCATGCACCAGGGATAGATCCTGATCCCACTGCCAGGGGCCCCTCAAATAGACCATGTGGTGATATGTTATGTACCCCAATATATTGTGTACCCTAATAAACTTATCTGGGGATCAGAGGACAGAGCCAGCCACTAGATTAGACATAGAGGACAGACAGTGGTAGCACACACCCTTAATCCTATCACTTGGGAGGCAGAGATCTGTCTTGATCTCTGTGAGTTCAAGGCCACACTGGAAACAGAGCCAGGTCTACACATGCCTTTAAAGGCACATGCCTTTAATCCCAGCACTTGAGATCTCATGCCTTTGCTACCAAGTATTTGGGAAGGACACACTGCTGTGGATATTGTTCTGTATAAATAAAACACTGATTGGCCAGTGGCCAGGCAGGAAGTATAGGCAGGACAAGGAGAGAGGAGAATTCTGGGAAGTGGAAGACTGAGTCAGGGAGACACTGCCAGCCACTGCCATGACAAGCAGCATGTGATGGTGCCGGTAAGCCACAAGCCACGTGGCAAGGTATAGATTTATGGAAATGGATTAATTTAAGCTATAAGAACAGTTAGCAAGAAGCCTGCCATGGCCATACAGTTTGTAAGCAATATAAGTCTCTGTGTTTACTTGGTTGGGTCTGAGCGGCTGTGGGACTGGCGGGTGACAGAGATTTGTCCTGACTGTGGGCCAGGCAGGAAAACTCTAGCTACAACACACGCCTTTAATCCCAGCACTAGGAAGGAAGGAAGAGGGCAGGACACATAAAGGTATATAAGGTGTGAGTAAACAGGAAGTCTCTCTTGAGGCTGACCAGTTGGTAAGGTGACATTGGCTGTGGCTTGTTCTGTTTCTCTGATCTTTCACCTTTCATCCCAATATCTGGCTCCAGGTTTTTTTTTATTAATAAGACCATTTAGCAATTCATGTTACAAGACCAAGCCACACAACTGTCTCCTACATGCAGAGGGCCTCGTCCGATCCCCTGCAGGCTCCACAGTTGTTGGTCTATAGTTTTTGAGTTCCCATGAGCTTGGTTTAGTTGTCTTTGTAGATTTCTCCATCATGATCTTGACCCCCCTTGCTCATACAATCCATCCTCCCTCTCCTCAGCTGGACTCCAGGAGCTCAGCCTGGTGCTTTGCTGTGGATCCCTACATCTGCTTCCATCAGTTACTGAATGAAGGCTCTATGATGACAGTTAGGATATTCACCAATCTGATTACCAGGGTAGGCCAGCTCAGGCACCCTCTCCACTATTGCTAGTAGTCTAAGCTGAGGTCATCCTTGTGGATTCCTGGGAATTTCCCTAGCACCAGGTTTCTCCCTAAACCCATAATGTCTCCCTTTATCAAGGTATCTCTTTCATTGCTCTCCCTGTCTGTCCCTGTTCCAGCTTGACCATCCCATTCTCTCATGTTCTCATCCCTCCTCCTCTCCCCTCTATTGCACCCCCTCAACCTGTAGCTGAAGTTTTCTTGTGTCCCAGCCTGCCGGCAATCGGGACAAATCTCTCCCATTCGCATCCCCCAAGTAAATACACAGAGACTCATATTACTTATAAACTGTATGGCCATAGCAGGCTGCTTGCTATCGGTTCTTATATCTTAAATTAACCCATTTCTATAAATCTATACCTTGCCATGTGCTTGTGGCTTGTGACTTACCGGTATCTTACATCATGCTTCTCCTCGTGGCGGCTGGCAGCATCTCTCTGCCTCAGCCTTCCACCTCCCAGAATTCTACTCTCTCCTTGTCCCGCCTACACTATCCTTCCTGCCTGGCTACTGGCCAATCAGCATTTTATTTATCAATCAATCATAGCAACATATATTCACAGCATCAACCCCAGTTTACTCAGGAGCTCTCATCTATTTCCCCTTCCCAGGGTGATCCAGTCATTCCTCTTAGGGTCCTCCTTGTTACCTAGCTTCTCTGGAGCTGTGGGTTATAGTCTGATTATACTTTGCTTTACATCTACTATCCACTCATGAGTGAGTACATACCATGTTTGTCTTTCTGAATCTGGATTACCTCACTCAGGATGATATTTTCTAGTTTTATCCATTTGCTTGCAAATTTCATGATGTCATTGTTTTGTACTGCTGAGTAATACTCCATTATGTATATGTACCATATTTTCTTTATCCATTCTTTGGTTGAGGGCCATCTAGGTTGTTTCCAGGTTCTGGCTATTACAAATAATTCTGCTATGAACATAGTTGAGCAAGTGTCCTTGTGGTATGATTGAACATCCCTTGGGTATATGCACAAGAGTGGTATCATTGAGTCTTGAGGTAGATTGATACCCAATTTTCTGAGAAGTTACCATACTGATTTCCAAAGTGGCTATACAATTTTGCACTCCCACCAACAGTGGAAGAGTGTTCCTCTTGCTCCACATCCTCACCAACAATAATCTGCCATTCTTAAAATACTTGCTATCTAGCCTTTGACATAAAAACTTTGTCAAACCTCTACTTTAAAGGAGAAAGAAAAAAAGAGGAGGTTTGAGTATTATTTAAAGAGTTTCTGGACAGAAAGTCTATGCTTTTTATTTCTTTTATTTTTTAATTATCTGACTTTTCTATAATAAATGTACATTATATGATAAAGCAATATTATAGAACCACTTGTAGATTGCATATATACCTCAGTGGTAAAGTACTTGCCTAACACATGCAAGGGCCCAAGTTCATTCCCCAGTACTGTCCTGCCACTAAAAAAAAATAGAACATGGGATATACAACATCAAAAAACAAGTTCTTTAGATAGTAATCAATGCTATCATACTTAAAACTTTTATGCATTTCTCTATCTCTTCCACAACTAATATTAACCTTTCTCTAGATAATACTATTGTTCCAGAGTTTTTAAGATAAATTGTATATATAATAATATAATCTCTCTTTTTTTTGGGGGGGGACAAAGGACAGTGGGCTCCAAACCTGGCCAGACTTCATCATTCTGGATCAATCAATGCCTGGAGTACCAAGGAGCCCTTTTCTTGGATCAAGGTCAGAAAACTATGAGAAATATATCAACATTCAACAAGTTCAAAACGTTATACCCTTTTATTCTGTAGTCTCTTCTATAAAACATCAGTTAACATATGAGGAAACTGTATAATAGAATGACTAATTAATTTGTGCAAAAATATTCACAAATGAATGCTTGTTCTGGTAGTTTGAATAAAATAACCCCCATAGGTTCACAGGGAATGGCACTATTAGGAGGTGTGGTCTTGTTGGAGTAGGTGTGGCCCCATTGAAGGAAGTGTGTTAACAGGGGACGAGCTTTGAGGTCTCAGATGCTCAAGTCACAGCCAGTGTGATATTCTCTTCCTGCTGCCTTTGGATACAGATGTTGAACTCTCAGTTACTTCTCCAGCATCATGTCTGCCTGCATGCCACCATACTTCTCGCCATGACAACAATGGACTAAACCTCTGAACTGAAATCCAGTCCCAATTAAGTATTTTCCTTTATAAGAGTTTTCATAATCATGGTGTCTCTTCACAGCAATAAAACCTTAACTAAGACACTTGGAATAGAATTGAATATACAGATGTGTCCCATTTCTTTCTACTTGGAATATAACATCACAATGATTTCTGTAATTGAATTTACTATCTTTCAAGACCATGTATTCTGTATTCTATGAGAATATATCTCCAACTGAGTAGGTGCCCCTGAGTCCTCTGATGCTCTGAATTTTTATACAAAAAGGGTAGCTCAGTAGTTCATCTTAAAAACAACTAAATTGTAGCTTCTTTTGTATAATTAAATCTGACTTTTTCAGGAATTTTGTATCCCTTGGGTATTAGGAAATACCTACTTAATGTAGTTCATTATGGTAAACTAGGATGGAGTAATACTTGAGGCAGGTTAGCTCAACTTTTTAAGATGGATACAGTCTTTTGATGTCTCACTTTGCTATTTCCTCTAGACCAGCCCTGACCAATGGAAATATGATGTGCACCACAAATTGTAGCATGTTGGGGAACACAATACCACCACAACAAATTAAAATCACATGTATTATTTTGCATGTTGTAGTAGCCATAATAAAAATGAACATGAAATTTATCTTTTTATTTTTAATGTTTGTGTGAGTGTATATGTGGTATGTATGTATGTGTGTACGTGCATGTGTGCACCTATGCATAGCACATGTGGAGACCAGGGGTAAATGTCAGTTGTATTTGTCTGTTACTTTCCACATTATTTTTAACCATATTTTATTAATTCTTTGAGAATTTCATATAATGTATTTTGAACATCTTCACCCACTCCCCCATCTCCTTCCATAACCACCCACTCCACTCTCCCTTACCTTTACACCCAAATTTGAGGTTTCTTCTTTTTTTTTCTTTCAATTTCAAGTCCAGCTTGTATTTATCCAGCTAGTCTTAGAAGTCGTGCCTTCCCTGTTTGTGCTCAACCTACTAGGTGTTACTCCATTAAAGATGAAATTTTCTGGTTTTCCTTCTTCCAGCAGTTATTTAATGCCAAAAGCTCATCAGCTAGTGGTGGGATTTTACACCCAATTACCCCCTCCTATATTGGGATTTTTTCTGGCTGGATCTTGTGAAGGTCTTGCGCTTGTTCACAATGGCTTTGAGTTCATATGTGTAACTACCCTGTATATTTGGAAAACACTATTCCCTTGTTGTTATTAACTACCTCTGGCCCTTACTAGCTTTCCACCCCATCTTCCATAAAAATCCATGAGCTACAGGAGGGGTTGATATGTAAGTCCCACTTAAGGCTGAGTATTCCACAGTCTCTTCTTCTTTGCATATTGACCATTTGGAAGTTGTCTTAGGGTGCTTATTGCTGTGAAGAGACACCATGACCACAGCAACTCTTATAAAGAAAAGAGATAATTGGGGTGGCTCACTTACAATTTCAGAGGTTCAGTCCATTATCATCATGATAGGGAGTATGGCAATGTGCAAGAAGACATGGTGCTGGAGGAATAGGTCCTACATCTTGCAGCCAACAGGAAGTCAACTGAATGTCACACTGAGGGAAGCTTGAGCAAAAGAGACCTCAAACCCACCCCCACGGTGACACACTTCCTCCAACAAGGCCACACCTCCTAATAGTGCCACTCCCTTTGGGGGCCATTTTCTTTCAAACCACCACAGAGGTCTCTGTATTGCCATCTACTGCAAGGAGAAAGTTCTCTGATGAGGATTGAGAAATACTCTGAGCTATGAGTATAGCAGTAAGTTATTAGGAGTCATTTTAATACTGTGTCCACTTAGCAAAATAATAGTATTGAGTCTTCCCCTAGGGCCTATAACTTATCAAATCACAAGTTCTCGGACCCTTTAACAGTGCCAAGTATGGTTCCCTGTCATGGAGCAGGTCTTAGATCCAAGCAGAAAGTAGTCAGTCACTTCAATAACATTTGTGCCATTATTACACCAGTGGGCATATCTTGCCAGATCAGTCATTATTGTAGCTTGCAGAGTTCATAGTTGGATAAGATTTTTGACTACTTTTCTCCCCTGGCAGTGTGCATAGACAATTGTTACACTATGAAAACTAGCCACTATGGATGAACCTTCCATATCATTGCCAGCTTGATTTTATCCATGTTCCATGACTCAAGTGTGTGGTGTCTTTAGCAATTGGGGTTTACCACCAAGTTCTAGAGGGTAAACAATAGCATTGTCAATAGCCTATAATTTTGGGGGATCTATGTGACCTCATTGACTAAGAACTCCAAAATAAGTAACCCATTCCTAGCACTGGGCTTTTTATTTGTTATCTTTGGAATCCAGTAGAGGCATTGTTACTCCATTGTAGGATAATTCCATTTTAATACTCCCCCTTTCTGTGTGTTCATCTCTCACTTACTCTACCTTTTTCCCTCTTTCTCTGCCTGTATGTGTGTGTATCTTCTACAGTAGTAAGTAGGTGTCTTCGTCAGTGTTCTGTTGCTGTGAAGAGACACCATGACCATGGCAACTCTTTAAAAGGAAAACGTTTAATTGGAGCTTGCTTATAGTTTCAGAGGTTTATTCCATTGTCATCTTGGTGAGGAGCATGGCAACATGTAGGCATACTGGTGCTGAAGAAGTAGCTGAGAGTTCTACATCTGTATCCACAGATAGCAAGAAAAGAACAACACTGGACCTGGCTTGGGTTTTTGAAACCTCAAAGCCCACCCCCAGTGACACACTTCCTCCAACAAAGCCACACCTACTCCAACAAGGCCATACTTCCTAATGACTCTCAAGTAGTGCCACTCCCTAATGACCAAGCATTCAAATATATGAGCCTATGGGGGCTATTCTTATTCAAAATATCACAGTAGGTTTCCATATGACTTTTTCCAAAGGCCTTTTGTGTTATTTACCCTCTTTTCCCTGTCCTTCCTATCCCCACCCAAATTTAGCCCTTCCTTTTCCATAATTCCCTTTTAGCCCTTTTACTAATGTGTTCAATCTCCCCTCCCATGAAAGCCCCCTTCCATGGCCCCTAAGTAACTTCCCAACTTCTATGAATATCCCAAATGAAACACATATTTCTACAAATTCAAAACTAAGATTCACAAATTATAGAAAACAAGTAACATCTGCCTTTCTGTCTGGTCTAGGTTACCTCACTTGGAATGATTGTTTCCATCTACATTCATTTGCTTCAGTATGTCGTAATTTCATTTTTATAATAGCTATATATTGTTCCATTTTGTGAATATGCCACATTTTCTTTATCCATTTGTCAGCTGATGGATATCTAGACCATTTCCATTTCCTGGCTATTGTGAGTAGAGCAGCAATGAACATGGATGAGCAGTAGGCATCTCTATAGTATAAAATGGAGAACTTTGGATATATGCCCAAGAGTGGTATAACTGGATCATGTGATAGTTCTGGTAGTTCTATTTCTAACTTTTTGAGGAACCTCTACATTGTTTTCATTGTACCAGTTTCTATATCTCGGTTTTATATGGGTGCCAAGGATCCAAACTCAGATCTTCATGCCTACACAGCAAGTACATTACTCAATGATCCATGCTTCTGGCCCATGAAATTCATCTTAATATGACATTTTATTTAGCAAAACATACCCCCCAAATAATACCATTATCCTATTATCAATCAGGCCCATGACTCCTTCAAAGGCAGATAAGTAAAATCTATTTTTTTTTAGGTAGGGGGGTCTCTTCCCATGACACATGGAAGCTGAGGACAGCTTGGAAGTACCAACTCAGCCTCTCTGCCCAGACACAAGTTGTGGTCCCTTATAGAGCCACAAACAGGAAATAGTGAACTCTGAATAACATATTCTGTTAAGTTTCTATTTACCAGATCTGGACCATTACTTTAACTGGCCAAGCTTATTTGTCCCAAAGTATTTCCTGTTCTTCTCAATTTCACATCAATTACTCAATACATCTGTGAACTTTTTTTTACTACTCTAGCAAAGTCATGATCAAAATATTAAGACAGACTTCCTTAGTATGTGTTCAACACAAACCAAGCTAGTAAATCCTTATCACTTATGAACTAGATGCTAGTATTAATCATTTCAATTAAGAACACCAAAACACAGAGATGTTACATAGCATTACAAGTCACACTCACAAAAAACATCTGTGCCAGGGCTCTTGCACCCTAATGTGAACCATTATATTATATGATGTGCACAATGTCCACTCTAGCTTGATAGTCATTTCTCAATGGTTACTGTGGTAATTAAACCAGTTACAAATCCCTTTAATTGTATTATCATTCAATCTTTCTTAAGATACAGAATACTATATCTTAAGGGAGTTGATATCATCTGTTCCACTTAGAAGAGATAAGCAAAGTCGGAGTTTAGGGAGATGTTTACAAGGAGGGGAGTTCAGATAGGCATCTGTATTGCTGACAAAACCTAAAATGTATAAAGCAGTATGACCCATAGGTACACAAGTGCTTGAACTGGCTTGAAAAGCACTAGGCAACAAGTACTAAACAATCAACAGCAGGTAATTGGCAGCCCCCTTGGAGCTATGCATCTGTCAGATTTACAATGTCTGTTGCCTGAAAACTAACATAGTATACTGTGAAAATTATTAACACCTTGTAGAAGGAAGTTTCTCCGGACCCACCTGGCCCTGTGGTCCTGAAGATGTTTATAAAATAATCACTCAGAGTCTTATAGTAATTTCTAAGTGTATGGCCTAATGGCTTCAGCTTCTGGCTAGCTAACTCATCTTAAATTAACCCATTCCTATTAATCTATATGTTACCACATGGCCATGGCATTACCTATCTGCTGGAATCTTGTTGTTCCGTCAGCAGTGACTGGCATCTCTCCCCATTCCACTCTTCTTTTCTCTGTATCTCGGCTTGCATTTCCCACCTGGCTATAAGCTTTCTTGCCATAGGCCAAACAGCTTTATTTATTATCCAGTGAGAACCACACATATTTACAGCATACAGAAAGATATCCCACAGCACTTTCCCTTTTCTGTCTAATCAAAAGGAAGGTTTTAACTTTAACATAGTAAAATTATATATAACAAAACAGTTGTCAAGCAAGAATTACAGTTACAATATTTGTATTTGGCAAAATTAAAGAAAATATTCTATCATCTATTCTATTTTTGTGACTCTAAAGTTTTATATCTAATTTATCTTTTATCATAACCAAGGAAAATTATAACTATCTAGTCTTCAACTCCATCAAAGTCCCTAGAAGGATATATTAATATTACCTGAGCAAACAGGAGGTGCATGACAAGCAACTTCCATAATTCTATAAATGACAGAGACATCTGGCTGCCTGGACATTCATCCAAAGTTCCTCTGTAATGTTGGGGCATCTACCTTCAGCCTACAGGCCTAGAGTCTCTGGCATAGCTTTCAGTGAAGCAAGAAATTTTAAGGACTGTTCTGCCCATTCTGGCAAAGTTCCTCAGGCACTTCTCCCCTTCTCCCCTTGTCCTGTAGAATGTCTTGTAGTTTCTTCTGTGAAGCAGGAACCTGAAGGACCATTTCATTTTGCAAAGTTCAGTGGTCACCTTCCTATGAGTCCTGCATGTCCAGTTATATAGCATCCTGTCAAGCAGTCAAGTCAAAGGCACTTTTTTGCCCAGTGGCTTACTTTTGCCACAAAGAAAGCAAACTCCATAATGAATTTCTTCGATGCCCATCATATTTTCTGAATTAGATTGGTGCTGCCAGGAGCAGACATGTTTCAATGTCCAGAAAAGTCTAAGTTCTTAAAACATTTTAAATGCCATATTCTGTAGGTCTTTGAAGTGTTTAAAGATTACCTACCTAATTGAAATATATCTATGTATACCTAAAAAACTTAACTAACATGACTATAAGTTTGATTATTCTAGATGACTATTAATCTGTATTTCTTAATTATATTTTACAATTTTAAATGAATTGCATAAACATAATACCTTAAACAAGAGTAGAAATATCCACACAGTATAACAAAATTAACTTTAAATTTGTATCAATAAACTAAAATCTATAGCAATGTAAAATATTTCAAATGAGTTGCTACTTTTTAGAAGTAGATTCAATTATCTACCCTTTTATCCTATCATATCTATATCCTCTTTTCTTCTTTAGAAAGAGATTGCATTTATAATCAACATACTTTAAATAAAAATAAACATTTATGAACAATGTTTTGGGAATTTGGGTGTAGTTTCTCATACTACTTCTTGCTGGTTGGGGGCGCTGGCAATCTTATGAAGATCCTGAGAAAATTAAGAATTATAGTTAAATCTTGGCTGTAATAGTCTGTGAGGCTGTATCGACCTTTCAGGGGGTCTTGATTGATCAAACTATATTAGCCTGGAAGAAATCCACAGGTTCTCATCTGTAGTGGGTAGCTGTTCCAGCTTTGACCTTGAAGCACTGCCCTTAGTGAGCAGCAGGTAACTTCTGTGGAAACCAAAGCAGAACATCTTTTCCAAAGCAACATATCCTTAGACACAAATTTTGAAATCAAGATACCTTTAAAATATACATATTGGTTTAACTGAGTAGCCCCTACAATCGAATCTCTTTGCAGTTAAAAATCCCAAAGACAATATAATAATATGCAGTATCCAGATTCTTTGTGTAATTTTCATCTTTATGTGGCTTAATTTTTATATTATTTTTGCTGTATCTTTATGTATCTATAATCCTTTTCTGATCATTGCTTTAAACTGTAGCATGGCTAGGACTGAAGCAGCAGCAGCCCTGGCTGCTGGCCCCACCCCACTCGGTTTTTCAACATGGTGCAGGTACCAATGAGTCACACTTACCTCCCCAATTCTGGGAAGTAGTACTAAGTAGTATACCTATGTTTTTAAGCCTGTAGCTGTGCTCCCAAGCCAGAAGGCAGTGGCTGGGAGAAGCCTCTTGGTATTGCAGCCTGTGAGAGATCACAGGAGCCTGCCATGTTGCTACTGAAGCCTGCCAAGACCAGGGGACACGGCCGGTAATGAGATGCATGAACTAGGAAGCTGTTCTTAGCTTCATTTTAGAATCTCCTTTTAAGTTTTCTCAGGTTTTAGGTGGAACTCTTGCCACCATGTATGGGCACCATTTGTAGGCAGAAGTTTTCCTGTATCCTGCCTGGTCCTGCAGCTGCTCGGTCCCAAGTAAATACACAAAGGCTTATATTACTTACAAACTGTATGGCCTATGGGTCAGGCTTCTTGCTAGCTAGCTCTTATAACTTAATCCATTCTATTAATCTGTATGTTGCCATGTGGCCATGGCATTACCATTCTGCTGGCATCTTGTTGCTCATTTGGCAGCAGCTGGTATCTCCCCTGACTCTACCCTTCTTCATCTTGTCTTCAGTTTGAATGTACCACCTAACCTTATCCTGCCCTGCCATAGGCCAATGCAGCTTTATTTATCAACCAATCAGAGCAACACATATTCACAGCATACAGAAAGACATCCCACTGCAACACCTTGCTCACTTTCTAGTAGAGACATATCTATTATAGTCAAACTGAAATACCTGTCTCCATACATAGGTGAAGTTGTTGACATATTATGTGTTAAACTGTTAAAAATATAAAAGGTACCAGTTATAGCTTAAAAGAGAGGCAGCAAAAAGTGGAAGTAGGTAATCTATCATCCATCAATCATAGAATGTAGGTAGACTGGCAAAACTTTATTAGACTCACTAGAAGATACATTAGCAAGTGGTAAACAAACAAACAAAAGCTTCTTATACTTTACATAAAGAAGTAGTGTAAACCAATTCTGGGAAAATATTGATTCTTGAATATGGTATTTTTTATTGATTATACCATAGTACTTAGAAGAAAAGTAGAGTGTCTTCAATCAGAAATACTAATTTGGGAGAAGGCAAGGATGTCTCATCTAAAGATAGGATCACTCTTTGACTCACTATTCTACTTCATTGTTTTCCTGCATTAATTACCACCATACCAAAAACAATGTTTTGTGCAGAGTAAGCACTAGAAATATTCTTTTAATGAATGGATATATAAATGTCATTTACATACTCTATCAAGAAGATAGAGTCACTAAACAAAAAGTTGTGTGATCATAGCAATTTGGTCATGTCTTTTGTCTTAGTGTTCTATTGCTATGAAGAGACAACATGACCACTGCAACTCTTATTAAGGAAAGCATTTAATTGGGACTTGCTTACAGTTTCAGAAGTTTAGTGTATTTTATGATCATGAGGGGAAGCATGACAGCAGGCAGGCATGTTGCTGGAGGAGGAGCTGAGAATTCTACATCTGGATCCACAGGCAGCAGGAAGAGAGAGGCACTGGAGCTTGGTTGAGCTTTTGAAACCCCAAAGCTCACCTCCATTGATACACTTCCTCCAACAAAGCCATACCTACACCAACAAGGCCATACCTCCTAATAGTGCCACTCCTTGATGACTAAGCTTTCTATTATATGAGCCTATTGGGGCCATTCTTATTCAGACCACCACAGCATCTATGAAAATGTTAACTCTGACTTGCTTATGAAGCCATTAACCTATATCTCTTGCCATGCATACATGGCTGATTGTTCTATTGATCATTCAGTTCTCTTTCTTTGGGAACTTATCATTTCTTACCACTCTGCCATTATTCACTCATTCATTCCAAAGCATTTTCTAAGCATTTTCATTTACATACTACCATGTTAGATACCAGAGATAGAGGGAACATTTGTTTGTTGCTTAGTATGTATTAGTTACTGGATTCATCATATTATACCTATTACCTCTTTAATCTTTTGAGATAAAAATTATCTTCACTTTACATATAAACAGACATGAGAAGAATCTCAGACCAATAAGAGAAGAAGACAAGCAAAGCACCTTTATAATGTAGTGCAATAATTTGCTAGAATGAAGTTATTATATATAACATGAAGTAGAAACACAGATAAAGCAGTACTAAATTTGTCTGAGTCAGGGAAGACTAAGCAGGAAAAATATTTTTACAATTAGCATTTGAAAGAAGTGTAATGATTTATTCCTGATAGTATTACAGAGATAGTGCTGGTCTAAGAAGGGGAGGAAATTAGTTTTGGCTGGTGCAGAAGTATTGGTTAAAGCATTGGGCCATTCTGGTTCATATGTACAGCCCCATGGATGTGTGTGAGGAGGAAATGACTCAATGATTTGAAAGTGATCTGGTTTGCTAGGAAATAGATAATTCACTAAGTACCTTTCCTACTCATTCCTACCATATGTTCCATGGCTTTAACTACATACATGTTCATATTTCAACATTGGTACCTGCTTCCCCTGACCATGCCAGGTAATTTGTAGAATTAGAGTCTTCCTAAGTGGATAATTAAAAACAATAACTAATTGTTTTCAGAGTGTAATATGTACTTTAAAAATAGATTAAAATAAATTGTTTTAATTGATAGGTAGATCTGTTGACACCAATGATTATTCATGGCATCAAGACTCAGGGTGCCCGTCAGAAATTTTCCAGCCTCTACATCTCTCAGTTTATCATCATGTATAGTCTCGATGGGAAGAAGTGGCTGAGTTATCGAGGGAATTCCACTGGAACTTTAATGGTATGTAATTAGTTCTTTCATGAGAGGGCAGGAAAACTTTAAAGAGCTTTTGGCAGATGGTACAGTCTACAAGCTCCCAAAAATGAATTTTCTTCCTATGGGTAATATGAATGTTTATGGACATACAAACAAAAAAGTCAAAGTTTTAATACTTTCATACATGATATAAATACAGACATGTTGTAGTATGAGAATGTGAATTTTCTTAGAGGTCTGTACATGAAAGACTTTAGTTTATCAGCCAAAACCATGAATGCAGATTAAGATCATTTGCATGAAAGAATGAGAAAACCTTGGGAATTTCTTCTCTAGAGGTAAGCTTGAGGAAATTAAACAGACGTAAATATTTAACATTGTTGGCTATACTTCTCTAATTTTACATCCCTGATTAGCTGCACCAGAAATGTATCCCAATTCTCTCTTTCTGTGTCCCTCCCATTTTGTCCATTTTCACTTATATGACTATATTGATTCAATGCAAAGCCCCATTCCCTCATCTTCACACTATAATATTATTCATATGCTGAGGCTATAGGTAGATATGACACAGGAGCTAAGGAGAAGAGTTACAGAGTTTTACTAACAAGTGCAAAATAGCTCTTGATATGCTACAAAACACTCCAGTGGTACCTATTATATTGATGATATGCATGATGCTAACAGAACCTGGTAAACAGAAAACAGTAACTGCTCTAATGTATTGTGATTCACACACAGAGATGCACACAAATAAGCCTACTTTGTTCTTGAAATGCAACTATATACAATGTTTAATATGTTTCCTGTTGGTTTTAAACAAATACTGTTCATCATGTATAAATAGTTTCCTTCTAGCCATGCATAATAGTGCACACCTTTAATTCTAGCACTTGGAAGACAGAGGCAGTTGGATCTCTGTGGAATCAAGGCCAGACTGGTCTATATAACTAGTTCTAGAGCAGCTAGAGTTACATAGTGAGACTTCATCTCAAAAAAAATTCTTCTATTTCTATATTGTTTGTAATTACAATTGAATTTTATCAAATACTTTATGAGCACTTTCCTCCCTATCTTTTCATACAACATATTTTTTTCATTTTTCTCTATTAAGAAATTTTCTACTCACTCCACATGCTATCCACAGATCCCCCCTCCTCCCTCCTCCCACCTCCCAGCCCTCTTTTGCAAGCCACCCCGCATCCCCACATCCCCCAAATCAAGGTCTCCCATGGGGAGTCAGCAAAGCCCAGCACACTGAGCCTAGGCAGGTCCAAGCCCCTTCCCACTGCACCAAGGCTGTGCAAGGTGTCACACCACAGGCACTGGATTCCAGAAGCCTACCCATAGACCAGGGACAGATCCCAATCCCCCTGCCTGGGTGTCCCCCAAACAGTTCGAGCCAAACAACCATCTTCCGTATCCAGAGGGCCTAGTCCAGTCCCATGGGGGCTCTACAGCCACCAGTCCACAGTTCATGGGCTTCCACTAGTGTGGCCAGTCATCTCTGAATGTCCTCCCATCATGATCTCAACATCCCTCGCCTGCAGTATCTCTCCTCTCTCTCATCAATTGGATTCCCAGAGCTCAGCCTGGTATCTGGCCGTGGATCTCTGTATCTGCCTCCATCTGTCACTGGACAAAGGCTCTATGATGACAGTTAAGTTATTTGCTAGGCTGGTCACCAGAGTAGACCGGTCCAGGCACCCTCTGGACCACTGCCAGCAGACCAAGGTGGGGTCAACCTTGTGGATTCCTGAGAGCCTCCCCAGCACCCTGCCTCTTCCTATTCCCATGATGTCCTCATCTATCATGGTATCTTTCTCCCTGCCCTCCCACTCTGTCCCTGTTCCAACTTGACCCTCCCATTTCCCTATGTTCTCATCCCCGACTCCTTGCCCTCTGCCATCCCCCCCAGTCCACTCATGTAGATTTCATCCTCTTCTCCTTCACAGGATCATCCATGTGTCCCTCCTAGGGTCTTTTCCTGTTAGCTAGCCTCTCTGGAGTTATGGGTCATACAACATATTTTGTGCATGTGTTTTCCCTCCCCCAACTCTTCTTAGATACTTCGCACCTCCCTACCTACCCAACTTTATATTCCCTCTCTATTTCTCCCTCTCTTTGAAAAAGAAACACAAAAAATGAAAATCAAAACAAAGCTGGTGGTGGTGGCACATGCCTCTAATCCCAGCATTCGGGAGGCAAAGGCAGGCAGATCTTTGTGAGTTTGAGGCCAGCCTGGTCTACAGAGCAAGTTCCAGGACAACCAGGGCTACATAGAGAAACCTTATCTCTAAAAAAATCAAAGCAAAGTAAAACCAATAAGACAAAAAAAATGCCAAAATGAAAAAGAAAGTACACACATACACACACGAAAAACATAGAGGTCATTTTGTGTTGGCCAACTTATCCAGAGTATGGGCTCTGCCCTGGAGTATAGTTGATATACCCAGTGACAATCCATAGGAGAAAACTGACTTTTCATTTGCCAGCAGATATCAATTGCAAATAGCTTCTTGGTTAGAGTTGGGACCCTGTGTCAACTTCTCCCTCTCAGTGATAGAACCACATCTGGCTTGAACTTGTGAAGGTCTTGTGCATGCTACAACAACAGTCTCTTTGAGCTCATATGTTCATCAGTCCTGTGTGTCTGGAAGACACTGTTTCCTTGAAGTCATCCATCACCTCTGGCTCTTACAATCTTTCCCCTTCCTCTTCCATGTAGATCCCGGAGCCTTGAGAGTAGGGGTTTGATAAAGACATTCCATTTAGGACTGAGTGCTCCAAAGTCTTTCACTCTTTGCACATTGTCCATTTGTGTATTTGTGTTAGTTCCCATCTGCTACAAGAAGAAGCTTCTCTGCTGAGACTTGAGCAAGGCACTGATCTGTGAGTATAGCAGTATGTCATTAGGAGTCATTTTGTTGCTATGTTCCTTTAGCAGAATAGTAATATTAGGTTTTCTGTTGTATGATATTTTGTTTGTGTTCTGACAAATAAAGCTTACCTAGAGATCAGAGACTGGAGCTACCCACTAGTTAACCATAGAGGCCTGGTCCTGGTGGCACACACCTTTAATCCTAGCACTTGGGTAGAAGAATCAGGAAGATCAGGAGTTCAAGGCCACCCTGGGCTACATGAGATTGAACCAGTCTAAGAGATACGGTGGTGGTGCATGCCTTTAATCCAAGTACAATCAGGAGGTAGAGACAGGAATATAAGGTGGGTGGAGACAGGATCTCAGTCCCCCATTCGGTCTGAGGATTTGTAGAGGTAAGAAGTTTCTAGTGGCTGCTGCTCTGCTTTTCTGATCTTTCAGCTTTCACCCTCAATATCTGACTCTGGGTTTTTATTGTTAAGACTAATTAGGATCACACTTCAGTTTTCCTCGTAGGCCCATGACCTATCTAGTCTTGGGGTTCTTGGCCACTTTAGCATGTTAGGTATGGGTTCCATTTCATTTCATGGAGTGGGCCTTGGATATAATTTTTAAATAATGTAACATTTGTGCCACTATTGCACCAATATATCTTACAGTCTCACTTGTAGGTCACAGGGTATGTAGCTGGGTGATATTGATGATTACTTTCCTTCTTCAGTAGAGTGCAAAGTATGTTCCAACATCATGAACACTAGTCAGTAGGAATGAACCTTCTATTTGGTCACCAGCTCAACTTTTCCATGTTCAGTAAAGACATAAGTAAAGGTTGTCTTCAGCAACAGGGCCTCACCATAAGGTTGTAGAAAAAAATCAATAACCTTGGCAATAGCCTGTGATGCTTGGTGGTGGGTATCCATGGGACCCCTCTGGTCAATGACTCAATGATTCCAGGCATTGGAAGTTTTGCTTGTTAGCATAAGGTGTCTAATGTAACTCAAATTTTAAAGGTCTTATAATAAAAAAAACCAGAACCAGATATTGGGGTAAGTGCTGAAAGATCAGAGAGACAAAGGAACAAGCTACTGCCACGTCTTACCTCTAGGACTCCTCAGCCTGAAAAGGCCTCTAGCTAAAAGACTTTATTTCCTATCTCCTCAGGTCTTATATACCTTTCTCTGTCCACCATATCACTTCCTTCTTAGTGCTGGGATTAAAGGTGTGTGCCACCACAGCCTGGCTCTGTTTTCTCTCATAGACTGAGTCAATCTCATGTAGTCCAGGGTGGCTTTGAACTCACAGAGATCCAGACAGATCTCTGCCTCCCGAGTGCTAGGATTAAAGGTGTGTGCCACCACTGCCTGGCATCTATGTTTAATCTAGTGGCTTGTTCTGTGTAACACAAATTGCTAAACGATCTTATTAATTGAAAACTTGGATCCAGATATTGGGGTGAAAGCTGAAAGATTAGAGAAGTGGAGCAAGCCAGCTACAAATTCTTACCTCTAGGAAGTCCTCAGTCTAAATAGAACTACTTCCTGTGTACTCACACCTTATATACCTTTCTGTGCCCTGCCATCTTTCTTCCTCTATCTGCTGAGCTTCATCACTTCCTCTTTTCACCCAGCTCCATCACTTCCTGTTTGTATAGACCTCCAGACCTCTATGGTTAACTAGCGCTGGAATTAAAGGCATGTGCCATCACACCTGGCTCTGTTCCCACTGTGGCCTTGAACTCACAGAGATCTGGATGAATCTCTGCCTCCCGAATGCTAGGATTAAATGCATGTGCTACCACTTCCTGACCTCTATTTTTAATATAGCTTTTTCCTCTGATCCTCAGATAAGCTTTATTGGGGTACACAAATAAAATATCACCACAGTTCTGTTCTCTAATCTTCAGGCAAATTTTATTAGGGTACATAATATATCACCACAGTCTAGTCTATGCATTGTCTCCCCCATTATATGGTGATCCCATTTAGATTCCTTTCATATATGTATATATTTTGGGAAACTCCTACAGTAGTGCATTTCCATACAGTTTTTCAAAATGCCTTTAATATCAGTTATCCCTCCCGATATTCCTGCTTTTACCCTTCTCTCTCATCCCTCTCCCTATTTAATCCTCGTATTCTAGTATCCCCTTTATCTCTTTGTGACACTGTATTCAATTTCCCTATTTTGGAGAGAACTTCTCCTCCCCCTCCCCCCAGTCCTTTACTAGGTACCAAACCTCTGTGGGTATTCAGATTGTGGCACACATTGAAAGATTAAAGTCAGGCAGTGGTGGCACATGCCTTTAATCCCAGCAATCGGGAGGCAGAGGCAGGCGGATCTCTGAGTTCAAAGCCAACCTGGTCTACAAAGTGAGTTCCAAGACAGCCAGGGCTGTTGCAGAGAAAAACCCTGCCTCAAAAAAAATCAAATGAAAAAAAAAAAAAGAAAGATTAAAGGATAACATCCATATATGAGAGAAAACATACAATATTTGTATTTTTTTCTATCTGGGTTGCTTCATCAGGATGACTTTTCTAGCTTCACACATTTATATGCACATTTGACACTTTCATTTTTCTTAACATCTGGATAATATTCCATTGTGTAAACATACTTCATTTTCACTCATCAGTTGATGGACATCTAGGCTGTTTCCAATTTCTGGCTATTATAAATAGAGCAGCAATAAATATGGATGTGCAAGTGTCTCTGCAGTAAAATTTAGAATCCTTTGGGTATGTTCCCAAGAGTGGTATAACTGAATCTTGAGGTGGTAGATTGTTTTTCGGCTTTTTGAGGGACCTCTACACACTGATTTCTGTAGTGGATGTACCAGTTTACATTCCCACCAGCAATGAATAAGTGTTCCCCTTTCCCCACATCTCACTAGCATGTGCTGCCATTTGCTTTATTGATCTTGGCCATTCTGACTGGTGTAAAATGAAATCTCAAAGTAGTTTTATGTTACATTTCCTTGATGGCTAAAGATGTTGAACATTTCTTTAAGTGTTTCTCAGCCATTTGGGGTTCATCTTTCAAGAAATCTGCTTAGTTCTATACCCCATTTTTAATGGGTTATTTGCTTTCTTGGCATTCAGGATTTTTCATATAGTTTAGATAATAACACTCTATCAAATGTATCATTGATAAAGGTCTTCTCCCATTCTGTAGGCAGCTTTCTGTAGTCTGCTGCTTTGCCTGAATGATGGTATCTTTTGCTGCACAGAATCTTTCTGCTTTATAAGGTTCCATATAGTAACTGTTGGTTTTAATGCCTGTGCTATTGGTGTCCTGTTCAGAAAGTTCTTTCCTGTGCCATTGAGTCAAGCTTATTCCCCACTTTCTCTTCTATCATATTCAGGGTATTTGGCCTTTATGTTGAAGTCTGTGTGATCCATTTAGAATTTAGTTGTGTGCAGGGTGATAGATATGAATCTTCTATTTTCATGCTTCTGCATGCAGCCATCCAGTTTGACCAACACCATTTGTTGAAGATGCTGTCTGTTCTCCAGTGTGTATTTTTTGGCTTCTTTGTCAAACATTGGGTGTCCATAGTTGTGTGGAATTATGTCTGGGTCTTCCATTTGATTTCATTGATCAACATATCTGCTTTTATGTCAATACCATGCTTTTTATTATTATAGCTCTGTAATACAACTTGAAATCTGGGATAAAGTTTCCTCCAGCAGTTGTTTTATTATTTAGAATTGTTTTATCTATCCTTGGGTGTTTGTTTGTTTATATATGAAGTTGAAGATTTTTTCTCAATTTCAGTGAAGAAGTGTTAGAATTTTGATGAGGATTGCATTTAATGTAGATTGCTTTTGATAAAATGGCCATGTTCATAATAGTCATCCACTAGCATGGGTGATCTTTCCATCTTCAGATGTCTTCAGTTTCATTCTTCAGTGTCCTAAAGTTCTTATTGTACAAATCTTTTACTTGCTTGGTTAGAGTTATCTCATGATATTTTTTGAGGCTATTGTGAAAAATAGTTTCCATAATTTCTTTCTCATTATATTTATCATTTGTGTACAGGAAGGCTATAGATTTTTTTATATTTAAAAATGTTTTTATTCATTTTACACACCAACCACAGCTCCCCCTCTCATCCCTCCTCCCACTCCCCCCCCGAACCTCCTGTCCCAACCCACCCCCCACCCCTTCCTCCAAAAGGGTAATGGGGATTCAGCAAAAGGGCTATGGATTTTTGTGTGTTAATTTTATATTTGTACTGTGTGGAGAGTGTTTATCAGCTATAGAAGTTTCTTGGTAGAATCATTAAGGTCTTTTATGTATAAAATCATATGATCTGCAAATAAAGATATTTTTATTTCTTCCTTTCCTATTTGTATTCTCTTGATCTCCTTCAGTTGTCTTATTGCTCAAGCTAATACTATATTGAATAGGTATGGAGAGAATGGACAACCTTGTCTTGTTCCTGATTTTAGTGGAAATGTGTAGCTGAAGTTTTCCTGGTCCTTCCTGGCTCCCGCAGCCCTTGCAGTCCTGCAGCCGCTCAGACCTTTGAGTTTCTTTCCATTTAGGTTGAGGTTGGCTGTGAGTGTGGGCTTGCTCTGAATTGCCTTTATTGTGTTGAGTATTTTTATCATGAAGAAATGCTGTATTTCATCAAAGGCCTTTTCTGCATCCAATGAGATGATCATATGGTTTTTGTCTTTCAGTCTGTTTATGCCATAGATTATGTTTATTGATTTATATATGTTGAGTCATCCCTACATCTGCAGGTGAAACCTATTTTTTCATGGTGAATAATCTTGTTGTTGTGTTCTTGAATTCTGTTTTCAAGTATTTTATTGAGAATTTCTGCATCTCTGTTCATAAAGGATATTGTTCTAAAATGTTCTTTGTGGGGGAAGTTTTTGTGTGATTTAGGTATCAGGGCAATACTGGCTTTACAAGAAGAATTTGGAAATGTTCCTTCAGTTTCTATATTGTAGAATAAATTTGAGGAGTATTAGTGTTAATTCATCTTTCAAGATCTGGTAGAATTCTACACTGAATCCATCTGGCCCTAGGCTTTTTTGGTTGGGAGATTTTTAGTGACTGTTTCTGTTTCACTAAGGGTTATAGATCTGTATAAATTGCATATTTCATCTTGATTTAACTTTGGTAAGTCATATATATCGAGAAATTAATACATTTCTTTTAGGTTTTCAAGTCTGATGAAATAAAAATTTCTAAAGCATGTCCTTGTGATTCCCTGAATTTTCCTGTTGAATGATATGATGTATCCATTTTCATCTCTAATTTTATTAATTTGTATCTTCCCTCTCCTTTTGGTTAATTTGACTTAAGGTTTGCCAATTTTGTTGATTTTTCTCAAAGAACCAACTTTTCACTTCATTGATTCTTTCTATTGTTTAGTTGTTTCTTTTTTATTAACATAATTTTGATTCTTTCCAAACTTCACATCATGCACCAGAATTCCACTCATTTCCCAGTCCTTCCATGTCTACCTGCCATCCTTGTAACCCCCCAGAGAAAATATAAATAAATAAATAAATAAATAAATAAATAAATAAATAAATTTTAGAAAAACCAGGTGGTAGTGGTGCACACCTTTAATCCCAGCACTCGAGAGGCAGAGGCAGGCAAATCTCTGAATTCGAGGCCAGCCTGGTCCTACAGAGCAAGTTCCAGGACAGCCAAGGCTACACAGAGAAACCCTGTCTAAAATATGAATGGACATGTCAGTGAGAAAAACAAAAACAAAATCCACTTCACTCCTCTGTCTTTCCCACCTCTCCATCACATACTCATTTGTCATAGTGATTTTGGGAGCTACAATATGTTATGCATTATACCCTTTTGCCCAAACAGCTTTACTTGCAAATGTCCATTGTAATGAGTTGTTCGTCTGGTTCAAGGCCACTGGCTTCTGTTACACCATCAATACTGGACACCAAAACTCTCAGATATCCTGCTGTTAACCTGAATCATAGAGATCCTGCAGGTATTGCTCTGAAGGACCAGTCCCTTCATATGCTGCTACAGGACATAGATGGGGTAGATGTTAGGCTGGGCCAATTCAAAGCCCTGGATGTGGGCCTGAGTAGTAGATGAATTGGTCAGTCTGGGTCTCCACCAGGACTGCCCCCCCCCCCTAGGTGAGGAGCAGGGCCAGTTCTCCCAGGAGGCGGGGCAACTCTCCTACTGAGGCATCCACTGAGGGTCAGGACCAGTTCTTTGGTGCCCAGACCAATGGGGCAGCTCTCCCATGGCCCCCAGTAGTAACACAGGCCACAAACATCAACACAGACCCCAGCTGCTGTGATAGGGACAAGGACCCAGACATGGCCCTCTGCTGCAGTTTGGGTCAAGACATTACCATGGCCCTGAGTGGCAGCGCAGGCCACTCAAATCAGTATGGCCCTGGAGGCAGCAAGGCCCTCTGACACCAACATGGCCTGAGGTGACAGCCCAGACCACAGGCATCCATCACTGGCCACAGACATTAACAGATCCCAGCTGCAGTAGGTCCACAGACCTAGACATGGCCTTCAGTGGCAGCACATACTGGGACATCACATAGCTCCTTTTTGCAAGGTAAACCACCCAATATCAGCCTGTTCCTCACTGCCATTGTATCTTTATTTCCACTTCTCTTCACAGTGCATGAATCATTCTACTGTTCTCCCATTTCTCAGCTTCATACCTGTTCATTGTAGTGGTGCCGCACCCTACTGGCTTCTGCCCACCCAGGCCACAGGGCACTGAGCCTGATGCTGTTTCTATTTCATTGATTTCAGCCCTGAATTTGGTTATTTCTTCCTGTCTACTCTTTTTATTATTTCTTCTTGCTTTTCTAGAGTGTTCAGGTGTGTTGTTAAGTTACTAATATTAAATCACTCTATTTTTTTTTTGATGGAGGTACTTAGTGCTATGAATTTGCCTCTTAAAACTGCCTTTATTTGTTGTTCAAACCCAGAGCAAGATATCAGGGTGAAAGCTGAAAGATCACAGAAGCAGAGCAGCCAGCAACTAGTTCTTACCTCTATGAAATCCTCAGCTTAAAGAGAGTGAGTTTCCTGTTTCCTCACACCTTATATACCTTTCTCCTCCCAGACATCACTTCCTGGGATTAAAGGTATGTGTGCTTCCCAGTACTGGGATTAAAGGTGTGTGCCACCGCTGCCTGGCTCTGTTTCCAGTGTGGCCTTGAACTCACAGAGATCCAGATGTATCTCTGCCTTCCTAGTGATAGGATTAAGGGTGTGTGCCATCACGGCCTGACCTCTATGTCTAATCTGGTTGCTGGCTCTGTCCTCTGATCCTCAGGCAAGCTTATCAGGGTACACAATATATCATTTTGATTGATTGTGGTTTTCTATAGTGGTCTCCATCTGTTACATAGAGAAATTTCCTTGATGAGGGATGAAGACTACACTTATCTGTGGGTATAAGAAAAAATGTTTATAGATTGTTGTTAGGTATTATGCTGGTTTAATAAAGTAGTGGTTATAGATTCTCTTGCTCCAATAACCATACTTCACTAGCACTGAGTAGTTAGCTAGTTTCCAGTATGGATACGGTATCCCTCTTGTTGAGATCTTAAATCCAATTAGAGAGCTGTTAATTACCATTAAGGTATACATACCACTACTGCACCCTTAGAGTTATTGTGTCATTTTGGTCACTGAAGTAGTTCATGGGCATAATAGCTGGGTAGCACTTTTGGTTGCCTCCCTCCTTTGGAAGCTTGCATGGTGCCTTCTGGTACCATGAAAGCTAGTCCTCATGTAGGACACATTCAGGTAAGTTCCAGCTTAGGGGTCTCTGGGCCCTGTTTCTGAAAGTGCATGTTGTATTCAGCAATAGCAACTTACCTTCCACTTCTGGGGACAACCAAGGGCAATAGCAATAGGTTGTTTTGGTAGTCTCTTGGATTAGGCTACACTTTTAAAGAAATTAGATTATTATTTCCCAGCAGCTATCAATTACAAATAGTCCCCTGGCTATGAGTGAGACTTCATGCCTACCTCCCCTCTCCATGATGAAATTTGGTCTGACTTGAACTTGTGTAGGTCTTGTGCAGATTAACAAAACCACTGAGAGTTCATATGTGTAACTGTCCTGCTGTGTCCAGAAGATACTGTTTCTTTGCAGTCATCCACCACCTATGGCTTTTATACTCTTTCTACCTCCTCTTCCACAAAAATCCCTGAGCTTGGGAGGAGGGGCACAATAGATAGATGATAGATAGGTAGATAGATGATAGATAGATAGATAGATAGATAGATAGATAGATAGATAGATAGATAGATAGAGATAGAGATTATATGTAAGTATGTATGTATGTATGTATGTATATTCCATTTAGGGCTGAGCATTCTTCAGTCTCTTATTCTCTGCACTTTGGCCAGTTGTGGGTCTTTGTGTTAATCGCCATCTACTTTAAAGAGAAGCTTCTCTGATGAGGGTTGACAAATGCACTGATCTATGGATATAGTAATAAGTAATGAAGAGTTGGTTTAATATTTTTCATTTAGCTTACTATTCATTTGGGTTCTCTTCTAGGGCCTATGACCTCTCCAGTAACAGGTTCTTGTCCTGACAATGTTACTAGGTATGGGTTTCATCACGTGGTACAGGCCTTAGATCAAAGCAGAAAGTGGTTGATTACTTTCATAAGATTTATGCCACTATTAAACCAGTGAAAAAAAATTGTACCAAACCAGTCATTATAGTAGTTCACAGGGTTCAAAGCTGGGTAAGGTTGTTGATTACCTTTCTGCCCTGGAAGTGTGTATAGACATTCCATCACTATAAAAACTAGCCAATATGGATAAATCTTTTATGTCAGTGACAGCTTGGTTTTTCTATGTTCTATGACGGAAGTGTGTGGTGTCTTCAGCAGTAGGGCCTTACCATAATGTTCTGCAGGGTAACTTATAGCATTGGAAAAAAGCCTATAATGTTTGGGAGCCTATGTAAACTCACTGGCCAAGAAATCCAAAAGATGTAACCCATTCCTATCACAGGGCTTTTGATTTGTTAGCCTCTGCTGCCTAGTGGGAATATTGCTGTCTCTTTATAAGGTAACTCTGTTTTAACTCTCGCCATATAAGTATATTTTAGTATCTTTTACAGTAGCAGGTTTTCATATGACTTATTCAAAATGTCTTTAGTGTTATTTATACCTCTCCATATTCCCTCCTAACCTGCCTTACCCACTCCCACCCAAATTTAACCCTTCCTGTTCCATTATTCCCCTTTAACCCTATATACCAGTGAGTTTTACTTCCCCTCTCTTGAAAGCCCCTCTATAGCCCCTTACTAATTTCCTGACCTCCATGGGTATTCCATATAGAATACACATATCTGATTCAAAGCTAAAATACACAAATTAAAAAAATATGATGGTTGTCATGCTGTATCTAGGTTATCCAACTCAGAAAGATTGCTTCCAACTCCATCCATTTATCTGCGAAATTTTCATAATTTCTTTTCTTTTTTTTAGATAGGGTCTGATATGGTGTTTCTGATATGACTTGATACATTTGGGGATATTATTTACTGGTGTAAATAAATTATTTATCATTTTATGCCTCCCAATGTTCTGTCAAATAGTGTCACTTGTGTAAACAAGATATAGAGTCATTCATTACCTCTTGGTTCTTACACTCAAAAGTGAGTAGCTCAGGCCAAGACTGTTGCTTTATCAAAATGAATAATTTAAGACTAAGCAGGCTAGATTCTTATCCTCTCTACCATAACACCTCAATACCGCCACACTCAGTATCAGTCCTCCAACACACAAAACATTAAGAAAAAACTCATCTAAACCATAGCTACCTGTGTTGCTAGAGTTTTCCTGCCTGGCCCACAGTCAGGACAAATCTCTCTCACCCGCCAGTCCCAAGCCGCTCAAACCCGATCAAGTAAACACAGACACTTATATTGGTTTCAAACTGTATGGCCGTGGCAGGCTTCTTGTTAACTGTTCTTACAGCTTAAATTAATCCATTTCTATTAATCTATACCTTGCCACGTGGCTTGTGGCTTACCGGTACTTTACATCTTCCTTGTCCTGATGGCGGCTGGCAGTGTCTCCTCTCTCCCAGCTTCCTGTTCTCTCAACTTTCCTCTCTGTTAGTCCCGCCTATACTTCCTGCCTGGCCACTGCCAATCAGTGATTTATTCATTGACCAATCAGCAACACATTTGACATACAGACCATCCCACAGCATACCTGTTACTAGAGGTACTGATAAAAATGGCCCTTTCAAGGTACTTGGGTGGATAGAGCTAGTGTTAAGACTACACATGAATGGGGTTGGATCTGAGTCCACAAAAGGTAGTCTGCTTCTGAATGTATAGCCAGGATTACAGGCAGCAGGCTGATATCAAACATCTATACTAGGTTTGGTGCTTCTGTAGTGTTTCTCAGACTCCCATGTGCAACCCAAGATGTCTATAATGTCTGCCAAATTGTTGTTCCCATGAAATGAGAGTTAGGTATCCCTTATTTCACCAGCTTACTAGTGTAATTATTCAAACACTGTCTTTCTGATTGCTCTATGCTGGAGTTACAAAGTGCTAATGACCTCCTCAATTTTTGTGAGGTACCCAAGGTAGAAAAACATTTCATTTGACCAAGACCACACTGAACTACCTTGTTCCACTCTTCTTCTTGGTGCATTTAAAAAAAATCTTCAGGTATACCATCTAGCTAGTCAGCATATTGAAAAAAAATGCCAAAGGCAAATTTATAAAGAAAATGTAATAGAACAACTTTCTTTATGCTTTGTATTTACTTTCCACATATTTTTGATAATCTCTTCTAATAGGTCTTCTTTGGCAATGTGGATTCATCTGGGATTAAGCACAATAGTTTTAATCCTCCAATTATTGCTCGGTATATCCGTTTGCACCCTACTCATTCTAGCATCCGCAGTACTCTTCGAATGGAGTTGATGGGCTGTGATTTAAACAGTAAGTGCCAAGTCATCCTATATTATTTTCTTTTTCTTTCTCAACCATGAATAGAATAACTGTTTTAGTTATCCTGAGTTTGAGGAGGGATTTCTATCACAGAATAAAGAACTGTCAGTCATAAAAACAAAACAAACAAACAAACAAAACCCCAGCACAGTCCTGAAATAAACAACAACAAAAAATAGGAGTATGTTACTGTAGTTATACTAACCATAGGGTTCTCCAAAAGCAGTCATCTTCTATACTTTTATCAACAAGGAAATTAAAAATCAAGCATAGCTAAGCAGAACTGACCAGAAAATCTGGGCATTTTAGCAATAACAGAAATTGTGTAGAAGCTGATGCCTGAAAATTATGATGACAGTATCTCTAAAGGATTGAAGGCAGCCCAGTGAAACCTAGGCTGCAGCCTACCCATGTGGCAACATTGCAATTTTGTTTCTTTGAGGTTGTAGCATACCATTGGGAATGGAGAATAAAGTAATATCAGATACACAAATTACTGCCTCATCCTACTTCACCAATATGTTTGCCAGTTGGTCTCCTTCACAAGCACGACTTCACCTCCAGGGAAGGACTAATGCCTGGCGACCTCAGGTAAGAGCAATGTATTTACCACTTAACTAATAAAAGTAGACAATAGAGCCTGGGAAAATAGGCGAAGCCCTTGTTTTTCATAGGTATTTCTGTTCACTGTTCCTAAGAATGTTTAGGGAGGTCAACAATGCTCCACAGGCATTTAGATGATATACCATGTGATTTTACATTCACTGAAGAAAGAATTGATCATTAATGAACTACCTGGAATAAGAATCTCTGTATCTGGTACTAGGCTAATATCTGTGAAATCGTCATGGTAACTAAAATTCAATCCAGAGCTGGTGAGATGGCTCAGCAGGTAAAGGTGCTTGCCACCAAACCTGATGACCTGAGTTCAGTCCTTGGAATCAACATAGAGGAAGGAGAGAAACCAACTCCTTCAAGTTGTCCTCAGACCCCCACGCAGGCTCTATGGCCCGTGAGTACGCGCACACACACACACACACACACACACACACACACACACACACACACACACACACACCAGAACAAATAAATATAACAAATTTAAAGTCCAGAGTATTACTATTTTGAATTAAATAGTTTGGCTACTACATTGCCAGACGTTGTATTCTAGTAGATATGGTTCCTAGATTCATTCAGCACTTACTAGGCCCCTATTAAGTGGGTGACCCGAGAAGATTAAAAAAGAAAAGAATTAGGAAAAATTTGGACCTCGGGATTCTTAGTCAAATAAAGGAGGCAGACAAACCATTATGTAGGGTCATAAGTACTGTAGTATGGTTAAAAAGAGAGTTGTGGGTTTCTGGAAGCAAATAGTGACAAAGGAGATGTTATTCCAATATCTTTTCCTCAGGTGAATGATCCAAAAGAATGGTTGCAAGTGGACTTACAAAAGACAATGAAAGTCACTGGAATAATAACACAGGGAGTGAAATCTCTCTTTACCAGCATGTTTGTGAAAGAGTTCCTTATCTCCAGCAGTCAAGATGGCCATCACTGGACTCACATTTTACACAATGGCAAAGTAAAGGTATATTATCATAAGAAAGGCACAGTGGGTATAATGACTCAAGCCTATAATCCTGTCACTCAGTTCAAGGCCAGTTTGGGTTACAGAGTGAGACCTGGCCTAATGAAAGACATAATACCTGTCTTAGTTCTTGACATTTAGAGATAGAACCAGACTGATTTATGACCACCCTCTCAGGACAAAATTTACTAAGTACCTACATTAACAGAACACTGTGAATGATATTCTGAGAGAACACAGCGACTCCAAGCAAGGAAGTAAAATTCCAAAGAAAAAACAAAGTACAGCTCATCATGCTACTCATACAGAATGATGGCAAGAATCAAAGCTAAAGACAGAGTTGTGGTTTGGGTTTTGTTTTTATTTTTGTTTTTGTTTATTGACAAATGCTTAATGATGGTCTTATCCTCACTAGCAAGGCTAGACTCCTAAACCTTATTAACTCTAGTGGTCCATATATTCTTCAAGCTTGATCTGGATTTTCTAGATAATTCAACAAAGCATACCAATTACAAGCATAACACAAGGTCTTACTGTAGGGAAAAGGGGCTGGCTAAAGAAACCCACCCTGACCCTGGAGCCCAGAACTAGGGAAAGATGGCTCAGATCAGGGTAGAAAGAAACACAGTTTGGCTCAGTCAGATCAGAGCCATCTCTGCCTCTGGCCAACTGACTTGTGAAACCAACCAATCACAGAGCAGGACAGTAGAACCCTGGGCCCCAAGTCAACCCCCGGTTGACTCCACCCCCAAGACATCATGTGTAAACCGCCCTTGCCTGGTCAGTTAGAAAAAAAAGGCTGTTCTCTCCACCCTGGTAGAGGCAGCTACTCTCCTGGACTCCTCCTTCCCAAATAAATCTCTTTCTCAAAAGAGTTTTGGGTGTGAAGATCTTCATTCAGTGGTGTAGAGAAGATCCTTGCTGAGACATCCCTCAGTGAACAAAACAAGGGAGAGCTGAAAGAGCAGAGCAAGGAGGAGCTGAACAGAAGATTTTTGCTGAGATCTTCTCAGTGGTCACAGCAAGAGAGAGCTGAACAGTAACACCTTTCTCCAGAGCCAGAGGAGATTGATACATTTCTGCAGGGGTTTCCCCTTTTGCATAGTGAAGCAAAAGAAGCAACATCTTAGGCCGAAGAAGCAGAGCTCTGCTAAGAAGTCCCATTAAGTGGGGGCTGAGCAAAGCTCAGCTGTAAAGGCTCTCCAGGAGAGGAGCAGGATTGCTATATCCTGCAGAAAGAACATCCCCCATCATACCAGGTATACCTTGACTTTCCCAAAGAGTCAGGATACCCTTACCTGCTGAAGCAGTTCCAGGCCTGACTCCCCCCAGAAATCAGAAAAATTTCCCTTCCAGGTTTGGGCTGCTTCTTCGCAGTTCCAGCCATCAGAGCTGGACTAAATAGCTCCAGGTGTCCAGGACACCTTCAGGGCAGAGCTGTTGATCTGAGCAGCTCGAGGTGTCTAGGATACCTCGCCCTCTAGGGCTGAACTGTCTCCTCGCAGTTCCAGCCATCAGAGTTGTCCTAAGCAGCTGAAGGTGTTGCCTGACTCCCCAAGTAGTCAGGACACCTTTCCCCAGAGTTGTTGCAACCAATTTACTTATATTGTTGGTGCCGAAACCTGGGACCAAACCCACAGAGTTGCAACCAATTTACTTACACTTACTATGCCATAAATTTATGTTATCTGTAGTAGTTTGTAATATATTTTAAATCAAGAATTAACCATGCAGTGGTATGTCAGCTTTCCATTACTATAACAACCACTTGAGATATCCAACTTATAATGATGGATTGATAGTTTATTTAGAACATATGACAACAACAGCATAAATATAGTGGAGGGAAATAGAATAAAGAATTATAAAATTCTTGTATTATCTTGGAGGTAAAAGTATTGATTAATATTAAATGTTGATAATTTAATGCATATTGTATTTTCTAGAATAACCAGTCAATTATAGAAAAAGGTTATAAGACTCCCTAAATGGCATAAGAAAAATATAAAAGGATAAACTCAACAAATATAAATAAAAGCAAGCAGATAGAAACATTAAAGGTCAAAATAAGCAGGAAAAAATAGCATGATGAAGCCGGGCGGTGGTGGCGCACGCCTTTAATCCCAGCACTCGGGAGGCAGAGCCAGGCGGATCTCTGTGAGTTCGAGGCCAGCCTGGTCTCCAAAGCGAGTTCCAGGAAAGGCGCAAAGCTACACAGAGAAACCCTGTCTCGAAAAAAAAAAAAAAATAGCATGATGAGATGTCAGATTTGCCAGGCATAGTAGTACACACCTTTAATCCTAGTACTTGGGAGACAGAGGCAGATGAATTTCTATGAGTTCTAGGCCAGCCTGGTCCACATAGTGAGTTCCAGGCCAGCCAAGTTACAAAGCAAGATCATATCTCTAGGGCAAATATGGTTCCCAAAATTGAGATGTTTGTACGGCAAGAATTGGAATGGCTGTTGAAGCGTCGGTAACCTGGTGTCTCAAAAGAGTAAAGAGGTACTGGTGGTGATGAAGAAAAAATGGGTTTAGGGTTGCAGAGCATGGAGTTTAGAGTTACATGTATAAGAATGACAGCCATCATGAGGGAATATTGTAGAGGAATGCAAAGGAGGCAAGAAGTTACACAAAGTGACCCATTGTTACTTCCATAGGTACAGAGAAGACTTGGGGACTCATTTAGAATAGTCTAAAGGGAGATCTCACACAACTTGCACTGCAGTGTGGATTCAAATTGTCTAATAATCTCAACTATACTGTCTATGGGGTGGCTGGTGCTTCGTCAAGGGATCTAAAAACTATCATTCCTCTTTGAGAGGGTCTAAACTCTACCATATAGATGTAGATCTGTCTCACAACCCCCTAGGCCCATTTTTATCCCAAGGATCTCAGATGGTGAAGGTGACCACACATTGTGCCAGCCCACAACAGAGTTGTTGAGGCCATATGCCCCATGCTGGCTCATATTAATGGTACTTACACCTCCAATTTGGATACCCATCCCAGGAGAGTCATCCATGAAGGCTGGATTTGTTTGGTCTTGGAGAAAACAAAGATATTTGGTGTTATTATGGTAATTAAGGCTAGGCTTATAATTACCAAGTTTACAGAAATAGGCTGCCTGGAATTGAAAGACAGAGGAAACTCCAAGCAGCAGCTGGAAGTCAGGTAGAGGAAGGAACCAAGTATTTATTAGTTTGAACAGCATATATCTGACATTTCTACATTTGTTGTTCTGCCTAGGAGGCCAGGAAGAAAGGACCCACACACACAAGCAAGAGTAGGAAGAGCCCATATTAGGAATCCTCAGGCATAGAAGGCAAGAGAGAGAATTTAAGTTTTAGGGATCCTTTGACTGACAGAAATACTTACCAGAAAAGGGATCCAGAGCCATTTGAGCTGTGACAGGTGGGTCCAAGTTGCAATCCCTTGAAGCTTAGCAGTAATTAGTATGGTGAGGATGACCAGATATGGACCCATCCATTGTGGTTTGAGGGCCTGTGGGCAAAGGTTTTTTTTATAAACTTGTGTCCTGGTAAAATGGTTTAGGTGATAAGATCAGTAGAAGGCTGAGAGAGGACATGGTCAACATGTTCCTGAAGAAGGTGTCTTAAGATAATGAGAGAAAGTACATGGTCATAAAGTGGGGCTGGTTCCAGAGGAAGTAAATTTCCTAGAAGAAAAGAGTTGCCATACATTAACTCAAATGGACTGAGAAAGGAGGGTTTTCAGGGCATGACATGAATGCAAGTGAGGACTAGAGGTAGGAGTTGAGTCCACAAAAGATGAAGCTCAGAAAACAGCTTTGATAGATGAGTCTTAGTAGGTCCATTAGCCCTTTCTACCTTTCCTAAGGACAGCAGGGAATGCAGAGGTGCCACTTATGGAGTACCCAGGAATCTGGGGGTTTAGCTACATCCAGCATAGGTTATCTGAGGGGAAAAAAATCTACATACACTATGCTCTTATGTCTGTTAACTTTATTCCTCTAAGACAAAACCTATCAATACAGCTATAGCTTCATTAGGCATTTAAAGCAGAAATAACTCTAGATACAACAAACTCTATACTCATCTTCTTTATTTTTCTGGGATGAAATCCTGTTTCCATAGCTTCAGTTCCGTCCAGCTCCCTAGGTCATAGTCCTGCTCATGACTAAACTTCTATGCTACCAGCCTCATCTTCATCCTCGGTTTCCTCATTCTCCATGTCCACTACCCTCTACTCAGAAAACTCTACCCAAGATCTGCTTACCCCCTATGGAACATCTGTCTTCCTCTCTTCTCTCTCCCATGCTGTTCTGTCTGTTTCTACAGAAAATGCCTGCCCTTTCTTTCCCTGAGCACACGGTTCTCTGCTTCCTCAGGAATGTTATTCTACCTCTCACCTTAATATATAAAAACCTCTTTTGTTCTCAGTCAGTTGCTCTGGAGAGCCATTAGGCCTTGGGTCAAAGGGATGATGGTCTGAGCTTCATTTGCACAAGAAGCAAAGCTATGCGTCTCTGGCCAGCTTGTCTTTGCTTTCGTGACCTTATCCAGGTACTGGCTCCAGCAAGGAAGTTACGTAGAAGTTCAGCAGGTCTGAAAATATTTGGCCACGCAAGAATTTCATAGTAGAAGACAGCTGGAATATTAAAGGCTGGATAGCACCAAATATTCATAATAAATGGCTTGCCTCTTGAGAGACCCTTAGCAGGTCAAGGTATAACTTTAATACACAGCTGAATCTCTATGATATATTCTTGTGGCCCGCAAGAGCCACTGTACCCCTAAGGCCCTTGAGGCTAACTCAGTAACTTTAGAGATGAATGGCAGGCTGTTATCCAATTGTATATGTCTAGAAAGTCTAAATCTGAGATGGAAACAAACCCTTCTACAGTCTCAGCTATAGCAGAGAAAATGTCTACCCATCCTGATGAAGTGTAGTAAGAAGATACCTATGTTTCTTGTTAGGAGGCATATGTGTGACATCTGTCAGTCCTTCCCTGGAAGATTACCCCAAAATTTATGTGGGTTGAAGGGAAGAGGGGGTTGAAAGGCCCCCTGTGTAGATGTTTGAGTGCAGGTATAGAATCCTGGATGATAGTCTAAAGAAGGGGAGAAAGGCTGAGATGGAAGAAGAGAGATTGAAGAAAGTGGTAGAGATATCAAGACTGTAGCTAGAGTTTTCCTGCCTGGCCCACAGTCAGGACAAATCTCTATCACCTGCCAATCCCTCAGCCGCTCAGACCCAACCAAGTAAACACAGAGACTTATTGGTTACAAACTGTATGGCCATGGCAGGCTTCTTGCTAACTGTTCTTACAGCTTAAATTAATCCATTTCTATAAATCTATACCTTGCCACATGGCTCATGGCTTACCGGCATCTTCACATGCTGTTTCTCATCGTGGCGGCTGGCAGTGTCTCTCTGCCTCAGCCTTCCACTTCCCAGGTTTATTCTCCTCCTTGTCCCGCCTACACTTCCTGCCTAGCCAATGGCCAATCAGTGTTTTATTTATTGACTAATTAGCAACACATTTGCCATACAGAACATCCCACAGCACAAGACCCATTGTGAAAGGATTTGTGAATAACTGTCAGGAATAGCTTTGCATAAGTATCAGGGAGAAAGTACCTTTCCTGTAGATGGAGTCAGCCCTGAGTACCCATAACAGGTGCCCATATCCTGGAGGACCTGTCATTGAGACTCAGAGTAGATAGGAGTTAGGCTTGGAGGAGCCAAGAGGAGAATAGGGGAAGGAAGATAGAGATGTTACCTGACCTCATTAGCAGGCTTCTCAGTGGAAGCATTTCCCAAAGCTCTATCCTTCAAAGGGGCCTGGTGACCTCAACAGTCACCATAACAGCCACCTGCTTGGGAAAATAAGAAGCTTCTAGCAGCTTTAGGATTAGAGGCCCACTGGTAATAGATATACCCTTGGTAGTAAGGAATCCCCTCTCCTGCCAAATGGAGGCATGGTAGTGTAGGATGTAGACCGCATATTTAGAATCTGTGTATATGTTGATGGTTTTATCTCATGCTAAAGTAAGGGCTCTAGTTAGGGCTATGAGCTCTGTCTTCTGATAAGTGGTGCCTAGTGGTAAAGAGATAGATTCTACAACTTTGTCAAAGGAGACTATGGTGTGAAACGTCAGTAAACCCCCCCACTCTACCCCCTACAGACAAAGAGAAGCTTAAACCAGGATTCCTAAGTGTAGATAAGAACTTAGACCCCTTTTTCCCAGGTGGCGGTATCAGCCACAGGGACTTTAAAAAACACAGCGTCAGGATATTCGACCAAAAGACTAAAAAAGGGAGGCAGGTTATGGAAAATCAATTACATGGTCTGTGCCTTTAAGAACTAGCCTCACAAAGAAAGGGGAGTGCTCCTTCCAACCTCCCTGCTGTGTGTGAGAGATTTGGAATGAGCCTCCCTGCCAAGCCTCCCTCCCGAGGCTTATAAACTTAGAATACACCTTGCTTTTGCATTCTGTACCTAAAGTCTCCAGTGGCTTCTTTGGGGACGCGATCTGGGCATAACACAGGTCAGTTTGGGCTATAGAGATCCTGTCTCAAAACCAAATGGGATGGGAATATGGTGGCACATGCCTTTAATCTCAGCACTGGAGATAAAAGACCCAGACACAGTTTCCCCAGAAACCCAAAAGAGCTGAGGAAAGAGATATCTTAAAAATGAGTCAGTTCCCCCTTCCTGGAGAGGGTAAAGACAGATGTTTTCAAAAGAACAAAGTCAGGATGTCTGGTGGTAACCGATTAACCACGAGATGCTCCTCTCCAGAGATAACATGACCAGATCCCAGAGATGAGCTGTAAAACTCCTGACAGGGCAAACAGATAAGGTAAAATAAGACGAAGTCCAGGCCTGGGAAAAACTGGACCAATCAAGGATGGACCCATCCTAACCCCCTCCCCTCTAAGAAATTTTATGGGTTTTGCCTATAAAAACTAACTTCCCCAAGAAAGAGTAACTCCTTCCTGCCTCACTGTGCTGAGGCCAATGAATGCTTGAGATGAGTTCCCTGCCGCGCAACTTGTAACAAAGATAAACCTTGCTTTTGCATTCTGGTATGCCCATCCTTGGTGGTCTCTCTGGGGGTCACGATCTGGGCATAACATGTGGCATAGCCCATTTGACTGGAGCCAGTGGAGGTAAGAGATAAGCTTCCACCTATGAACCAAGTATAGTCAGGACATGTCAAGGGAGAAATAGAAAGTTGTGGGGTTTTATAGGTAAGGGTTTCACATTCTAGGCAAGAATGAGAGGGTTGTGGTCTTGTAAATGAGGTAGCAAGGTTGAGATGAGAGCAGGAATCAAGTAAGATATAAGGATTTTCTAGGAGGGTAATGTGAAAAAGTTATAGCTTAGAATGGGACAAAGTAGACAGAGTCTTGTGTGTGATAGGAAACCCTTGAGCTGCTCTGGTGAAAGGACAGAGTGACCAAAGGTGAGCTTAGAGGCCTCCTGTGCCAATAGGGAGGTTGCTGCTACTGCCTGTAGGCAAGGTTGCCATCCCCTAACTGTTTTTATCTAGCTATTTGGAAATATAGACAATAGGGACAAAAGTGGGTCCTCTCTCTGTCCCCAAACCCCCAGAGCCATTACCCATTTTCAGTAGTATTCAGGATAAAGGGTAGTCAAGGATAGGGAGGGCCAGAGCAGAGACCTGTAGTAGTACCTCTTGGAAGCAAGAGAAAACAGGCATGACTGGCTTAGTAGGATCTAGAGGCTCAATTAAGGGACCCTTAGCTGCTTCATATAGGATGTGGACAAGAAGTGCCAAGTTGGGGATCAAGGTTCTAAGGTACCCCACCAGGCCAAGGAAGAAGAGAATCTATTTGGTGATTGGAAGTGTGAGGGACTTCAAGTACTATCCTCCATCAAGAGTGAGTTTGTAGCTGTTGGGTGATAACAGAAACCCTAGATACTTGACATGAAGGACAGAGAGTTGAGATTTAGAGTAGGAGAGTCTGTATCCTTTGCTTCCCTAGAATCTTAAGAAGTTGAGCAATATGTTGATATGATAGTGCCAGCAAGGGGCTGCATTGTAGAAGGTCATCTACATAATTGGATTAAGTTGCTGGGAGACAGGTCAAGAGAAATGAAATCAGTAGCCAGAGCCTGACTGAAGAAATGGGGGATATCTCAGAACCTCTGGTGAAGGACAGTCCAAGTAAGCTGAGACACTTTCTCATATCTGTAGATGAATTGCTAAAGGTCTTATTTAAAAAAAAAAAACAGAGCCAGATATTGGGGTTAAAACCCGAGAGATCAGAGGAATAGGAAAAGCCACAAGTCATCCTCACCTTACCGACCCTCAGCTTCCAAAGAGAGCTACTTCCTGTATACCCACACCTATATGCCTTTCTGTTCTGCTATCTCATTTCCTCTCTCTGTCCAGCTACATCACTTCTTCTTCCTGCCCAACTCTGTCACTTCCTGTCTATACAGACCTCCAGACCTTTATGGTTAACTAGTGTTGGAATTTAAGGTGTGTGCCACCATGCCTGGCTCTGTTCCCACTGTGGCCTTGAACTCAGAGATCCAGACAGATCCCTGCCTCCCGAATAATAGGATAAAAGGCATGTGCTACCATTGCCTGACTTCTATGTTTACTATATTGGCTGACTTTTTCCTGTGATCCTCAGATAAACTTTATTGGGTGACACAGATAAAATATCATCACATTTCCCCTTTTTTATCTGATATAAAAAATTATAACTAATATGAGAAAAACTATATACAATAAGTAAAATATATACAATATATACAAACAACGAGTACATCAACAATGTCTAGTCCATTTGCATTTGACAAATTCAGCAAAAATATTCCATTATGTATCCTATTTTGGTGAGTCCAAAATGTACCTAATTCACTTTCTATTCTATCTTGTATTACAAACAGAAAACTATTTTATAATGTCTTTCAAATTTATATACTTTATACCTCTTACTGAGTTTCTTTTCTGAAATTCTTAACAGGGAAAACTATAAACATAACTACCTAATCTTCAACTCCCTTAGAGACCCAAGAAGGAAATAATATTACCTAGTAAAACAGGAAGTGCAAACAAGCAACTTCCAAAAAATGTGAGTTATGACAGAAACAGCCAGCTGCCTGGACAGTCACCTGAGGTTTCTCTGCAACTTTGGGGCATCATCTTCAGCCTACAGGCTTAGCATATCTGACAGACTCATTTGTGAAGCAGGATGTACACAAGGCCTACAGCTCAACTCCACATTTGATGTGAGTATTCCATGTACCAGATAAACTTGAATTCCTCCAGTGTCCTGTCATGATTCAGGATTTTAAATTCTAGAAATTGCTGGTGTTTTTGGAATTTGGCTGCCCATTCTTCTCGGCTTGTGGGTGGGTTCATCTCCTTTATTAAATGCCAATCTACCATTGAGAGGCCAGACTTCATCAGCCTAGTTATTCCTCCAAGAATAACTACTCCAGCTACTGTTCCATTGCACACCAGGAGCCATTGGCTTACTGCCTGTTCAGCTGCCTTTGAAGGAAGGGGCACTGTAACTTTTCCGGATCACAAAACTACTTCAACGATGGTGCCATATTGCCCTGGCCTCAGAGGATGCCTGTTGCCAAAGGTGCAACCACACTTGTCTTGGCAAGGATCGGCAGTCCTTTGTTTTGTGTCCTGCTTGGACAGCATACTGTCAGCAGTTGATGCGAGGGCATTTTCTTGCCCACTGGCTAAATTTTGCCACAATGAAAGTTAACTCAATGTGGTGTTTCTTCAATGTCCATCACTTTTTCTGAAGTAGATTGGTGCTGCCAGTAGCAGACATGTCTCATAATCATAAAAAAAGAAAAAAAGTCTACATTATTAAAAGATCTTAAATGCCATATTCTGCAGATCTCTGAAGTGTTTGAAGATGACCTGTCTATCTAAAATATATCTCTGCTTGACCTTGAAAACATACCTAATATGACTACAAGTTTGATTGTAATGACTAACTACTAACCTGAATTTCTTTATATCCTAATTAGTTGTTAATAACTTTCAAGGACTAGCAGTTTGTGTTACATTGTTAAATGAACTGTATAGGTACAATACCTTGAACAAGATTAGAAATATATGTACAGTATTTTCTATCAAAATCAATGTCAAATTTGTATCAATATACAAAAATCCAATCCAATGTAAAATATTTAAAACTAGTAGTTGCTTTCCAAAAGTAGATTCAATAATCTACCATTTTATCTTATATCTATATAAATCAATCTCAAATTTGTAGCAATATACATAATTTGTATATAATATACAAAAATCCAAACCTATATAAAATATTTAAAACTAGTAGTTGTCTTTTAAAAGTAGATTCAATAATCTACCTTTTTGTCTATATCATATCTATATCCTCTCCTTTTTCTTTTCAGAGTAAGTTCAATAATCTACCCTTTATTCTATCATTTCTGTATCTTTTTTTCAGAGAAGATTCAATAATCTACCTCTTATCTATAGCCTCTTTTTTCTTTTTCTTTTTTTTCAAGCAAGAACCTTAAATCTAATCTCCTTTGTTTAGCATTTTTCCTGACCATTAACAACAACAACAACTTGTAACAAACCACCCTAAACAATGACAATTATCCAAAACCCATTGAAAGAGCAAAAACCACCCACCCCACCTCTTGGGTATGTGGGTGTCATATTTTTAAAATTACTTCCTGCTGTTTGGGGGCAAAGGCATCTTTAGGGGATCCTGAAAAGAAAAATTTTGAGTTAACTCTCAAGTCCTGGGAGAGGTAGCTGTATCATTTGTTGTCCAGTCTCTGCAGAATGCAAAAATGCAGGGCTTATCTCAAGTCCTTGTTCCAGTAGTCTGTGAGGCTGGATCATCTCAACTAGCCATTTTAAAATTGTCCTGTATAGTTTGTAGTCCAAAGCCGATTTTGGGTGATGTTTGTCAGATTAGTGGTATTATTATTGTCCATGTGGAATTGTCATTACAGGGCCCCACATCCTATTGGAGACTTCAAACTCACTGTTAGGCTTGGTCATGATTCCTTGCAGAAAACTGATAGAGACTAAAACACGAAAACATGTACAGGAATCTAGATGAAGCCTTTTTTAAAATATAGAATTAGTACTCTATATGACCATTAATATAATAACAAAAATTTAAGATATATATATTAATCTTATAAATTTTGATATAACATTCATACCTTAAGAAAAGTTTAAAGAATCAAATAATTAAGATCAGTGGCAATAGAATAGTCCCTTAATTTTGGTTTTCTTCTGTCACATATCAGATGGCTCTTCTGACATGATACAGAGATACTGCATTTTCTTTTAACAAGTATGCTTCGGTTTAAATAAGGACAGAGCCATTCTCCAAATCCAAAGCCAGCTTTAATTTTTAATTGACCAAGGACTACATAAAAACCATTTATGTTAAGTGTCTGTAGATAAGAGAGATAAGAGCAGAAAAAAACATTTAGGAAAACTTACAATTTTTTTAAATTTTATAATTTAATTTAATTTTACATATCAGCCACGGATTCCCTTGTTCTCCCCCCTCCCTCCTTCCCCCCCCCCCCGCCTTCCCCCCAGCCCACCCCCCATTCCCATATCCTCCAGGGCAAAGACTCCCCTGGGGATTGAGTTCAACCTGGTAGATTCAGTCCAGGCAGGTCCAGTCCCCTCCTCCCAGGCTGAGACAAGTGTCCCTGTATAAGCCCCAGGTTCCAAACAGCCAGCTCATGCACTGAGGACAGGTCCCGGTCCCACTGCCTGGATGCCTCCCAAACAGATCAAGCTAATCAACTGTCTCACTTATCCAGAGGGCCTGATCCAGTTGGAGGCTCCTCAGCTATTGGTTCATAGTTCATGTGTTTCCATTCGTTTGGCTAATTGTCCCTGTGCTTTTTCCAATCTTGGACTCAACAATTCTCGCTCATACAAACCCTCTGCTTTCTTGCCAATTGGACTCCTGGAGCTCCACCTGGGGCCTGGCCAAGGATCACTGCATCTGGTTCCCTCAGTCATTGGATGAGGATTATAGCATGACAATTAGGGTGTTTGGCCATCCTATCACCAGAGTAGGTCAGTTTGGGCTTTCTCTCGACCATTGCCGGTAGTCTATTGTGGAGGTACCTTTGTGGATTTCTGTGGGCCTCTCTAGCACTTTGATTCTTTCTATTCTCATGTGGTCTTCATTTATCATGGTCTCTTATTCCTTGTTCTCCCTCTCTGTTCTTGATCCAGCTGGGATCTCCCACTCCCCTAAGCTCTCTTTCCTTCGACCCTTGACCTTCATTACCCCCACTCATGACCAGGTTGTTCATGTAGATCTCATCCATTTCTCTGTCATTGGGTGATCTCTGTGTCTTTCTTGGGGTCCTGTTTTCTAGGTAGCCTCCCTGGAGTTGTGTGTAGGAGTCTAGTCATCTTTGTTTTACATCTAGTATCCTCCTATGAGTGAGTACATACCATGTTTGTCTTTCTGAGTCTGGGTTACCTCACTCAGGATGATTTTTTCTAGATCCATCCATTTGCCTGCAAACCTCATGATGTCATTGTTTTTCTCTGCTGAGTAGTATTCCATTGTGTATATGTACCACATTTTATTTATCCATTCTTCAGTTGAAGTGCATCTAGGTTGTTTCCAGGTTCTGGCTATTACAAACAATGCTGATATGAACATAGCTGAGCAAGTGCCCTTATGGTATGATTGAGCATTCCTTAGGTTTATGCCCAAGAGTGGTATAGCTAGGTCTTGGGGGAGATTGATTCCCAATTTTCTAAGAAAGCACCATATTGATTTCCAAAGTGGTTGTACAAGCTTGCATTCCCACAAGCAGTGGAAGGGAGTTCCCCTAGCTCCCCATCCTCTCCAGCATAAGCTGTCTTCAGTGTTTTTGATCTCAGCCATTCTGACAGGTGTAAGGTGGTATCTGAGTCATTTTGATTTGCATTTCCATAATGATTAGGGATGTTGAGCAATTCCTTAGATGTCTTTCAGCCATTTGAGCTTCAGACCTGGAAAGAATAATACTCAACTTCATATGGAAAAACAAAAAACCCAGGATAGCCAAAAGAATCATGTACAATAAAACAACCTCTGGAGGCATCACGATCCCTGACCTCAAGCTCTACTATAGAGCTACAGTAATAAAAACAGCTTGGTACTGGCATAAAAACTGACATGTGGACCAATGGAATCGAAATGAAGACCCTGACATTAACCCGCACACATATGAACATATAATTTTTGACAAAGAAGTCAAAACTGTACAATGGAAAAAAGAAAGCATCTTCAACAAATGGTGCTGGCACAACTGGATATCAACGTGTAGAGGGCTGCAAATAGATCCATATCTGTCACCATGCACAAAACTTAAGTCCAAGTGGATCAAAGACCTCAACATAAATCCAGTTACTCTGAACCTCATAGAAGAGAAAGTAGGAAGTAGTCTTGAACACATTGGCATAGGAGATCACTTCCTAAATATAACACCAGTAGCACAGACACTGAGAGAAGCAATCAATCAATAGGACCTCTTGAAACTGAGAAGCTTTTGTAGACCAAAGGATACAGTCAACAAGGCAAAGCGACAGCCTGCAGAATGGGAAAAGGTCTTCACCAACCCCACATCTGACAGAGAACTGATATCCAGAATATATAAAGAACTCAAGAAATTAGACATCAAAATGCCCAACAGTCCAATTAAGAAATGGGCTATTGAACTAAACTGAGAATTCTCAACAGAGCAAGCTCAAATGGCTGAAAGACATCTAAGGAATTGCACAACAAAATTTTATATGTGATATACCAGTAGGCCAGTTTACTCTTTTTCTTGGGACATTTTTCTGGATGATTTGACCCTTTTATTCAGATGTCTCATTTGTCCAGTGTTCTTCAGATTCCTTAGACTTTATTCTCCTGAAAGACAAACACAAAAACCTTTCCCCAAGACTAACTTTGGGAAGGTTCCCTTTTGGCAAGTTTATATCTGATTAAATGAAAAGCATTTGTTAGTGATATAAGTTAATTTCAATTGGATGTTCATGCTGGTTGATGAACTATCACCTCTTCTAATTAAGAGGACTCTCTTGTTCAAATAAAACCTTTATAAATTTTGATGGTATCCATAGCTTTTCTACTCCTGTAGAAACAAAAGCTAAATCTTATCCCCAACGTAACACATATCCTGGTTTCCATTCTGAGGTTAGCACATCTTTAAAGTATATAGATTGATTTACTTCTGTAGTTTTTTTTCTATTATCTGATGTCTCTCTGCAGCTGTTGTTCCTTTCTCATTAGCATTGAGAAAATTCAAAGTTAATATAGCATTATGTAATCTCTTTTGGAGGGAGTTATTACCCCTTTCTGTTTATTTAGCATATCCTTTAGAGTTTGATTTGATCTTTCTATGGCTGCTTGGCCTGTAGGATTATGTGGTATACCTGTAATATGCTTTATATTGTAATAAGCAAAAAAACAGTTTCATTTTACCAGAGACATATGCTGGAGCATTGTCAGTTTTAATTTGTGCAGGTATACCCATGATGGCCATAACTTCTAGCAAATGCATGATTACAGAATCAACTTTTTCAGAACTCAGAGCAGTTGCCCATTAGAATCCTGAATAAGTATTAATGGTATGGTGTATATATTTCAATTTTCCAAATTCTGCAAAATGAAATACATTCATCTGCCAGATTTCATTCCTCTGAGTACCCCTTGGGTTACATCCTGCTGGTAGTGGAGTCTGATTGTAAAAAGAACAAGTAGGACCTTTCCTTACAATTTCCTTGGTTTGTTTCCAGGTTATGGAAAAATCCTTTTTTAAACCCTTACTATTGACATGATGTTTTTTATGAAATTCTGAGGCCTCCAGAACATTTCCTATCAATAGTTTATCAATCTCATCATTACTTTGTATTAGAGGGCCTGGAAGTCCTGTATGGGATCAGATGTGAGTTATATATATGGGTGCTTCCTATTCCTGATTATGTCTTGTAACTGGATAAATAGTGAAGTTAATTCTGACTCATCAGGGATAAATTCTGCAGTATCAATATGTAAGACCACCCTTTCAGCATACTGAGAGTCAGTAACTATGTTGAGAGGTTCTGAAAAATCCATTAATACCAACAGAATAGCTTACAATTCCGATTTTTGAACTGAATTGTAAGAAATTTGAACCACTTTACTTAAATTTTCTGACTTGTAACCTGCCTTTCCTTGTTTGTTTGCATCTGTATAAAATGTACAGATATGGGTGTTTCCCATACAATTCGAGGCAGAATCCAATCGGCTCTCTTTATTAGTTGAATTCTATCACTTTTGGGATATTTTCTGTTAATCTCTTCCAAAAAATTACTGCAAGCTTTTTGCCAAGGTTCACTTTCTTCTTATAATTTGTCAATGTCATCCTTAGTTAGAGGTTATACAATTTCTGCTAGGTCTATTCCTGCTAATTGACAAAGTCTCAATTTTCCTTTTAAAATCAAGTCAGAGATCTTTTCCACATAAGTTTTTAATTTTTTAATCTGTTTATTTGGTAGAAATATCCATTCCAGTATAATATCTCCCCTCTGCATTAAAATTCCTGTAGAAAAATGCTTAGAGGGTAAAATAACCAAAATGCAGTCAAGCTTTGGATCCACATGATCCCCATGTCCTTCCTGTACTTTCTTTTCCACCAAGGTCAATTCTCTCTCAGCTCCAGCTGATAATTCTCTTGGACTATTTAAGTCCTTGTCACCTTCTAAGGTTTTGAACAAATTACTCAGTTCATCATTTTTTACCCCAACAACAGTCTGTAGGTAGGAAATATCTCCGAGTAATTTTTGAAAGTCATTAAGAGCCCGTAATCGATCTCTCCTAATTTGCACCTTTTGGGGTCTAATTCTTTGTAGATCTATTTTATGTCCTAAATAATTACTAGAATCTCCTCTTTTTATCTTTTCAGGAGGAATTTGTAATCCCAAACAAGGCATTGTTTTTACTTCTTCAAACATTCTTTCTAAAGTATCTGCATTTGAATCAGCTAGTAAAATATTGTCCATGTAATTATAAATTATACATTTAAGAAATTGTTTACATATTACTTCCAATTACTGTTGTACAAAATATTGGCACAGGGTTGGGCTATTTAACATTCCCTGTGGGAGAACCCTCCATTAATATCTCTTAACCGGTTGAGAATTATTACAAGTAGGCATCGTGAATGCAAATCTTTCTCTGTCTTTTTCTTGTAAGGATATTGAGAAGAATGTGGGGCGTTTACCCAACCACCCCCACAGTTCCCCAGAGTTTTCTTGAGTGCGAGCAGCAGGAAATATTAGATAGAAGGATTCATTGTGGAGAATCTTGAGGAGATAAACAGATAGAAAATAAAGGATAGCTTCGAGAGGGCCTGGAACCTATTCCAACGGGCCTCGACTGTCTCTGGGCCAGGGTTTTTATAGAGATGCCAAGGGGTGGAGCAAAAGACCTCCTCCCCCAGCACAGTCAAGTGCAGACCATCCCAGACACCTGCACTTAGGCCCGTGGTCCTAATCATCCTCTATTCGGACATGCTGGGTAAAGCCACGAGGAACCCAAGAACGGGCTCCCACAGGTCCCCCTTTCTTAATATATAAAAAAAATAACTAATAATGGCTTACAGCAATCTCCAAGCTGTTACACCTCCCAGTATGGGAGTAGAGGATGATAAAAATGGCATTTCTCTTTTGAATTAGGTCCAATGTGACTACAGAGTCTTAGCTGCCTCAAGCCCTTTCCAAACCAAAAACTCTTAAGGTGACTACAAACTTAAAGAATCCCTTAGCTTCATCATTACCATTAACAGGTTAACATAAATATTGCTATGCATAGTCACAATTCTCTCAATCTTACAACTCAAAGCAAACTCTTAACAGAACCATTTGAATTAGCATATATGGTGCTAAATATAGTTAACAATTTTCTCTGTCTTACAACTTTAACTCAATCATTTGAATTTTCTTGCTAACAGAACACAGGAAAAACTTCGATGTATTCACATCAAACTTAAATATTTCCTTAACTCCACAAAACCAGGGTGCATTAATATCAATAGGTTTCTACAAACATAATTCAATCTCATAACTCCTCCTTTTCTTTATAATTTTTTTAAACAAAATCTCAAACCTAGTTAGAGAAACCCAAACTTATACAATTCCTACAAACCCATATTGAAAAGCAATATTTTCAATCTAACCATGAACACTTGGAAAACTTTTAGCAAAACATTCAAAAGCAGTTTCTTAATAAAACTCTTTACACACTTTAAAAGTAGTCTCTTAGTATACCCCATTTGCATTTCTTACTAACAAAACATGACATTAATCCACCAAACAACTTTTGAAATTAGACTAAGGAATATTAACTCTCCCCCTTTTCTTTATAATTTAAGCAAAATCTCAAGCCTAGTTAGAAAACCCAAACTTTTCCATTTAAACAGTTCCGTTTGTAACACAAAAACAGTTCTGTAAGTAATTTCATTTTAACATAAACAGTTCCACAAAACAATTCATGAATCACCAATTAATAAATCATATATGCATACACAAAACTGCATCTTGATTCTAGGTAGAAATAATAAATTTCTTCATTTAAACAGTTCCATTTTTAGCCCAATTCCAGAAAACAGTTCCTAGGTCATTACTATAAGTAAACTCAAAATTGTCCCATTGCAATGAAATCTCTACTGTTCATTTAATTTCTTAAGTCCCAAAATTCAAATGATAAATTCTGGTATGAGCCTTCCAAGTAAGAAATCCATAACCAAAATCTTTTTGTAGTTTTATCTCATTTTAAGTTCAAAAAGGTCAAACAAATTCTGGTATTAGGCTTTCACTTCAAAATATGAAGAGACTTTTTTCAACCAAAACTTTTTGCAGTTAACAATTTTTGTTCAAACAAGCATCTCTGAACTTATTCTCAAGCCAGAGACCTTTTTAGGTACAGTAGTATTCTAAACCGCACCGTTTTTGATGTTAGCTCAGGTATTTCTGTGTTGCGTCGATTTTCCACAGATCTCAGCTGGGGATGCCTTGTGCTGGTTCTGGCATCCGCCATTCTTAACTTCTTAGTGGCTTCTGGAACTTTTGAAACCATTCAGACTGCCTACTTTGCAGTCTGCTGGGACACTAACCTTCTGTTTCTCGGGTTCTTTCACCATATACATTAGGAATAGATTCATATTTAACATTTACACTTTTTTACAAATTCACATATAACATTAACATCTACTTATTTATACTCTTTAAGGGAACTATAGAACTACTTTAGCAAATATATTTCTTATTACTTCTTATATACTTCTTATCTATTTCTTATTTAAACTTACATTTACAACTAGTATTTTCACTTCTTACAAGCTTATTACTACATGTCTTAAGACTACCTTAGATATTTCTTGCAAGCTTATATTCTTAAAGGAACTCTATAGATCTATTTTACAAACTTATATAGGGCTACCATTAGCATATATCTAATTTAGCAAACACCTAAAGATTTCTTAACACAGATCTAACAAGACAGAATTTTTACAAACTCACATATCTTATTTTCATCTTTTTCTATTTCTTATTCTCAATTATTATTATTACTATCTCTATTAGAAAGATTTTCTTAACTAGACAGGAAGTATGTACATCATTGCTAAAGTTTAGAGTTTATAGTCAGCTTTGTTATAAAGCACTGGGATTTAGTGAGTGTTGTTGTTATAGAATTGTGATAGTTGTTGCTAGGGGACTGTAACCTTCCCAGGATGGCGCCACACTCCAAAGTTGCCAGTTCTCTCAGCCGTTCTGGACCGGCAGAGATGCACTCTCAGCGGTAGATGGTTTTTAACTAGAGGCTGTCCCTTCACCCAAATTCATAATAGTTCCCCTAAGTGCTTCAATTCAGACAAACGTTTCTATTACAGCAGTACTTTTGGTTTGTTCTATGGAAAAACTTCACTTCACACTGAGGGTGAAATTACCGTATTTAGCTGCTGTAAGGTCTTTGCCAAATACCACACAGCTATTAGGTGATATAAAGTATTTTTCCAAAGGAGCTAGTAAAGCCAAAAGCGGCACAGCTCCGAACTCATATACAAAAAACACTTCAAGCAGTGCATAATTACATGTTTTGTAGCTTCTCCAGGTTGTGCACTAGCCATTAAAAATCCTGAATAAGTGTCAATGGTCACATGTACATATCTTAATTTGCCAAATTCTGCAATATGCATAACATCCATTTGCCATAGATGATTGGGAAGAAGACCTCGAGGGTTTACCCCTAAGTGAGGGACAGGAAAATATTTTGGACATACCCCACATCTTTTAACTATTTGACGAGCTGCTTCTTTGGTAAGATTGAATTGCTTTCTTAAGCTTTTGCTATTTTGATGATGAAGAGCATGTGACTGTTGAGCCATTTCCACTTGGGATAATGTTACTATCTTTGTTAACTTATCAGCCATCGCATTGCCCTCAGCTAAAGGACCAGGAAGATTGGAGTGAGCTCTAATATGGCCCACAAAGCATGGCAGCTTTCTTTTGTGAATAGCATCTTGAATTTGTTGAAACAACATTTGGACTTGGTTGTTATTAGCGTCAATATAGGGAACAGTTTCTATGACTTGAAGAGCTCTATAAATATATTGACTGTCTGTGTATAAGTTCAATGATCTGTCTTCAAGAACCTGAAAAACCATGTTCACTGCCCGTAATTCCACTATCTGTGCAGAGGCTGGGGTTGTTTGTACTACATAACTTTTTCCATTAATAACATAAGCAGCCTTTCCATTAGAAGATCCATCAGTGAAAACTAACACAGCATCTTCTACGGGGTCTTTCATAACAATTTTAGGAAATACAAAGGAATGCATTTGAACAAATTGCAATAATGGATCAGCTGGGAATTGATTATCAATTTGGCCTGAAAACTGGGAAAAGGCCAGTTTTCACTGTTTTGAAAAAGCCAATCAACTTGCTGCTTTGTAAAAGGAACATTAATTACCATAGGTTCTTTACCAAAATAACGTCTAGACTCAATTCTGCTTTTTTGTACCAAGCAAGCTACAGACTCATAGTATGGATTTAATGCTTTAGCTGGTGAAACAGGAAGATGTAGCCATAAGGGAGGCTTGTTTTGCCATAATACTGCTGTAGGAGTATGTCTAGTGGGCAAAATATGTACATACCAAGGTAGGGCATAATTAATGTAATGTACTTGCTGGTTTTGAATAGCCTTTTCAACTTGCAGAAGAACTTGTCTACCTTTTTCAGTTAACTCTCTGGGTGAATTAGGGTTATTATCTCCTTTTAAAATATCACTTAAAGGTTTCAAATCACCAGTAAATACTTTTAAATAAGGGCGCAACCATTGAATCTCCCCCAATAATTTTTGAAAATCATTTAAAGTTTTTAACTCATCCTTTCTTATTTCCAATTTTTGAGGCTTTATCACCTTAGGGTATAAGACATGTCCTAAATAATGAAAAGGCGAGTGTCTTTGCACTTTTTCTGGAGCGATAATTAACCCTGCACGGGTAAGACAGTGCTGAAGCCATTCGAAAGTGTCAAGCAAAATTTCTTCATCTTTATGTGCAAGCAAAATATCATCCATGTAATGAATAATATAAGCCTGTTGAACTTGCTCTCTAACTCTTTGGATAGCTTGAGCTACGAATTTCTGACACAGTGTTGGGCTATTAACCATTCCTTGGGGCAAAACTTTCCAGTGGAATCTTTTCATGGGTTCTTTAAAGTTGACTGAGGGAACACTAAATGCAAATCTTTGACAGTCTTGGGGAGCTAAAGGAATGGTATAAAAACAATCCTTCAAATCCAAAATAATTTTGTAAGTATTTTCTGGTATAGCAGTAGGGATAGGCAATCCAGGCTGCAAAGTTTCCATAGGTTGTATGGCTTCATTAATCTTTGTCAAATCCTGTAATAATCTCCATTTCCCTGACTTCTTTTTGATGAGGAAAATAGGAGAATTCCAGGGAGAATTAGACGGTTCAATATGACCACTATCCAGCTGCTCCTGTACTAACTGCTGGACAGCCTGTATTTTTTCTTCTGTTAGGGGCCATTGATCTATCCACACAGGCTGATTGGATTTCCAGGTTATAGGATCTGCATGGAGTACAGGCTGCTCAATGACCCTTCCTAAAAATGCTCCATAACGTCCTTATCTTTAGGAGTTAAAGATGACATTTCCATTAACTTTTGGTCAGGAACTTCTTGTTCATAGGTAGTTGTATCGGGACTATATAAGTATACTCCCATACGGCTCATAACATCTCGACCCCACAAATTTACCGGCAAGTGAGGGACAATGTATGGCCTAAAAGTCCCTTCATGACCCTCCTCATCTCTCCAGGAGAGCTCATTGCTGCTCTGCTCGGGACACTGAGTTTGACCAATCCCTTGCAGCTGTGTAATAGTCTCCATTTTGGGCCACATAGCAGGCCATTGACTAGCAGATATAACAGATAAATCTGCGCCTGTATCTAAAAGACCCGAAAAATTTTTCCCATTTATGACTAATGTAAGTTCTGGGTGCTGTGGTCCTATGGCTTGTAGCCAATAGGCATCTGACGAACCAAATCCAGCCTCTCCTCTCTTATGTCTTTTAATTGGATTTTTTGTTTGTATTTGAGGAAGTAAGATTAACTGTGCAAGTCTCTGACCAATCTTTATTACTGAAATTCTTGTGGGTGAATGAGTCATCACCTTTATTTCTCCCATATAGTCAGCATCAATCACTCCAGGGGCAACTAGAATTCCTTGCATGGTAGTACTACTTCTGCCCAACAATAACCCCACAGAGCCCTGTGGCAAAGGTCCATAAACACCTGTAGGGAGGGCTTGCATTCCCATTTCAGGGGTCAAAACTGTATAGATGGAAGAACTGAGGTCTAATCCAGCACTACCTGGTGTTGCCCTATAGAGGTCTTGAATATATTTCTTTGCCGGAGGATTGACTGCTGAATTACCCCAAAGGTCTATTTTGTCGGGGCCTGGGGCGGGCCCCTCCGTCCATTTCCCTGAAACGGACTCTTCTGGGTATTTGCCCTTGATGTGCATTCACTAGCCTGGTGTTTCCCTCTCCTACATCTTGGGCATAACCCAGGCTCTCTATTTGATCCGAAGCCCCTTCTCTTGCTAGGGAAACTTCTAATATAATGTCCCATCTGTCCACACCCAAAACAACTTCCAGAAGATCCAGTATCTTTCCCTTGTCTGGAATTAGGGTGTCTTTGCTGGTATAGAACATCCCTAACCATTTTTCCTTGTAATGCTGCGGCCATGACTATCCCTTGATTGTATGATGGTCCTATATCAGAACAAAGTCGGATATAGTCAGAAATGTTTCCCTTTTTCCTAAAAGGGCATATTGCGGCCTGACATGCTGCATTGGCGTTTTCATATGCAAGTTGTTTTACAAGTAAAAGTCCAGCTTCTGAATCGCTAATTAATCTGCTAGCCATTTGCATTAATCTGGAAACAAAATCTTGAAATAACTCATCAGGCCCTTGCCTTATCTTGGACAGATCCTCAGTTTGTCTTCCTGATGATGGAAGCGTATTCCAAGCCCTTTTGGCAGTGGCCTGAACCTGAGCATACACTGCTATATCAAAGTTTAACTGTTGACCTGTCTCTCGATATGGGCCTTCCCCAGCGAGCATATCAAAGGTGATAGGAATCTGTTGTGCCCGATTTATTTCAGCTGTGGCCTGACACTGTTCCACGAACTCACTTTTCCACAGCAGATAGTCACCTCCAGATAGACATGCTCGAGCCATTTGTTTCCAATCACTCGGGGGCAAAACTTCTAAAGCCAGGCTTTCTAACAATGCTGTTGTGAAAGGAGCAGTTGGGCCATATTGACTACATGCTGTTTTTAACTCCTTAAGCTGTTTGAAAGGAATGGGAACATGCACTCTTATGATATTACCCTGGCGGTCCTGCTCTTCCAGGACAGGGAACATTTGAAAGCCTTGAATTTCTTCCCCCTTACAAGCAGCTTCCCAGAGGCTAGCTTGAAGAGGAGATATAGCTTTAACAGAGAGGGTTCGCATTGCCTCAGAGGATCTCTGTGCTATGGCAATTACAGGTGGCTTTTCCATTCTAAAAGATGCCTCCCCAGGTGAGTCTAGTTCCACCCCTACAGAGGGAAGAGGAGAGACTTGGAGAGTTTCTATTTTTTGAGTAAGAGAAGTTACTAGGCTTTTCAAGTTTTTCAGTTCCTCCCTTGTCTTATTCCAAGATTTTTGTTCCTTAAACTTAGCGTCATGGCCAAGAGAAACCGGACCCTGTTTAAGTGGTGCTGTACAAGGGTTTTCAGGTTCTGCTGGCAGAGCAGAGGGTTGTGTCTCCACCTCATCTGCCTTAGGGAATGATCCCTCCTGCTTTTCAGGGTTAGGATCTAAATTATCCCGGATTAATGCCCACAGGCCAACGGCTTCCACGGGAATATTTTCTGGCCCGCGTTTTTCATAGCATTTTTTAATTTCAACTCCAACTCTCTCCCAGGAATCCTCATTCAACTTCCCATATTCAGGAAACCAGGGACACAATTCCTCTACAAACTTTAAGAACCTCTGTACTTGTTGTAGTTCCACCTTAACGCCTTTGCTTTTTAGTCTTTCTACAAGTGACTCTTCAAAGGTCTGCTTACTATTTTCCTGCCCCATTTTTATCAGGAGGTCTTTATTTTTTCTTAAAGTGACTCGCAGGTAATTCTCACTCTAATCTCCAGGTGATTCTAATCTCGTGCTTCTGAGAGAGGTTAGAGGCTTTAGTTTTTAAGTTTGAGAGAAAGATTAAGGCTTTTTTAGAGATTTTCCCCCCAAATTTTCCAAGAAAAGCTTTTTAGTTTGAGAAAGATTTTTTTTCTTCCCAAAAGAGAAAGACCAACTTTTCCCAAAACTTCCCAACTTTAAACTTTGGCTTTTTACACCCCCATATTTGCCTCAGGGAGAAATCACTTTCTTCTGCCGCTTGGATTCAGCATTTCAGCTGTCCCCAGGTCAAGAAGCTTCCATAGGAAACTTTTTCTTCCCCCAAAGCTCAGAGAGCTCTTTTACTACCCGAAAAGCCCAAAGAAAGATTTTTTTCCCAGTTTGCATTTATAGCCCCCAAAGTTAGAAAATTGGAGAGTTTTTCTGTCTAGTTGCCTTACTTATTTTTTCCTACACAATCTTACACTTCTAAATTTTTCCTATACTATATTACTACCCTATGCCTTATACTTATTTTTCACAGATAGAAATTGAGAAAGGGATAGAAGATAGAAAATTTTGACAGAAGAGAATTTCGCTGCAGCATCGGACATCCTTCCAGTCCGCTTTCCTTTTCTCTCGAGGATAAAACCCCTGCCTCTCAATATATATAAAAAATATATATTTTCCATAACACTGGCATGCCTTTCCACTGGCAGGGCTGACTCAGCACTTTCGCCAAAAACTCTGTAATAAAACTATTATTTTCCTTTATCTTTAGTCCCTATTACTTTGTCTTTAGTCCCTGTTCATTTGTCTTTAGTCCCCTTTTTTTTAGTCCCCCCTTTTTTTCTTTAGTCCCTTTTTTTCTTTTTTCTTTAGTCCCTATTCATGGCGCCATTCTGTGGGGCGTTTACCCAACCACCCCCACAGTTCCCCAGAGTTTTCTTGAGTGCGAGCAGCAGGAAATATTAGATAGAAGGATTCATTGCGGAGAATCTTGAGGAGATAAACAGATAGAAAATAAAGGATAGCCTCGAGAGGGCCTGGAACCTATTCCAACGGGCCTCGACTGTCTCTGGGCCAGGGTTTTTATAGAGACGCCAAGGGGTGGAGCAAAAGACCTCCTCCCCCAGCACAGCCATGTGCAGACTATCTCAGACACCTGCACTCAGACCCGTGGTCCTAATCATCCTCTATTCGGACATGCTGGGTAAAGCCACAAGGAACCCGAGAACGGGCTCCCACAGAAGAAACAGTCTTTTAAATCGATAACTATAAGAGGCCATCCTTTAGGTAACAGAGTAGGCAAAGGAGTTCCAGATTGTAGAGAGCCCATTGGCTGAATTACTTTGTTAATTGCTCTTAGGTCTGTTACCATTCTCCATTTACCAGATTTCTTTTTAATAAGAAATACAGAATTCCAAGGGCTGGTTGATTCTTCAATATGCTGAGCATTTAACTGCTCTTGTACCAACTCTTCCAAGGCCTGCATTTTCTTTGCTGTTAAAGGCCATTGCTGAACCCATACAGGCTTGTCTGTTAACCATTTTAAAGGTAGAGCTGTTGATATCTCTGAAAGATCAGCTGTTGTTGTGCCCTGTTCTTGTACAATCTGGTTGGCCAATGACTGCTTTTTGTTTGTTTGTTTGTTTGTTTGTTTTGTTTTGTTTTTTTCAAGACAGGGTTTCTCTGTGTAGCTTTGCTCCTTTCCTGGAACTCACTCTGTAGACCAGGCTGTCCTTGAACTCACAGAGATCCACCTGCCTCTGCCTCCCTCTGCCTCCCTGAGTGCTGGGATTAAAGGCGTGCGCCACCACACCTGGTTGTGACTGCTCTTTATAATACCTCCTAATATTTCTCTCAGAAACATGTGTTAGTTTATGGTTTGTTTCTGAGGTTGGAGGAAAGTTAATCTTGGTATTCCATTGTTGTAATAGATCACAGCCCCATAAATTCATAGCTATATGAGACACATATGGCTTCAATTTTCCTCTCTGTCCTTCTGGTCCTATACATTCAAGCCATCTTGTGCTCTGTTTCACTTGAGATAATGTTCCAATCCCTAACAGCTGAGCATTTACCTCCTGAAGAGGCCAATTTGGATGCCAAAATTCTGGTGCAATTATTGTGACATTTGCACCTATGTCTACAAGACCTTCCAAGAGAACATCATTTATTCATATTTTTAATTTTGGTCTTTGTTCATTTATAGAAGTTGGCTGAAAATTTTGCTTTATGGTTTCTCCTGAATTTCCTATTCTCTCTGTCAGATATTTTCTATCACCCTGAGCAGTCTGGTTTATTCCAATAGGCATTTGGTTATTTAATTACTCTAAGATGGGGTTTCTTCTAGAATGACAGGAAAGAACTAAACTGAATTTGCCATTGGGGCCTGCGAGAGGGCCCTCAGGGAGTTTCCGGATGGCAAAGGCAAAGGATTACCTTGTCTGTCCCTTGTTGATCTACATTTGTTAGTCCAATATTTACCTTTACCACATCTGCATAATCCAGAAGGGAAGGGTGTTCTGTTGCCATTATTCTGTGAAGAAACATTGTTTCTAGAAATGCCCTGCTAACAGTCCCTTTTTAGGTGACCTTGTTTACTGCAATTAAAGCATCTGACATTATTATTTTTCTTCAAAACTCTTGAATCACCTCTCCTATCCACATATCATTGTGGTCATGAGACTCAATTTAATTGTGTCCCTGATCCAATCCTCCAAGGGTGCTAATCTGGCCTTTAATGGCCTGATTATTCTTTTACATGCTGCATTAGCATTCTCAAAAGCCAAAGATTCAATTATTATCTGTCTAGTTTCTAAATTTGGTATCACTCTGTTTACTCCTGAAGACAGCCTTTGTAAGGAATCTGTGAAGGTGTCTTTCAGGCCCTGTATAACTTTTGTAAATGACTCAATTTTTTTCCTGCTTCCTCAGTTCTGTCCTATGCATTCATGGCTGCCATGTGGCATAGAATTAGGGTTTGGATATCATATAAACTTTGTCTTTGCATATCAGCGTAATTGCCTTCTCCAAGAAGCTGATCCAAGAAATTTCCATACCTCTATCCCTACATCATTGTTCTATAGTTTCAGCCTCCTCTTTCTACCAGGTTCTCCACTGTAACTATGGACTAGCCTCTAGTGTAGATGTATCCAACATTCTTATTAAATAAGAAACACAGAACCAATGCAAAGAAGAAAGCCAAGAGGTCAGAGCTAAGAGCTAAAACCTTACCCTTCCTCCTGCGGTGGTCCTAGTTCCTGTCTTGCCTTCTCATTGGTTGTAAACCCAACCACATGACCGCGTCCTCATAGCCTGTCTGTATAGGCCTCCAGGTTTTCCATGATTGGTATTAAGATTAAAGGCATGTGTATCCAATAATGGCTGTATCCCTGAACACACAGAGACTTACCCAGCTCTGCCTACCAAGTGCTGGAATTACAAGCGTACGCTACCACTGCTCTGCTTTCCTATGGCTTGCTAATAGCTCTGACCCCTGGGCAACTTTATTTATTAACATACAAATAACATTTTAATACAAATAAAATATCACCATATTTCCCCTTTTCTATTTTAATAAAAAGGAAAAAAAAGAAAAAGCTTATAACTAATATAAGAAAAACTATATACAAAAGGACAATAACTATATACAATATATACAAGTAATAAATACCTAAACAATGTCTAGTCCATTTGTATTTGACAAATTCATAGAAAATAATTTCATTATCTATCCTATTTTGGTAAGTCCAAAATGTATCCTAATTAATCTTCAACTATAACTAACTAACCTTCAACTATAACTAACTAATCTTCAACTATAACTAACTAATCTTCAACTCCCTCAGAGACCCAAGAAGGAAATAATATTAGCTAACAAAAATAAAAACAGGAAGTGCACATAAGCAACTTCCAAAAAATTTGTGAGTTGACAGAAACAGACAGCTGTCTGGACAGTCACCTGAGGTTTCTCCGCAGTGCTGGGGCATCATCTTCAGCCTATAGGCTTAGCATATCTGACAGACTCATTTGTGAAGTAGGATGGACACAAGGTCAACAGTTCAACCTCACATTGAGTGAGAGTAGTCCATGTACCAGAAACACCTGAATTCCACTAGTGTCATGTCATGATTCAGGATTTTAAATTCTGGAAATTGTTGATGGTTTTTTAATTCAGCTGTCCATTCTTCTTGGCTGTGTATATATGGCTTCATCTCAGCATCCCATTCTTCTCCATATCCCCCTTATCAAATGCCAGTCTACTATTGAGAGGCGTGAGCTTAGTTACTCTTCAAGAATAACTGTTTCAGCTGCTGTTCCATTGCACATCAGAGGCCATCGGCCCACTGCCTGTTCAGCTGCCTTCGAAGAAAAGGGCACTGTACCTTTTCCGAATTGCGAAGGCCACTTCAGGGATGGTGCCATATTGTCCTGGCCTCTGAAGATGCCTTTTGATAAAGCCATAACCACACTTGTTTTGGCAAGAATCAGTAGTCCTTTGTTTTATGTCCTGTCTGTCCATTTTGTCCTTTTGATTCGAGGATACTTTGTTGTCCAGTGGCTAACTTTTGCCACAATGAAAGTTAACTCCATATGCAGTTTCTTCAATGCCCATATTTTCTCTGAAGTAGATTGGTACTGCCAGGAGCCGACATGTCTCATAGTCATAACAAAAAAGAAAAATTTTCTAAGTTATTAAAACATTTTAAATGCCATATTCTGTAGATCTCTGAAGGGTTTGAAGATAACCTGTCTATCTAAAATATATCTACTCAATCTTGAAAACATACCTAATATAACTACAAGTTCTATTATAATATCTAACTACTAACTTTCATTTCTTTATATCCTAATAGTTGGTAATAACATTCAAGGATCAGAAAATTGCATTACATTGTTAGATGAACGGTACAATTAGAAAAATATATATAACACTTTCTAACAATATCAATTTCAATATATATAATTTGTATACAATATAAAACAATCCAATCCAATGTAAAGTATTTACATTTTTCTTTTCTTTCTTTCTTTTTTTTTCTTTTTTTTTTTAATAAGAACCTTAAATCTAATCTCCTTTGCTTAGCCTTTTTCCTAACCCTTGACAACAACTTGTAACCAACCCCCCTAATCAATGAAAATTATCCCAGACCCAAAACCCATTAAAAGACCAAAAAAAACCAACCGCCCCACACCACCTCTTTGGGAATGTGGGCGTCGTATTCTTGAAATTGCTTTCTGCTGGGTATGGGCGAAGGTATCTTTATCCTGAAAGAAAAATTTTAGGTTAATTGTCAAATTCTAGGAAAGGTAAATATATCCTTTGTTATCAAGTCTGTGTATAATGCCAAAATTCAGGGTTTATCTCAAATCCTTATTCAAGTAGTCTTTGAGACTGGATCATCTCAGCTAGCTCTCTCAAAATTGCTCTGAGCACTTTGTAGTTCAAAGCTGATCTGTAGATGATGTTTGTCAGCTTATTGATGTTATTATTGTCCACGTGGAATTGTTGTTGTTGTGGGGCCCCATCTTCTTCCTGGAGACTTCAGTTGATGTTAGGCCTAACCGTGATTTCCTGCAAAAAACTGATAAGAGACTCGAACACAAAGACTATATATGCGACTTTTTAGAATTAGTTAGTACTCTATATGACCATTTATATCTTAACAAAGTTTAAAATGTATATATATCTATATATATATTGATCTTGTAAATTTTGATATAAAATTCATACTTTAAGAAAAGTTTAAAGAATCAGAATAGAATCAAAGAGTTGAGATTCGTAATAAAATAGTCCCTTAATTAATTTGGCTTTTCTCCTGTCCCATAGCAGAAGATGGCTCTTTTCTTCTGGCATGATACAGGGAGTTTGCATTTTCCTTTTAACAACATGCTTGAGTTTAAAGAAAGAGAGAGCCATTCTCCAACTCCAAAGTCAGCTTTAAATTTTAATTGAACTGGGACTATTAGAAGTTAAATAGTGTTAAATCTTTAAAGAAAAGCAGAAACAAACATTTAGGAAGACATAAAATTTTTTTAGATAACATACCCATACGCCATTTCACTCTGTTTCTTAGGATAGATGATTTGTTCCTTTTCTTCAGTTGTCTCATTTGTCCAGTGTTCTTCAAATTCCTTAACCTTCATTCTCCTAAAAGACAAAAACAAAAACCTTTCCCCAAGGTTTTTTGGGGATGTTCCTTTTTGACAAGTTATCTGATTAAATGAAAAGGCATGTGTTACTGGTGTAAGTTAGTTTAAATTGGATGTTTACGATAGTTGATGAACTATCACCTCCTCTAATTAAGAGGTCTCTCTTGTTCAAATCGAACCTTTATCAATTTTGATGGTACCCACAGCTTATCTTCTCCTGTAGAAATAAAAGCAAAACCTCGTCCCCAACATAACACACACCCTGGTTTTCATTCTGAGGTCAGCACATCCTTAAAGTATATAGGTTGATTTAATTCTGTAGTTTTTTCTATTATCCAATGTCTCTCTGCAGCTGTTGTTTCTTTCTCATTGGCATTGAGAAAATTCAAAGTTAATAGAGCATTATGTAGTCTATTTCTGGGGGGTTTTGTTACTCCTTTTTGTTTATTTAGCATATCCTTTAGAGTTCTGTTTGATCTTTCTATAACTGCTTGACCTGTAGGATTATGTGGTATACCTGTAACATGGTTTATATTATAATAAGCAAAAAACTGTTTCATTTTAACAGAGACATATGATGGAGCATCATCAGTTTTGATTTGTGCAGGTATACCCATAATGGCCATAACTTCTAGCAAATGAGTGATTACAGAATCAGCTTTTTCAGAACTCAAAGCAGTTGCCCATTGAAATCCTGAATAAGTATCGATAGTGTGGTGTACATATTTCAGTTTTCCAAATTCTGCAAAGTGAAACACGTCCATCTGCCAGATTTCATTCCTCTGAGTACCCTTTGGGTTACATCCTGCTGGTAATGGTGTTTGATTGTAGAAGGAACAAGTACGACATTTCTTTACTATTTCTTTGGCTTGTTGCCAGGTTATGGAAAAATCCTTTTTTAAACCTTTACTATTTACATGATGTTTTTTATGAAATTCTGAGGCCTCCAGAACATTTCCTATCAATAATTTATCAATCTCATCATTGCCTTGTGCTAGAGGGCCTGGCAGACCAGTATGGGATCGGATGTGAGTTATATATAAAGGATGACTCCTTTTTCTGATTGTATCTTGTAATTGAATAAATAATGAAGTTACTTCTGAAGCATCGTGGATAAATTCTGCAGTCTCAATATGTAATACTACTCTTTCAGCATACTGAGAGTCAGTTACTATATTGAGAGGTTCTGAAAAATCCATTAATACCAACAGAATAGCATACAATTCTGATTTTTGAACTGAATTATAAGGACTTTGAACCACTTTACTTAAATTTTCTGATTTGGAACCTGCCTTTCCTTGTTTGTTGGCATCTGTATAAAATGTACGAACTCCAGATATGGGTTTTTTCCTCACAATTCGAGGCAAGATCCAATCAGCTCTCTTTATAAGATCAATTCTATTGCTTTTGGGATATTTGCTGTTAATTTCTCCCAAAAAATTACTACAAGCTTTTTGCCAAGCTTCATTTTCTATCCATAATTTTTCAATGTCCTCCTTAGTTAAAGGTACGACAATTTCTGCTGGGTCTATTCCTGCTAATTGACGAAGTCTCAATTTTCCTTTCCAAATCAAGTCAGAGATTTTTTCCACATAAGTTTTTAATTTTTTATTTGGTTTATTTGGTAAAAATATCCATTCCAATATAATATCTTCCCTTTGCATTAATATTCCTGTTGGGGAATGCCTAGAAGGTAAAATAACCAAAATGCAATCCAGCTTTGGATCAATACGATCTACGTGCCCTTCATGTACTTTCTTTTCTACCAAGGCCAATTCTTTCTCAGCTTCAGGTGATAATTCTCTTGGACTATTTAAGTCCTTATCACCTTCTAAGGTTTTAAACAAATTATTCAGTTCATCATTTTTTACCCCAACAATAGTTCTTAGATGAGAAATGTCTCCAAATAATCTTTGAAAGTCATTAAGAGTCTATAGTCGAGCTCTCCTAATTTGCACTTTTTGAGGTCTAATTTTTTGAAGTTCTATTTTATATCCTAAATAATTAATAGAATCTCCTCTTTGTACCTTTTCTAAAGCAATTTGTAATCCCCAGCAAGGCAAAATTTTCTTTACTTTTTCAAACATTCTTTCTAAAGTATCTGCATTTGAATCAGCTAATAAAATGTCATCCATATAATGATAAATTATGGATTTAGGAAATTTTTTACATACCACTTCTAATGGCTGTTTTACAAAATATTGGCACAAAGTTGGGCTATTCAACATTCCCTGTGGGAGAACCCTCCATTGAAATCTTTTAACCGGTTGAGAATTATTATAAGTAGGCACTGTAGCAAATCTTTCTCTGTCTTTTTCTTGTAAGGGTATTGAAAAGAAACAGTCTTTTAAATCAATAACTATGAGAGGCCAGCCTTTTGGTAACAGAGTAGGTAAAGGAATTCCAGATTGTAAAGAGCCCATTGGCTGAATTACTTTGTTAATTGCTCTAAGGTCTGTTACCATTCTCCATTTACCAGATTTTTTTTTATAACAAATACAGGAGAATTCCAAGGGCTGGTTGATTCTTCAATATGATGAGCATTTAACTGTTCTTCCACCAGCTCTTGTAAAGCCTGGAGTTTCTCTGTTGTTAAAGGCCATTGCTGAACCCATACAGGCTTGTCTGTTGACCATTTTAAAGGTAGAGCTGTTAATGTTTTTGGAAGATTATCAGTTGTTGTGCCCTGTTCTTGTATGACATGGATGGCTGGTGAGCACTCATTAGAATAATATCTTTTAATATTTCTCTCAGAAACATGTACTAATTTATGATTTGTTTCTGAGATTGGAGGGATATTAATCTGAGTATTCCATTGGTGTAACAAGTCTCAACCCCACAGGTTCATAGCTATGTTAGGCATATATGGTTTTAATTTTCCTTTCTGTCCTTCTGGACCTATACATTCAAGCCATCTTACACTTTGTTTCACTCTAGATAATGTCCCAATTCCTAAGAGTTGAATGTTTACCTCCTGAAGAGGCCAAGTTGGATGCCAAAATTCTGGTGCAATTATGGTAATGTCAGCACCTGTGTCTACCAGACCAGACAACAAAACACCATTTATTTTTATTGTTAGTTTTGGTCTTTGTTCATTAATAGAAGTTTGCCAAAAAAATTTCTTTATGTTTTTTCCTGTATTTCCTATTTTCTCTGTTTCATCATCTCGACTAACATGATTTATTCCAATAGACATTTGGTTATTTAGTTGCTTTGAGTAGGGGTTTCCTCTACAACTGCAGGAAAGGTTTGAACTGGATTTACTGTGGGGGCCTGCCTGAGGCCCCTCTGGGAGTTTCCTGAAGCTCGAGGCAGAGGGTTACCCTGTCTGTCCCTTGTTGATCTACATTCGTTGGTCCAGTGTTTTCCCTTACCACACCTTCTGCATACTCCAGAAGGAAGGGGCATTCTGTTGCCAGTGTTCCTTGAAGAAACATTATTTCTAGGAATGACCTGTTTACAATCCCTTTTCAAATGTCCTTGCTTTCCACATCCAAAACATCTAACATTCCTCAAACCTTTTGAAATTGCTTTTCCTACCCACATATCATCATGGTCATAAGCCTCTACATTAACTGTATCTCTAATCCAATCTTCCAAAGGTGCAGATCTTGCCTTTAACGGCCTGATTATTCTTTTGCACGCTGCATTTGCATTCTCAAAGGCTAAAGATTCAATTATTATCTGACTAGCCTGTGAATTTGGGACCATTTTTTGTACTGCTGAAGTCAATCTTTGTAAGAAATCTGTGAAAGATTCTTTGCGGCCCTGTATAACCTTTGTAAATGACTCAGTTTTTTTTCCTGGTTTTTCAACTCTGTCCCATGCATTCAAAGCTGCCGTTTTACATAGAAGTAGGGTTTGGACATCATAGGAACATTGTGTTTGTACTGAAGCATATTGGCCTTCGCCAATAAGCTGATCCTGGCAGACTTGTATTCCGCTATCCCTCCATTGTCTTTCTATATTTTTAGCCTCATTACTGAACCACATTTTCCACTGGAGATTTTGTCCGGGTTCAAGAACAGCCTGTGCCAATTCCCGCCAGTCCTTTGGTAGAATCCTATTACAAGTTGACCAGGTGTTTAACATTTGCTTTACATATGGGGAGTGCATGCCATAAGATGCTATTGCCTCCTTAAATCTTCGTAAGTCTAACATTTCAACTGGAACCCAAGTATTTTGTTCATTCTCTTCATCAGGTAGCTGCTGTACGGCTACTGGATAAATTAAGGGTGATTGTGTGAAAACTGGCTTTCTTTCTGTAACCTTATGATCCAATTTTGAAACAACTTCACTATTTATTTCTTCTGTCTGAATTTGAATTTCTCTATAATTCATTTTTACCGGTTTAACAAGTTTTTCTAAGACTGTTATCCTGGCACTTAAGTTGACGATCTTTTTAAATAGTAAAATGAGGATAAGAAAAGTAATAAACTGAATAATTCGATCAATATTAATCTTTTCATATAGTTGTTCTATTGTCAGAGTGCCTAAAATTTCAAACAAAGCCCAATTTTCTTCCAATGTACACATAAAGCCCATTTTTTTTAATGTAGAAAAAAATTCTCTTTTAAATAGATATGTTAATTGACTTACCAAGTCTGGGTAGAACAGTAGAATCCCAGGGAATTTCACAGCCACCTGGTGTTCGAGGTGTGAATCCAGCGAGAGAGAGAGAGAGAGAGAGAGAGAGAGAGAGAGAGAGAGAGAGAGAGTAGCTGCTTGAGCCGAGTCAAGCCTTGGCTTTACAGGCAGGGGCCCTGTTCAGCAGGGCAGGTCTGAGTTGTTTGTAGCAGTTGCAAGTAGCTCCAGCTGCGGGTCAGTCAGGCCTGGGCCCAAGCTAGGCAGCCGGGCCGCCCAGGCTGGAAACCAGACCTGCCGCCAAACCAAGCCAAGCGGTTTTTAATGAATTCTTGTCACGTTGGGCGCCAAATGTAGATGTATAATCAATTCTTTCCAGTCCTGAGGGATAATTCTATTAGTTGACCATGAGTTTAGCATCTGCTTTACAAGTGAAGAATGCATTCCATATGATACTGTAGCTTCTTTAAATCTCCTCAAATCTAACATTTCCACTGGAGTCCACTTAGCTCATACACACCCTTGAGCATTTGTCAGTTCCTGTAAGGTTACCAGGTAGATTAATGTTTGCTGTCTGGTAACCTGAGGCTGTTTCTCTGTAACCATATAATTCAATCCTGAGATAGGTTCACCTTTAAATTCTTCTGTCTGGGTCTGAATTTCTCTATAATTCATTTTAACAGGTTTTTCTAAAGTTTTTGTCTTGGCACTCAAATTGACCAACCTTTTTAATGCTAAAATAATATTCATAATTGATGTTATGTACATCCCATCAACCTTAATTATCCTCTCATTTAATTGTTCCATTTTCAGACTGCCTAATGTGTTATCAAACAGAGACCAAATTCTTTCCATTGTAGAAATGTTTCCCATTTTTAATGTGGAAAAAATCCTCTTTTAACTAATTTTTCCCTTTAAGATATCTTAATTGACTTACCAAGTCTGACAACTGTGTAGAACAGTAAGAGTCCAAAGGAATTTCAAAGCAGCTGCCTAGTGTAGTAGCAGTCTGATATGGGAATCCAAAAAGAATCCACTACCCACCAGGAGAGAAAAAGCCAGAGACTCAGCCCACGTTGGGTGGAGATCTGGCCTCGTGCAGCTCCAGCCTTATCTGTGCAGGGAGACTGTAAGCCCAGAAGTGGCTTTTTAGTGAATTCTTGCCACAATCCTTAGAGTGCCAATTGTAGATGAATTGCTAAAGGTCTTATTAATAAAAAACCTGGAGCCAGATATTGAGGTTAAAACCTGTAGCTAAAGTTTTCCTGCCTGGCCCACAGTCGGGACAAATCTCTGTCACCTGCCACAGTCGCTCAGACCCAACCAAGTAAACACAGAGACTTATATTGATTACAGACTGTATGGCCGTGGCAGGCTTCTTGCTAACTGTTCTTATAGCTTAAATTAATTCATTTCCATTAATCTATACCTTGCCACATGGCTCGTGGCTTACCGGCATCTTCACATGCTATTTGTCATCATGGCGGCTGGCAGTGTCTCTCTGACTCAGCCTTCTACTTTCCAGCTTTATTCTCCTCCTTGTCCCGCCTACACTTCCTGCCTAGCCAATGGCCAATCTGTGTTTTATTTATTGACTAATTAGCAACACATTTGCCATACAGAACATCCCACAGCAAAAACCTGAGAGATCAGAGGAATAGGAAAGGCTACAAGGTATTTTATCTGTGTTCCCCAGTAAAATTTATCTGAGGATCAGAGGAAAAAGTCAGCCAATATAGTAAACATAGAAGTCAGGCAACGGTAGCACATGCCTTTTATCCTATTATTCGGGAGGCAGGGATCTGTCTCGATCTCTGAGTTCAAGGCCACAGTGGGAACAGAGCCAGGCATGGTGGCACACACCTTAAATTCTAACACTAGTTAACCATAAAGATCTGGAGGTCTGTACAGACAGATAGGAAGTGACAGAGCTGGGCAGGAAGAGGAAGTGTGTAGCTGGACAGAGAGAGGAAATGAGATAGCAGAACAGAAAGGCATATAGGTGTGGGTATACAGGAATTAGGTATCTTTGGAAGCTAAGGGTCAGTAAGGTGAGGATGACTTGTGGCTTTTCCTATTCCTCTGATCCTCAGATAAATTTTCTTGGGAGACACAGATAAAATATCACCACATTTTTCCCAGGTGAAGGCAAAGAGGTCATGTGAATCTGGGTGTAAAGGAATGGTAAAGAAAGCATTCTTAAGGTCTAGAACAGTAAAGTAATAAGTAGAGAAGTATATTAATAGGAGAGATGATGGGAAGCCACTGAAGGAAAGGAGGTGCCCCATACCTTTGTGTCAACATGGGTGTCTGGAAGAGGATAAGGTGAAGTATTAGTGTCAACCAATACACAAGGAGACTCTTCAAGGGCTGGAAGGAAAGGGGAAATTCCAGAAAGAGTTGGATGAAAAGAAAAGGAAAAGGGTAATTTAGCCATATCCCTGCCCAATAACAGAGTTGGGAAACTAGTTATAATAAGGAAGGACTGAGTAATCAGGTGGTCTCAGAGGGAACAGAGGAGAGGACCTCTATCTCTGGGCTGGTGGGGACAGCTCTCAACATCCATCACAGAGATCTGAGAAGGGTAAGTTTTTCCAGTAGCCAGAACTATAGACCAAGTAACTCTCAAGAATCTATTAAAAATAACAGAGATATACCTGCTACCTGGACAGTCACCCTAGACTCCTCCACGGTAATCTCAATGATTTTGTTTGGGGAAGAGGTCCTAAGACAGTGTTGGTCTTTAGCTGTCAGTTCCTGAAGCTGAAAATCTGAGAGATTTTCCTGTAGAGGAAGAATTTGAAGAATTGACCTACCTTGTTGAGGGATAGTGGGGCAATCTACCCTGCCTTTCCATTGTTTGAGCATGGTCCTGGCAGCAGGTGAGGTGTGGGAGCCCGTTTTCAGGTTCCTTGTGGCTTTACCCAGCAGGTCTGCATAGAGAGACCATGGGCCTGAGTGCAGGTGTCTGAGATGGTCTGCACTTGGCTGTGCTGGGGGGAGGTCTTTTGCTCCACCCCTTGGTGTCTCTATAAATACCCTGGGGCAGAGACAGTCAGGGCCTGTTTGAATAGGTTCCAGGCCCTCTCGAGGCTATCCTTTATTTTCTATCTGTTTATCTCCACAATCTAAATCCTTCTATCTAATATTTCCTGCTGCTCGAACTCAAGAAAACTCTGGGGAGCTGTGGAGTTGGTGGGTAAATGCCCCGCAGTGAGGTTAAGTGCAGTTCTTTGCCAAGTGGACATTGTTGCCATACTTGAAGCAAGCTCCAGGTAGAGTCTTTTGGTGCCCTATCTTTAGAGGTAGCCTCAAGGCTGCTGCCAGAAGCTATTATTTGTCCATCACAGGAAGCCTTTTCCATATTTTCCTGTTCCTCCCCTCCATTAAATACCTTTAAAATGTTATATTCAACAGAATTCTCTGAGTGAGTTTAGGGCCATCATCTAGGCTCTTAATTTTTTTTTCTGATATAAGGAGAAGTGAGAGTTGAGGACAAGCATGTCCTCCTGAGAATTAGCATCGCTGTAGTCATGGCACAGTTATGTGGGTTCACGAGGATCCATGGAAAGAAGGCTCAGAGGCACCTTAAGAATGAATTTAGCCTTTGGTGGCTGCAGGGGGGTCCAGCCTCGAAGGACTGAAGCATTTTCCCTCCAACTGGGGCATTTTTATTTACTCTCTATTTACAGTTTAGCTAGTTAATTTCTGTACCTTCAAAGCAACCTGAAAGGAGCTTCCAGAGATAAAATGCCAAGTGCAAATTACTTGATTTCTCAGGTACCATGGTTTTCTGGGTTTCCTGAACCAAGTTTTGCATAGGCCTTTGATCCTTGGGAGACTCTCTGATCCTTGACTCTCTTGGACAAGATTCACATAGGGTGATAAGAGAAACAAAAGGCATAAGAGAAACAAAAGATGTGGCTAAACAAAGGAAGCATTAGGGCTAGGTGCTACTCTTTGGAGCCAGGTCAGGAGTTCAGCAGGAATGCAGCCACAAATTAGGATCTAGTTTTGTGTACTGAAGAAGAGCCCATGTGAGTTGGTTGAAGAATTCAGCAGGATTTTCATCTGTCCTCTAGGTGACCCACCTCAGTTTATTGAAATTAACCACCTTATGGGAGTCCTTTTGGAAGCCAGTTAAGAGGCAAATAACCATTTTATTATGGGATATTCTGCCAATGCACTGATTCTCAATATTTACCCAATAATTCTAGTGGTGATCTGCCCAGGGAACTGCCACAGCTCCCACGGGATAGGAAGTTTACATGTGGTGAATATGGGCTTGGGCAACTGTCCAGTCCCTCTCATTTTCTTCATGGGTAAGAGTAGAGAAAAAAATAACAGAGGTCATGCCAAGTGAGGCTATAGATTTGGATAAGGCACTTGAACTCTTAGAAAGATAAGCAGAGAAAGAACCAAGGTACTTTTCTATATGGGAGAGATCAGCTATAGAAAAAGGGATATGTACGTGGAATAGTCCATTAGGACCCACAACTTTTCTGAGAAGATAAAGACCATCTATATGGGAATAGGTATAAGCTGCTGGAGGTTATAAGGCAAAAAAGAGTGAGGTTGAGTCAGGATAAGGAGGTAAAGAAGACTGGGAGAGCATCTACGGGCAAGGTTAGGGTGGTACCCTCGGAGGGTCAGACTGAGGAGGTACCTGCGTATGGGGCCACATCCTCTATATCAAAGTCAAAAGGAGAAGGAGCAGGGGGCTCTAGGTTCTGATCAACTTTGTGGGGAGGTTTGACCTTTGCCAGGAGTATGGCCTGAGATATAGATGGAAGGGTGAGAATGGAGGGCAAAGAAAACCTGAATACAGGAGTTCTCAGACCACTTGCCCATGCATTGGTTAAGAATTTGTCAAGATTTGTTAGAATTTGGTTAGAATATGCCATTTTCTGGCCATTGAGACAGATTGTCTAGCTTGCATGTGGTCAAGCCGAACTGCAGTTAAAGAGGAGGAGCTTAATGTTGTCTCTGAGTCATAGAAGGGAAAGAGACTTAAGGAGAGAAACAAGCAGAGATGAAGGGTCCAGCTTTGAGTGGAAAGAGCCCATGCTTAATTCAAGGGAAGAATTGGAGACACCCTTGAAAAGATAGCAATAGAGAATTTCCAGGAACAGAGCAAGGAGGAAGTGGAAAAGGCTTTGAAAAGGGGCCATAGGAGTCCTGTCATAAGAAGGATTTCAATAGTGTAGGAATGCAGACACAGGGAAGGGAAGGGAAGAGAAGAGAAGGGAGGGGAAGGGAAGGGAAGGGAAAGGAAGGGAAGGGAAGGGAAGGGAAGGGAAGGGAAGGGAAGGGAAGGGAAGGGAAGGGAAGGGAAGGGAAGGGAAGGGAAGGGAAGGGGGTAAGTGCCATAGGGACAGCGTCTCAACCTGAGGACATTCCCAAAGGGAAAGAGACTTTTCAGAAAGATGTCCTGAATTGCAGTGGATAAGGTGTCCCTTTCTATGTGATGAGTGCCCAGTAGAACAAAAGAGAACCTGCTTGAGACACCAATATAACTTTTGTTGAGTAGGCTCCAGAGAGACAGAAAGACAACAGGCTCTAACAAGCCAATTAAAAAGACAGACAGAGAAGGCAACTCCAAGGAGGCATGAGTGTTGAGGAGAGTCAAGGAAAAATGAGTGAGCAGAGTGGGTGAAGGAGAGCAATAGCTGGAAAGGTAAACTTTAAAATTTGAAGTCGAATATGGTGGGTTGCAGAAGCCAGCATAAGCAAGTGATCTTCACCCAGGAGGGTCAAAATCAGCAATTTGGTTCAGATAGAAGAGGCCAGGCCCTTTGAAAGGGACTCAGTGTTCTTCTCCAGAGTTTCAGCACCAAATGTAAGGGAGGGTGCAGTGAAACCATCAAACTAGATGGCTCCATCGGTAGAAAAAAAAAGTTGTTGATCAAACTGCCAAGGCTATTTCATGGGGGTGGGGCACAAAGAGAAGCAAAATAGTAGAAAGGAAAGCAGATTTTATATGATCATTATCAGGGTAGGGGATCTTTGAACTGTTGAGATTGGTCAGAAACTAGATACCCTTCCCGGAGATAATTGACCTTTGGGAAGTATTAAGGGAGGTTCCTGGTAAACAGAAACCTGCCTTAGGAGACCTGATTTTCCACCTTTAGCCTTGATACTCAATAATAATCCTTCCATTTATTCAGCCAAAGTCCTTCTGTTGAGGACATTGTCATTGTCACCAGCACTGCCACGGGGGTGGGGGGTGGGGGGTGCTGCCTTGGACTAACACTTAGTTTTGGGTGGGACCTTGTGATCCCCTCCTGCTCCATCTAAAGTGTTGACTGCCTGGATCTTGTACAGATCTTTTTCAGGCAACTACAGCTGTTGTAGGTTCATGACTGCAACAGTCCTGATATGTCCAGAACACTATTTTGCTCCAGTCTTCCATGACCTCTGGCTGTTACAGTGTTTCAGCCACCTACCCCTACAGTCTTTCTACCCCTTTTTCTAATATGGTCCCTGAGCCTTAGACAAGGGTGGGGATGGGGTAATATAAATGTGGTTGAGCACTCCACAAATACTTCCCTGCAGTTTGATCAGTTATGAGTTTTTGCATTAACTGCCATTTGCTGCACAAAGAAATTTCTCTGATGTGCACTCAATGTTGCACTAATCTATTGGCACAGAGATGGGAATTTAGAAGGTAGTTTGCTACTATGTCTATTTAGCAAAATAATAGTAGTAGGTTCACCCCCTGGGGCCTGTGACTCCAACCATGGATTCTTGGCCAGATTTACAGTTCCAGGCGTACAAGTCCTACTTAAATCTGCCTTAAATCCAATCAGAAAGTTACCTTTCTAACATTTATTCCACGGTTGCACTCATGAGTGTATCTTATCATATTAGTCATTATTGTAGCCCATGGGGTTCATAGCTGTGTAAGGCAGTTGACTTTTTCTCCCCAGTAGCATACATAGCAACTTCAGATACTATGAAAGCACACCAGCAGGCAGGAAGCTTCCTGTTCAGTGCCTACTTGATTTCTCCAAGGCTTACGACCAAAATGTGTGGTATCTTTAATAATAGGGACTTACCATCAAGTTCTGGTGGACAACCAAGAGCAATAACAATAGACTGTATTGTTTAGGGGGTCTCCAAGACATCCTTGATTAACAAGGTGGCTGTATTAGTATTCTCTAGAGGAACAGAACTGATAGAGTGAACATATATATAATATATACATAATAATATATAATGTGTATATATTAAAAGTGGATTTATTAGAGTGGCTTATAGATTGTGGTCTCACTAGTCCAACAATGGCTATTTCCTGACACAAAGTCCAAGAATCCAGTAGTCATTTGGTCTCTGAGGCTGAGTGTCTCAGCTGGTCTCCAGTCTCCATTAGAATCCTGAAGAAGTAGGTTTTAACACTAGTGAAGAAATGCCTCAGCAGCAGAACAGATGAACTTTCTAGTGAGAGTGAAGGCAAGCAGGCAAAAAGCAAAAGATTCCTTCTTCCATGTCCTTTTATAAAGGTTGCCATCAGAAGTTGTGCCCCAAATTTAGAGTGAGCCTTCCCACCTCAAATGATCCAATAAAGAAAAATCACTCACATGTATGCCCAGCTACTTGGATTTTAGTTGTCAACTTTACTATATATGGAACCAACTAAAATCCAAGTAGCTGGGCATACATTAGCCATCACAGGAAGGTATCCCAAACCTGGCACTCGAATTTTTATTTCACCACCTATGGTTTCTATAGGAGCATTGTCTTCTCTATAGTATAAGTCCAGTTATCTCTTTTAGATGAATATGTGTAAAATAGTAGGTTTCCATATAGTTTTTTTAAGCATCCTTAGTGTTAATTATCCTCTCCTATCTCTTCCTCTGACCTACTCTCCCATCCCTCTCCCCATTTAAACCTCCCTCACCATTATTGCACTTTCTCATTCATATCACCTGTGTTCCACTATTCCACCTTACTTAAGATCTTCCTTCCTCCTTCCTCCTTCCTACCAAGCAGCTTCAAATTTCAGAGAATTTTTAAATTAAAGTGTGTTAATTATTTGATTATTAAGTTAGATATGAAGTATAAGGATAACTGTAAAATCTTCATAGCAATAGAGAAACTTCTAATAACTCTTATGTTACAAAAATCATAAATTAGAAAATACTTAGCTGGGGGGGGGTGGTGCATGTCTTTAATCCCAGCATGTAGGAAGCAAAGGCAGATGGATCTCTGTGAATTTGAGGCCAGCCTGGTCAATAGAGAGAGCTCTAGGACAGTCAGAGATACACAGAGAAACTTTGTCTTGCAAAACTAAAAAATATATATATTTTAAATGAATAATAACAAAGCATTACATATCAAAATGGAAGGCAAAGCAAGATGTTGGCTGAGTAAGCTGTTTCAGTAACCATCTCCACTTGGGCACACCAAGTTGAATAGTTATTCATATATAAATTACTTTCACATGAGATAAGGAAAGCAAATGAAAGACACTATAGTGTCTGCTTTTGCTATTAAAAAATAAATCAAGATATATTAAAGAAAGCAGGAAGGAAAGAGTTGCCTCTGACATGCCTCCCTTAACTTTAAGCAGCACAGCTTAGAGAGAGTTGAGGAAGAGAGAAGACTTAAGCTCAGGCCTTAAACTTGCAATCTAATTCCTGGCCTGACAGTGAAATCTGCTGCTGAGTAATACCTTACACCTCCTACAACCAGGCCAATACTCATGTTCTGAGATGCTAGAACTGAGTTAGGACAGCATCAGAGAGACCAATTCCACCATTCTTTGAACCCCCTTTTTCAACCTCTGGTAACAAATAGGGAGCAAGACTCCACCTGCTGAGGAGCAGGGCATGAAAGCTAACACAGCTTTTGACTTTGCCTTGGAATGCTGTTGGATGGTCTTTCTGTATGCTGTGAATATGTATTGCTCCCATGGTTGATAAATAAAGCTGCTTTGGCCTATGGTAAGGCAGGATAAGAGCCAGGCAGGAAATTCAAGCAGACTGACAGGGAGAAGAAGGGTACAGTCAGGGCAGACACCATCTAGCCACCCAAGGAACAAGGTGCCATCAGAACAGTATTGCCACGGCCACATGGCAAAATATAGATTAATAGACATGGGTTAATTAAAGATGTCAGAGCTAGCTAGCAATAAGCCTGAGCCATAGACCAATGGGTTAATTTAAGATGTCAGAGCTAGCTAGCAATAAGCCTGAGCCAAACAGTTTGTAATTAATATTAAGCCTCTGATTGGTTATTCAGGAACAGGCAGGTGGGAGAGATTTGACCATTTACAAATGGCACCCACTGTTGAGCATGGATCCACATAGACCTGAGAAAACTTAAAATAGATTCTCAACTCACAGAATTGGAGCCACACTGGGCTTCCTAGTCTCACAGTTTCATGCCAACAGCAGCACAGAGATGTGTCTCCTGACAGCTGCCTCTGAGATTGAGCTGGCCACCAGCTGCTATGACCTAAGCAGCATGGCAGATTTCTGCAGTTTCTCCCACAGACCACAGTATAGAGAGGACTCTCCCAGCCCCTGCCTGCAGGCTTGAGCTATCAGCACAAGTTACAGCAGCATACTACATGGAGGATTTAGGCTTTTGCTCAGACAGATAAAAAGGCTGGAGATACACAATAAAAGAGGTCCAGACAGAAAAACCTCTAAATAGGTTACATTATGTTTAATATGTGTAGGCCTAAGAAAAGAAAAAGGGGGAGCTGGAGAGATGGCTCAGAGGTTAAGAGCACTGGCTGTTCTTCCAGAGGTCCTGAGTTCAATTCCCAGCAACCACATGGTGGCTCACAACCATCTGTAATGAGATCTGGTGCCTTCTTCTGGCCTGAAGGGATACATGCAAGCAGAACACTGTATACATAATAAATAAATAAATCTTAAAAAAAAGAAAAGAAAAAGGGTATAGTCATAGAAAGAAATTAATAGTTTAAAAATAATAATAAAGTCTTTAAAGAAAGAGTAAAAATAATATAAAAATAAGCCATGTAAAGATGGAAAATATACAGAGAGTCTTGATTATATATATTTTTGTGTTTTCTTTGAATTTTTTGAATCTTATTGAGCTAACTACAAAAGGACATTTGATCATGGGAGCTGCTAAGTTAAACCAACATATAAATATATATATATATATTAAAGGTATCTTGATTTCAAAATTTATGTCTAAGGATATGTTGCTTTAGATAAGAGGTTCTGCTTTTGTTTACACAGAAAAGAAGCTGTGGATTCCTTCCAGGTAAATATGGTTCCATCAAGGAAGACCCACGGAGAGGTCTCCAATGGGAGCTATGTCCCAGATGATCCAAAATACAGAATAGCTTCAAGGCAACTGGCTGAAACAATGCAGCCTCACAGACTACTACAGCCAAGATTTAACCATAATTCTAAATTTTCTCAGGGTCCATCAAGATCACCAGCACCCACTAATCAGCAGGAAGTAGTATAGAAAACTCTGCCCCAAACCCCAAAATATTGCCTATGAATGTTTGTTTTCATTTAAAGGGCATTGGATATGAATGGTTAATGGTCATGGTCAATCTCTTCCTAAAGAAAAAAGAGGGATAGGATATAGAAATGGTAGGATAAAAGGGTAGATTATTGACTCTACTTTAATCCAAAAAACAACTATTAATCTTACATATTTTACATTGGTAAGGATTTTGGTTTATTGATACATATTGAAGGTCAATTTTGTTATACTGTATGTGTACTCTTGTTTAGGGTATTATGCTTATGCAGCTCATTTAATATATATTAAAATGTAGATTAATAGTCATCTATAAAAGTCAAAGTTATACTTATGTTAGATTTTTTAGGTATACAAAGATATATTTCAGATAGGTAATCAAACACTTCAAAGACCTACAGAATGTGGCATTTGAAATATTTTTAAAACTTAGACTTTTTATGACAGTGAGACATGTCTACTCCTGGCAGCACCAATCTACTTCATAGAAGATGATGGGCATTGAAGAAACTCCATATGGAGTTTACTTTCTTTGTGGCAAAAGTTAGCCACTGGGCAAGAAAATGCCCTCGCATCAACTGCTTGACTATATGCTGTATAAACTGGACATGTAGGACCCATAAAAATATGACCTCTGAACTTTGCCAAAACAAGGCAAGATGGTCCTTCAGGTTCCTGCTTCACAGAAGAAACTGTCAGACATTTTGCAGGACACAGAGAAAAGCAACTGATGAACCTTGCCAAAATAGGCAGAACAGTTCTTCAGATTTCCTGCTTCACTGAAAAATCTGCCAGATACTCTAAACCTATAGGCTGAAGATGGATGCCCCAACATTACAAAATAACTTTGGGTGGCTGTCTAGGCAACCAGATGTTTTTTGTCATTTCTAGAGTTTTGGAAGTTGCTTACAATGCACTTTCTGTTTACTCAGGTAGTATTATATCCTTCTGGGGTCTTTGATGTAGTTGAAGACTGGATAGTTATAATTATAGTTTTACTTAGCTATAATAAAAGATAAGTTTTAGGTATGAAACTTTAGACTCACAAAGACAAGATACATGATAAAATATTTTCTTTAATTTTGCCAAATAGACATTATAACCATAATTCTCACTTGATAACTGTTTTGTTCTATGTAATTTTACTATGTTAAAATGAAAACTTTCCTTTTTGATTAGACAGAAAAGGGGAAATGCTGTGGGATGGTCTTTTTGTGTGCTGTGAATATGTGTTGCTCCCATTGGTTGATAAATAAAGCTTTTTTGGCCTATGGTAAGGCAAGATAGAGCCAGGCAGGAAATCCAAGGGGAGAGACAGAGAGAAGAAGGGTGTAGTCATGGCAGATGCCATCCAGCCGCCCAAGGAACAAGATGTCAGCAGACTAGTAATGCCATGGCCACGTGGCAAAATATAGATTAATAGAAATAGGTTAATTTAAGATGTCAGAGCTAGCTAGAAATAAGCCTTGACCATAGACCAAACAGTTTGTAATTAATATTAAGCCTCTGACTGGTTATTTGGGAATAGGTAGGTGGGAAAGATTCATTTACATTGGAGCTTATTTTCAGACCCACTGTGATGAAACCCAATGCTGAAGACCCTACATGAAGGCCAGAATTTCCAGATGGAGTTTATGGACTGGGTCTAGTACCAAGAGGATACATGTACATTAGTGGAATGGACTTGAGCTTCAGCCTGAATGTGATGCAGGCAGGTGATATAGGCTGAGACTGTCCTTGACACTGTACAGGCTATTGACACTGTTAGAATCTAAGGAGCCACCCATTTTATCATCCCTTTTGTGCCCAAAAGACCACCTTTACCAATAGTACCCCAATGTTGAGCAGCATTGTAGAGTATGACCTCATTCACTGTGGGTAGGACAGAGTAATAAAAACAGTACTTTGCCTTAGAACAGGCTGGTGAAACCTAAGATTGGGCTGATTCTAAAGACCACCACTACCACCCATCCCCAGGAATTCATATTCAATGAAGCTTCTGAAATAACTCCTATGCAAAAAGACATATAGTCTCAGTCTATGCAATGTCTATCTCAGCTGTGACTGGTTGCAGTGGGCCCTAGGCCATGAGAACACATCAGTAATAAGAATCCTGTAATAGTACAAGCCTTAGTCCCTCCTCTGTTTTATACTTACTTTGGCAGGTTGTAGGCTCAAGATAAGACATAACTTGGTAGCATTTGTAGCCTCAATCATGGTAATGGAACTGGGGCTTGTTCATTCAAAATTATTCTGCTTAGATTATTATTAAGTGAACTGTGGAAACAAAAACCACTGAATCACTAGCTACACACCTCTTCTCTTCCTGGCTATTAAAGAAGTTCCACTTCATTTTGTTAATAGTAGAGAGTACTCCTGGATTAAGAAATCTAGTAAACCACCCCAAATGTTCACCCTTACCAACATAAATTATCCTTTATTGTTAGAAGAAGAAAATGTAATGAATTTAACAGAAAATATCACATAGGTATATTGAATTCATGTGTTGTTCTTAACTTTTTATTCCTTCTTTCCCTGAAAACCTCATTGTCTGTTGGTATGGCCATACAACTCTTTTTGGCCAGTGGTAAGTTAGTAGATATGATAGAAGCTTTAAATGTGACTCTGTTTTACTCAGTTTCTCAGGCCTCTCCTTCAGGCTCCAGACTTTGAGCCTTTAGAACATTGAGAGAATACATTCATTTTGAGGCACTGGGTTTGGGATAATTTCTTTTAACAGCACCAGAATGAGTATAATGAGTATAAGAAATGCTAGACTTGAACTTCTAGTATCAATAAGAACTCAAAAATTTTAAAAGAAATGTATGATAGCACTGTCCACTGAGAAAGCCTAGCAATATTGATACAATAAAAGCAATGAGCACATCATGTCCAGATGTTGGTCTCTACCATTTCCCAGTAAAGGGAGTTTGGGCTTATTTGAGAAATGACTAATTTCTGAAACAAGGAAACTGCCTGGAAATCTTGAAATATCTCCATGTGCCAGAATATAAGGCTAATGAGGTCCATGTAAAAAAGAACATAAGAGTTTACTTGAAGAGCTTTCTGTTAGCCAACTTTGAGAAAATTTGAACATCAAAAAGATAATGGCAGAGTATATTAGCTCATGCCTGTAAGCCCAAATCTAAGGGGCCAAAAAGAATAATGATGGTAATAGATTGTAATACATATAATAAAAAAAGAACATATGAGTCCATAGTAACAGTTTTTTACTATAAATAAAAGGAAAAAGTAAATAAAAGTAGAAAGTGAGCTTCTGCTTCCACACAGAATAATACTGGCTAATAAGTGTAAAAGATTCAGCAAAATTATAAATTCATTTGGAAACCATCATATACTATTTAATACTTGTAAAGAAAGTGAATGGATAATAAAAACCACTGGGTGAAGGTTTGTTGGGAAATAAAACATTGACATGGTTTCAAAGTTTACCCAGCAGATTGTTAAGAAAGTAGAATAAATTTTGTAATAGGTTTGAGTGGACTCAATCTTAACAAAGTGATCAAACTTAGGGTCATCAATAATGCGACAGACTGGCACATTGAGTGTCCTTTGATGCAGTGCAAAAAGGACACATGTTCTACTTATCTAACGAGAATTCAGACCATGCTGTACCACAAGTATTCTGGGCTTTTAAAGATGTCAATGTCACAATGGATGAAAAAGAGCAGAGACTATGAATATTTTGCATTTTCTTTTTAATTTTGCCTATGTGTATATGTGTATGCTCACATGTGTGGGTGAACATATGTGTGGGAGTATATGTATACAGAGACCAAAATTTATATTAAGTATCTCCCTTTATTGTTCTCCACTTTATTATAAGGAAGGGACTCTTGCTTTGCCTGGAGATAACCTAACTAATTCTGGCTAGTCTAGCTAGTCAGCTTGCTCTGGAGATACCCTGTCTCTGCCTCCTGGGAGTTGGGATTATAGATGGGCTTAATATCCATTTCACATTTACTTGAGTGCAAGGGATCTGAACTCCAGCCCTCACATTTGTGCAGTAGATGCTTTATCCAGTGAGCCATCTTCTCATCTCCCTACTTTAGATTTAAGGAAATTTAAAATGATTCAAGTAAATATAATGTATGATCTTTTATTAGATTCTAAATAAATACTGTGTAGGATACCATTATGATAACTGAAATTTTCAAATATCAGATAATATCACATTAATGCTACATTTGTTGGTCATAATAATGGTAGTCTATGATATGTACAAAAAATGAGCCCTTTCTCAGGTTTTGCAGGCTGAAATATTTAGTATGAAAAAATACCATGATGTTTATAATTTTCTACCAAACTGTGCAGAAAAAATGTGTATGTGTGTGTGTGTGTGTGTGTATGTGTGTGTGTGTGTGTGTGTGTGTGTGTGTGTGTGTGTGTGTGTGTGTGTGTATACGGGGGGAGAGAGAGAGAGAGAGAGAGAGAGAGAGAGAGAGAGAGAGAGAGAGAGAAAGGAAAGGAGGGAGTTGGAAAGATGGATTAACCGTTAAGAGTGCATACTGCTCTTACAGAGTATTTGAGTTTAATTCCCAGAACTAACTCCAGGCTGTTCATAACCACATATAACTCTACTTCCAGGGAATCCAATGCCTCTGGCCTCTATGGACATCTGCACTTAAGTGCACAGACAGACAGACATGCACACATGCACATAACTAAATAAAATAATATTTTAAAAATAAACAGGAGAAAGAATATAAATATTTGTATTCTAATAATTGGTAACTCTAGATGAAGGTCTTAAGCATGTTCACTATGTCATTCTTTTAATTCCTCTAGGCTTGTAATTTTTATAAATAAAAGTTTAAGAGGACATAATAAGAGTTATATCTAATGAAAGATGACTAATGCGGTAATATATTGTGTACCCTAATAAACTTATCTTGGGATCAGAGGTCAGAGCTAGCCACTAGATTAGACATAGAGGCCAGGCAGTGGTGTCACACACCCTTAATCCTATCACTTGGGAGGCAGAGATCTGTCTGGATCTCTGTGAGTTCAAGGCCACACTGGGAACAGAGTGAGGAAGTGGCGGCACACACCTTTAATCCTAGCACTTGAGATCTCATGCCTTTGCTTAGGAAGCACAGATGCCTTTAATTCCAGGAAGTGACATGGCTGGGTGGAGAACAATATATAAGGCGCGAGGAGACAGGAACCAAGCAGCAGTTCAACTGAGACCCTCAGGGGTGAGGACTCAGAGGCTTTCAGTCTGAGGATTCATGAAAACAGGATCCACTAAGGAGTTGGCAAGGTGAGGTTGCCTGTGACTTGTTCTCTTTCTCTGATCTTTCAGTTTTCACCCCAGTATCTGGCTCTGGGTTTTTTTTTTTTTTATTAATAAGACTATTTAGCCGGGCGGTGGTGGCGCACACCTTCAATCCCAGCACTCGGAGGCAGAGGCAGGCGGATCTCTGTGAGTTCAAGGCCAGCCTGGTCTACAAAGTGAGTTCCAGGAAAGGTGCAAAGCTACACAGAGAAACCCTGTCTCGAAAAACCAAAAAATAAATAAATAAATAGATAAACAAACAAATAAATAAATAAATAAATAAATAAGACTATTTTTTGTGTTACAGACCCAACCTCCAAATATATTGTAAAATTGTACCCAAAAACAATCCCAAATCTGGAACCTTAATGTTTCTCAAAAGTTTGATCGAGCATATAGACTTTAATGCAACAAATATTTACAGTATATTTGCCATGCTATATTGTGTGACACTATTCCTGAGGAGATATGAACAATGTCTACTCATTCCAGATAGCGAATTGATGTCAGACCAGACCAACTTTATGAACTGTGAGTTTTATTGGGATTAATCACCGGAATCTGGGTGAGAGCTTACAAGAGCGGGAATGACCAAAAGACAGGTGTATTATCAAAGCTCACCCCAACATGGATGACAACTCATGAAAGCTAGAAGCTAGGAGCACACTGCACAGTTTGCAGACAGCTCAACAGTTTGAAAAGCAGTCTTTCTAAGTAGTTCATTTGGCCTGAATCTCTTCCAAACAGCTTGACTTCTCAGCAGTCTCTACTTCTTATATACTCTAACAGAGAAGCCTAGTAAATCTGGTCAGTTTCAGTGACTTCCTGATGCTATTAAGATGTTTACTTCCTGATCTTAACAAGTTTCCCTGCAGGATAGATTGTTTGTCTCCCTTTAGAAGGTCCTATGTCTTAACAAGTTTCACTCCATGATGAATGATGAGATGTTTTTGTCTCAGAGGAAATTTCTATATGTGCATTAGGTTCCATATTCTGTGTGATGATGATGTCTCTGTCAACAACCTCCAAATATTACAAATGAAACAAACAATAATTTCAGATTTAGAATAAACAGGAACCATATTTTAGAGGAGGAAAAGTTTTCTAATGATATGGCATTTATACTGAGACATGAAGGATAAAAACAATAAAGATGAGGAAACAGTGGGATAAAAGACTTCTTAGCAGAAAGAATCATACATACAAAGCTTCTCATATTAACAACAACAACAAAAGAGTTGCCGCTGTCCAGTAACTAAAAAAAGATAAATGTGTCTACAGTGTAAAATAGGGGGAAAGCAGTGGGAGGTGAGATCAGAGCCAACAGTGGCCACAGGCCACATCTTGCAAGACTTGGAGATCAGAATGAGTTTGGATCTCATTCTAAGTGGTATGGAAGGTTTTGTTTTGGAGGGTGATAGAGGTATGGGTGTTTTACCTGCATGTATGTCTTTGTACCATTTAAATTCAGTGCTCAAGGAGGCCAGAAGAGAGTGTCAGATTCCTTGGAACTGGAGTTACAGACAGTTGTGGACTGTCATGTAGGTGCTGGAAATTGAACCCAGGTCCTCTAGAAATCTAAACAGCTAGTGCCCTCAACCACTGAGCCATCTCCAGCCCTATCATAGAAGGTTTTAAGCAGGAATATGGTACCTCTAGGCTTACATATTGAAAAGCTTTTTCTACGTACCACAAAAGGGGGTGCCAAAGTAGGAGAATCAGTTAAATTGACATCTCTGGGGTAAAAGCTAGACTAAGCCTCAATTGTTTTAAGAAGCTCCCTAGGTGATTCCATTAAGCAGCCATGGGAAACCATGGATGGGAACCTAAAAGGAAAATGAAGTAAAGAACATACCTTAGACTTTGTTTGTTCTTATAGTTAAATTCTGTAGAACCAGCATTATTTCTACCATGTTTTCTGAGAAAAGTCCCTTTCCACTTGAATCTGAAGTGAAACTCACACCAAATTTGTAAAGATATAGTTCACAGAATGATTGCAGGTGAATGTCATCTAAATAGTCCCAGGAAACAGGAGTCCTTTCTTTGTTGTTTAACTAGTTTTCCCATGATAACAGCCTAGTTCCTACTGTTCCCCTCCATGCAGACTACCTGGGTATATCTTATAAATGTCATTGTGTCTGTGCTTGCATAGGTATTCCTTACAACAGTGTCACCACTTCATGTTTCTCTAAGATTCTGTATTACTCTTACACTTTGATTTGGTCCTCTACTGTATGAAGTTCATGGAATACACAAACACACCACATACATTCTACTGAGTTTCATAGCTGCCTGGAACCACACATTTTGAATATTCAGTTTCATTTCCTCAAATATGACTGGCTTACAAGTGGACCTACCTTCAAAATCTCAATGTGGCAAGACACCTTGAATCTTGGACTCTACTCCCAACTTTCTCTGTTCTGCACCCTCTCTAGTCAAATTACACACTTTGTTGTGTTGCTACTAAAGTATGAAAACAGTATATATGACTAACAATAGTACCTACCATTTATTGAATGTTTACTATATACTCATCTTACAATAACAAATGCAGTGACTTTGGAGTCAACTAGTTGAGTCCTGACTCCCACCTCCAGATTATCTGACACACAGATATTGTGTATGACCTCAGGCAAAGCATTTTGTTTCATTGAGATTTTTGACATGGGTGAGAATATTTCAGATGTAAGGCATAGCTAGAGCAATCCTACGTAGCAGATAAGTGGGTTGATCTCAATTCTACAAGTCAAAACAACTTTTTGGCCCATGGAGTCATCCAATCTCCCAGAGTTCAATCTTATAATGCTAAAAGCAAATTGAAGTAAGTCACTCATATGTTGTTATAAGCATTGTGACAGATGCAAAAAGGGGAAAGGGCCATGAGGAAGAGGAGCCGTGGATGAGTGACTGACAGAAGAGGGAGAAACTAAAGTTGAGGCTTCTAGCAAGAATGTGGTGGCATAAATGGTACTTTTGTCAGTCAGTTAATAAATACTGTCTATCCTCTTTCAGGTTTTTCGCGGGAATCAGGACTCGTCCACACCAACAGTGAATTCTCTAGACCCACCATTACTCACTCGATACCTTCGAATTCACCCCCAGGTCTGGGAGCACCAAATTGCCTTGAGGCTTGAGATTCTTGGATGTGAGGCCCAGCAGCTATACTGAGGTGGCTTCTGCATCCTCTGCTTGTTACCCTTTGCCTCCTTCTTCAGCTCCAGGATTGTCTTAGTCACTGTGTTGTTGCTGTGAAAAATCACCATGACCATGGCAACTCTTATCAAAGAAAGCATTTAATTGGGGCTTGCTTATAATTTCAGAGGTTTAGTCTATTGTCATGGTAGAGAGTATGGTAGTATGTAGGCAGATATGGTACTCGAGAAGCAGCTGAGAGTTCTACATCTGAATCCACAGGCTGCAGGAAGAGAGAGAGAATGGCCCTGGCTGGGCTTTTTAAACCTCAGTGTCCACCCCCAGTGACACACTTCCTCCAACATGGCCACACCTACTCCAACAAGGTCACACCTCCTAATCCTCTGTAGTTCCACTCCCTGATGACTAATAATTCAAATGTATGAGCCTATGGGGGCTATTCTTTTCAAACCACAAGGAAGTTCTCTCACCAATTCAAGACCAGCATCCCTCTCAGGTTTCTACATACATACTGCCCCACACTGTTTATGCCACCATCATTTTATTTAAAACCGTACAGTCATATATGACTTTATTCTGATACTTCCCAAATTATTAATTCGGCATTTTCTGAAAACTTAAGTGTCAACATTCATAATGGAAGCTGTGAAGAATCACACTAAGTTTTATACTTTCAGTATCAAATATATTTTATGCACTACCAAAACCAAAAAATTTGTGACAGAATCAGAACTAGAAAAACAATTAGCTTATACCCTCTTAAATAACTCATGTCCATTAGCTGCATTCTTGACCCCCTTATATTTAGCTTTCCTTGTTCTCTTTTCTTCATGTTATACTGTACCCAAATGTACATTTGTTTACACATATACATATATTATTAGCTATATGCACATTTTTTTCTTTGAGATTATATGACCTCACTTAATAATATACATTCGAAGTCTATCCATGTTCCTGTAATTTTACCTTCATTTAAACCTTAATTTAGAACCTGAAGCACTGAAACTTTTAGAAGAAAACACAGAGGATAGCCTTTAACATATCAGAGTAGTCGAGAACTTTTTAATCAAACACTAACAGCATAGGAACTAATCCCAAGTACCAACAGATGGGACTACATGAAAATAAAAAGTTTCTGTACAGCAAAAGAAACAATCAGCAGTTAACATACAGCCCACAGAATAAAAGAAAAGTCTTTACCAGCTACACATCATAAAAAAATAAATATCCAGAATTTACAAAGAACTGCAGAAATTAAATACCAATAAAATTAAATTGTTAATCAACTAATAGGCAAATGAACATAATGCACAGTTTTCAAAAGAAATGAAACACAAGTGGTCAATAACTATTTTTTAGTGTTCAATATCCCTACCCATCAGGGAAATGCAAATCAAACTATTTTGAGATACCACCTAACCCTAGTCATAATAGCTATCAACAAATCTGATAGGAAATGTTGGAGGGGATGTGGAGAGAAAGCATACTTTATTTGCTGTTGGTGGTAATTAATATTACCATTGTGGAGATCAATTTGGAAATTTCTCAAAAAAATAAAAACAGAACTACCATATGACCCAGCTGTTTCATTCCTGGACATATATGCCCAGAAAATTCCATACCCTACCATAGAGACATATGTATCTCTATGTTTATCCTGTTTTATTAACTATAGCAAAGAATTAGAATCAACAGATGAATGGAGAATAAAAATTTGGTATATACAAATATATATATATATTAGACTGCTACTCAGCTCTAAAGCCAATACTCTTCTAAAAGATATATTTTAATATTTCCATAGGAAAATTATAAACTTTAAAGTTCTATTAATGCATTTGTTTTAATCCTTCCTTCACTTAATTTCCTGCTAAAACAAAAATATAACAACATTTTATACTATATCTTTGTCATTGAATCACGAGAAATCTCAACTGTTAAAAATTAGTGAATACTCCAGTATGCATTGCCACATTCTCTCCGGAAGCTTGAGAATGCTTCACTGGTCCTTCTACCTTTACACTTTATTATGCACAAACACATCATAGTAGCAATTATAGTCCACCAAACAGTCAGAGGATGCATTTAAAGTTTGCAGCCCAGGATGGCTTGAAAACAGGAGAGAAAAAAATGTGTCCCAGTCACAGAAAAGGCAAAAGAATGGATATGGTTGTTGTTTCATCCTAGTACACTTTCTAATAATCCTACTTGACCCTTCTGTGACTTCTTTGGGAATTATAACACAATTGCCACATTTCTTATAATCTACAACTGACAAAACTGCAGATGATATGGTTTTATTTCCTATAAAATTCTAACCACTCATATCTAACTTAATAACCTGATTTTGACAATCTTTTCCATTGATGATGCAGATCTATTTCTCAAATGCTCTTTTTTTTTGTTTGTTTGTTTTTCAAGACAGGGTTTCTCTGTGTAGCTTTGTGCCTTTCCTGGAACTTGCTTTGGAGACCAGGCTGGCCTCGAACTCACAGAGATCCGCCTGCCTCTGCCTCCCGTGTGCTGGGATTAAAGGCGTGCGCCACCACCGCCCAGCCTTCTCAAATGCTCTTGAAACCTATTGTTTTGTCTTCAGACATGAGTTAAATAAAACATTGATGCATACAAATGAATGTCTTTGAGAATGGTTTTTATACTAGAAATAAAAATGTAAGCAATGAATGATACTTTAAAAATAGAGAAGACATGAAGTTGTAAGGGATAAGAGGGTAAGGGTGGCCCTGGGAGGAGTTGGGGAAGTGTGGGATGAATATGATCAAAAGACATTGGGTGCATGTGTGAAATTCTCAAAAATTAGTAGAAATATTATATGTAAAAACAACTAAAGACATTCAATATTAGAGAGGACACTAGACAACCCAATTTTTTTATTGTAACACCAGATTAAATTGAACTCAGAATAAGAAGGTAAAATCAGTCTTTTTTGTCAAACCACCAGCTCCCCAAAAATGACAGAGGCTTATTAATATGAAAGCTTGGACTTAGCTTAGACTTGTTTGTAGAAAACTTTGTCAGACTTTCTTTTGTGGGACTGCCAGCTCCCTAATAACAACACAGAGACTTAATATTAATTATGGAAGCTTGGCCTTAGCTTAGGCTTTCTTCCAACTAGCTCTTATAACTTAAATTTATCTGTCGTAATTAATCTGAATTCTGTTACATGGCTTGGTTACCTCTGTTCTGTACCATATGCTTGACTTCTTCAGAGTCTCTGGTGAAATCTGCATGCCTAGATTCCTCCTCTTCTTCCTTTCTCTCCCTAGAAATCCTACCTATTGTCCCCTGCCTAGGTATTGGTCATTCAGCTCTTTACAAACCAATCAGAAGGTGCCTTAGGCAAAGACACATCTTTACAGTGTACAGAAATATTCTTCAACATTTCCCCCTTTTTGTCTAAATAAAAAGGCAAGGGTTTAACTAATGCAGGAAAACTATAATAAGAACAATTATCAAGTAAGAATTACATTTACAATGTCCAGTCCATTTGTATTTGGCAACTTTGGAGAAAATACTTTATTATCTATCATATCTTGATGAGTACAAAGTTTTATTCATAAACCACTTTCTATCATAACTTGTATTACCATCCTAAAAATATCTTTTTAAGCTGGGAGGTGGTGGCGCACACCTTTAATCCCAGCACTCGGGAGGCAGAGGCAGGCAGATCTCTGTGAGTTCGAGGCCAGTCTGGGCTACAGAGTGAATTCCAGGAAAGGCACAAAGCTACACAGAGAAACCTGGTCTCGAGGACAACAGCAGCAGTGAAGGGTAAGGTTTTTAGCTCTGACCTCTTGGGCTTTCATCTCTGCATTGGCTCTGTGTTTCTTATTTAACAAGACCATTCATCTACATTTGGTGCCCACGTGGTGAGAATTCATTAAAAACTGCTTGGCTTGGCTTGGTGGGTACAGTTTCCCACCTGGGTGGCCCAGCTCCCTAGCTTGGGCCCAGCTTAGGTGTCAGGCCCGACTGACCATAGTTGCAAGCAGTTACCTGCAGCTGGAGTTATTTGCTTAAAAAGCCAGTGCTACAAACAACTCAGGCCTGCCCTGCAGGAGCTACTGCTAATTGCAATAGCTACACTCAGCATGTGGTCGGAGCTTAAGGAAGTCAGAGCCTAGGCTCAACTTGGCTGAAGTAGGAACACTTGGCTACTCTCTCTCTCTCTCTCTCTCTCTCTCTCTCTCTCTCTCTCTCTCTCTCTCTGGATTCAGATGCTAGGTAGCTGTTTTGAAATTCCCTCAGATTTCTACTGTTCTATGCAGACTTGGTAAGTCAACTAAGATATCAGATATTTTACAGGAAACTATTTAAAAGAGAAATTTTTCCACATTAAAAAAAATGGGTTTTATGTGTACTTTGGAAGAAAATTGGGCTTTGTTTGAAATTTTAGGCAGTCTGACAATGGAACAACTATATGAGAAGATTGATGTTGATTGAATTATGCCCTTTATTACTTTTCTTATCCTTATATTACTATTTAAAAAGATAGTCAATTTAAGTGCCAGGATAAAATTTTTAGAAAAACCTGTTAAAAGGAATTATAGAGAAATATAAATTCAGACAGAAGAAATTAACAGTGAAGTTGTTTCAAGATTGGATCATAAGGTTACAGAAAGAAAGCCTGTTTTCACACAATCACGTTTAATTTATCCGGTAACCATACAGCAGTTACCTGATCAAGTGAATACACAAAATATTTGGACTCCAACTGAAATGTTATATTTACGAAGGCTTAAGGAGGCAATAGTTAATTATGGCATGCATTGCCCATATGTAAAGAAACTCCAGGCTTTAGAAGAGCTGGTAGAAGAACCGTTAAATGCTCAGCATATTGAAGAATCAACCAGCCCTTGGAATTCTCCTGTATTTGTTATTAAAAAGAAATCTGGTAAATGGAGAATGGTAACAGACCTTAGAGCAATTAACAAAGTAATTCAGCCAATGGGCTCTCTACAATCTGGAATTCCTTTGCCTACTCTGTTACCAAAAGGATGGCCTCTCATAGTTATTGATTTAAAAGACTGTTTCTTTTCAATACCCTTACAAGAAAAAGACAGAGAAAGATTTGCCTTCACAGTGCCTACTTACAATAATTCTCAACCTGTTAAAAGATTTCAATGGAGGGTCCTCCCACAGGGAATGTGGAATAGCCCAATTCTGTGCCAATATTTTGTACAACAGCCAAGCCATTGGAATGATACGTAAAAAATTTCCTAAATCTATAATTTATCATTATATGGATGATATTTTACTAGCTGACTCAAATGCAGATACTTTAGAAAGAATGTTTGAAGAAGTAAAGAAAATTTTGCTTTGCTGGGGATTACAAATTGCTCCTGAAAAGATACAAGGAGGAGATTCTAGTAATTATTTAGGATATAAAATAGAGCTACAAAAAATTAGACCTCAAAAGGTGCAAATTAGGAGAGACAGACTACAGACTCTTAATGACTTTCAAAGATTATTTGGAGATAGTTCTCAGCTACGAACTATTGTTGGGGTAAAAAATGATGAACTGAATAATTTGTTCAAAACCTTAGAAGGTGACAAGGACTTAAATAGTCCAAGGGAATTATCACTTGAAGCTGAGAAAGAATTGGCCTTGGTAGAAAACAAACTACATGAAGGGCACATGGATTGTATTGATCCAAAGCTGGATTGCATTTTGGTTATTTTACCTTCTAGGCATTCTCCTACAGGAATATTAATGCAGAGGGAAGATATTATATTGGAATGGATATTTTTACCAAATCAACCAAAAAAAAATTAAAAAATTATGTGGAAAAAATCTCTGACATGGTTTGGAAAGGAAAATTGAGACTTTGTCAATTAGCAGGAATACACCCAGCAGAAATTGTTATACTTTTAACTAAAGAGGACATCGAAAAGTTATGGACAGAAAATGAACCTTGGCAAAGAGCTTGCAGTAATTTTTTGGGAGAAATTAACAGCAAATATCCCAAAAGCAATAGAATTGATCTTATAAAGAGAGCTGTTTGGATCTTGCCTCGAATTGTACGGGAAAAACCCATATCTGGAGTTCGTGCATTTTACACAGATGCCAAAAAACAAGAAAAGGCAGGTTACATATCAGAAAATTTAAGTAAAGTGGTTCAAAGTCCTTATAATTGAGTTCAAAAATCAGAATCGTATGCTATTCTGTTGGTATTAATGGATTTTTCAGAACCTCTCAACATAGTAACTGCCTCTCAGTATGCTGAAAGAGTGGTATTACATATTGAGACTGCAGAATTTATCCACGATGCTTCAGAATTAACTTCACTATTTATTCAATTACAAGATACAATCAGGAAAAGTAGTCATCCTTTATATATAACTCACATCTGATCCCATACTGGTCTGCCAGGCCCTCTAGCACAAGGCAATGATGAGATTGATAAATTATTGATAGGAAATGTGCTGGAGGCCTCAGAATTTCATAAAAAACATCATGTCAATAGTAAAGGTTTAAAAAAAGGATTTTTCCATAACCTGGCAACACGCCAAAAAAATAGTAAAGAAATGTCCTACTTATTCCTTATAAAATCAAACGCCATTACCAGCAGGATGTAACCCAAAGGGTACTCAGAGGAATGAAATCTGGCAGATGGACGTGTTTCACTTTGAAGAATTTGGAAAATTGAAATATGTACACCATTTCATTGATACTTATTCAGGATTTCAATGGGCAACTGCTTTGAGTTCTGAAAAAGCTGATCCTGTAATCACTCATTTGCTAGAAGTTATGGCCATCATGGGTATACCTGCACAATTCAAAACTGACAATGCTCCATCATATGTCTCTGTTAAAATGAAACAGTTTTTTGCTTATTACAATATAAAGCATATTACAGGCATACCACATAATCCTACAGGTCAAGCAGTTATAGAAAGATCAAACAGAACTCTAAAGGATATGCTAAATAAACAGAAAGGGGTAACAAAAACCCCCAGAAATAGACTGCATAATGCTCTATTAACTTTGAATTTTCTCAATGCCAATGAGAAAGGAACAACAGCTGCAGAGAAACATTGGATAATAGAAAAAACTACAGAATTAAATCAGCCTATATACTTTAAGGATGTGATGACCTCAGAATGGAAACCAGGGTGTGTGTTATGTTGGGGACGAGGTTTTGCTTTTGTTTCTACAGGAGAAGATAAGCTGTGGGTACCATCAAAATTGATAAAGGTTCGATTTGAGCAAGAGAGACCTCTTAATTAGAGGAGGTGATAGTTCATCAACCAGCATGAACATCTGATTTAAACTAACTTATACCAGTAACACATGCCTTTTCATTTAATCAGATAATAACTTGCCAAAAAGGAACATCCCCACAATTAGTCTTGGGGAAAGGTTTTTGTTTTTGTCTTTTAGGAGAATGAAGGTTAAGGAATCTAAAGAACACTAGACAAATGAGACAACTGAAGAAAAGGGAAAAATCATCTATTCCAGGAAACAGAGTAAAATGGCATATGGGTATATCATCTAAAAATTTTTAGAAGTCTTCCTAAATGTTTCTGCTCTTCTCTAAAGAAATTTAACACTATTGGTCTTCTTATAGTCCCAGTTCAATTAAAATTTAAAGCTGACTTTGGAGTTGAAGAATAGCTCTCTCCTTCTTTAAACTCAAGCATGTTGTTAAAAGGAAAATGCAAACTCCCTGTATCATGCCAGAAGAAAAGAGCCATCTTCTGCTATGGGACAGGAGAAAAACCAAATTAATTAAGGTACTATCCTATTACTAATCTCAACTCTTTGATTCTATTCTGATTCTTTGAACTTTTCTTAAAGTATGAATTTTATATCAAAATTTACAAGATTAATATTTTAAACTTTGTTAAGATATGAATGGTCATATAGAGTACTAACTAATTCTAGAAAGACACAAGGCTTCAATTAGCTGCATATATATGTCTTTGTGTTCCAGTCTCTTATCAGTTTTCTGCAGGAAATCACGCCAGGCCTAACATCAACTGTAGTCTCCAGGAAGAAGATGGGGCCCCACAACAACAACAATTCCACATGGACAATAATAATATCACTAAGCTGACAAACATCATCTTCAGATCAGCTTTGAACTACAAAGTGCTCAGAGTAATTTTGAGAGGGCTGGCTGAGATGATCCAGTCTCAAAGACTACTTGAATAAGGACTTGAGATAAACTCTGAACATTGGCATTATACACAGACTGGATAACGAAGGATTTAGTTACCTTTCCTAGAATTTGACAATTAACCTAAATTTTTTCTTTCAGGATAAAGATAAGTTTGCCCATACCCAGCAGGAAGCAATTTTAAGAATACGATGCCCACATTCCCAAAGAGGTGGTGTGGGGCGGGTGGTTTTTTGGTCTTTTTAATGGGTTTTGGATCTGGGATAATTTTCATTAGTTAGGGGGTTTGGTTACAAGTTGTTGTCAAGGGTTAGGAAAAAGGCTAAGCAAAGGAGATTAGATTTAAACTTCTTGTTTAAAACAAAAAAAGAAAAAAAGAAAGAAAAGAAAAAGACAATTCCTAGTTTTAAATTCTTTACATTGGATTGGATTGTTTTATATTATATACAAAATATATATATTGAAATTGATATTGCTAGAAAATGCTATATGTATATTTCTAATTGTACTTATACCATTCATTTAACAATGTAATGCAATTTTCTGATCCTTGAATGTTATTATTACCAACTATTAGGATATAAAGAAATGAAAGTTAGCAGTTAGACATTACAATAGAACTTGTAGTCATATTAGGTATGTTTTAAAAATTGAGCAGATATATTTTAGATAGACAGGTTATCTTCAAACCCTTCAGAGATCTACAGAATATGGCATTTAAAATGTTTTAATAACTTAGAAATTTTTTCTTTTTGTTATGACTGTGAGACATGTCAGCTAATGGCAGTACCAATCTACTTCAGAGAAAATATGGGCATTGAAGAAACTGCATATGGAGTTAACTTTCATTGTGGCAAAAGTTAGCCACTGGACAACAAAGTATCCTCGAATCAGCTGCTGACAAAATGGACAGACAGGACATGAAACAAAGGACTACTGATTCTTGCCAAAACAAGTGTGGTTATGGCTTTATCAAAAGGCATCTTCTGAGGCCAGGACAATATGGCACCATCCCTGAAGTAGCCTTTACAATCCAGAAAAGGTACAGTGCCCTTTTCTTCGCAAGCAGCTGAACAGGCAGTGGGCTGATGGCTTCTGATGTGCAATGGAACAGCATTGAAACAGTTATTCTTGAAGAGTAACTAAACTCACACCTCTCAATAGTAGACTGGCATTTAATAGAGGGATGTGGAGAAGAACTGGATGCTGAGATGAAGCCACATATATACACAGCCAAGAAGAATGGACAGCTGAATTAAAAAACCATCAACAATTTCCAGAATTTAAAATCCTGAATCATGACATGACACTAGTGGAATTCAGGTGTTTCTGGTACATGGACTGCTCTCACCCAATGTGAGGTTGAACTGTTGACCTTGCGTACATCCTACTTCACAAATGAGTCTGTCAGATACGCTAAGCCTATAGGCTGAAGATGATGCCCCAACACTGCAGAGAAACCTCAGGTGACTGTCCAGGCAGCTGACCATTTCTGTCAACTCAGAAATTTTTTGGAAGTTGCTTGCATGCACTTCCTGTTTTTATTTTTGTTAGGTAATATTATTTCCTTCTTGGGTCTCTGAGGGAGTTGAAGATTAGTTAGTTATAGTTGAAGATTAGTCAGTTATAGTTAGACTAGTTAGGATAGAAAGTGAATTAGGTACATTTTGGACTTACTAAAACAGGATAGATAATGGAATTATTTTCTCCACGTGCCCTTCATGTAGTTTGTTTTCTACCAAGGCCAATTCTTTCTCAGCTTCAGGTGATAATTCTCTTGGACTATTTAAATCTTTGTCACCTTCTAAGGTTTTGAACAAATTATTCAGTTCATCATTTTTTACCCCAACAATAGTTCGTAGCTGAGAAATATCTCCAAATAATCTTTGAAAGTCATTAAGAGTCTGTAGTCTATCTCTCCTAATTTGCACCTTTTGAGGTCTAATTTTTTGTAGCTCTATTTTATATCCTAAATAATTACTAGAATCTCCTCCTTGTATCTTTTCAGGAGCAATTTGTAATCCCCAGCAAAGCAAAATTTTCTTTACTTCTTCAAACATTCTTTCTAAAGTATCTGCATTTGAGTCAGCTAGTAAAATATCATCCATATAATGATAAATTATAGATTTAGGAAATTTTTTACGTATCATTCCAATGGCTTGGCTGTTGTACAAAATATTGGCACAGAATTGGGCTATTCCACATTCCCTGTGGGAGGACCCTCCATTGAAATCTTTTAACAGGTTGAGAATTATTGTAAGTAGGCACTGTGAAGGCAAATCTTTCTCTGTCTTTTTCTTGTAAGGGTATTGAAAAGAAACAGTCTTTTAAATCAATAACTATGAGAGGCCATCCTTTTGGTAACAGAGTAGGCAAAGGAATTCCAGATTGTAGAGAGCCCATTGGCTGAATTACTTTGTTAATTGCTCTAAGGTCTGTTACCATTCTCCATTTACCAGATTTCTTTTTAATAACAAATACAGGAGAATTCCAAGGGCTGGTTGATTCTTCAATATGCTGAGCATTTAACGGTTCTTCTACCTGATCTTCTAAAGCCTGGAGTTTCTCTGTTGTTAAAGGCCATTTCTGAACCCATACAGGCTTGCCTGTTAACCATTTTAAAGGTAGAACTGTTGGTGTCTTTGGAAGATCATCAGTTGTTGCGTGCTGTTCTTGTGCAATTTGGATGGCTGGTGACCACTCATTAGAATAATATCTTCATAGAGGCCGGCCCCCAGCTCCCATCGTGCTCCAGACTTCCCTTTTGCAACACTGGTGAGTGCCCTTCCTTGCCCCGGACCCCATCCCTGGGCACCAGCCACTCCAGGGAAGACCTGCCCAACTTGGCCCCAGGTTCTGGCCACCGGGCAGGTTCCCTGCTAGCCCCACCGGGAAGGATCCCCTTCTCCAAGACCCCTGGCAGACCCTGCAGTCTCCACGCCCTGCCCCCACGCCCATCCGCCTGAGCCCCAAGCCTCTTCCTGAGACTTAGAGGCCAGCCCCCAGCTCCCATCTTGCTACAGACTTCCCATTTGCAACACTGGTGAGTGCCCTTCCTTGCCCCAGACCCCATCCCTGGGCACCAGCCACTCCAGGGAAGACCTGCCCAACTTGGCCCCAGGTTCTGGCCACTGGGCAGGTTCCCTGCTAGCCCCACCGGGAAGGATCCCCTTCTCCAAGACCCCTGGCAGACCCTGCAGTCTCCACGCCCTGCCCCCATGCCCATCCGCCTGAGCCCCAAGCCTCTTCCTGAGACTTAGAGGCCGGCCCCCAGCTCCCATCTTGCTCCAGACTTCCCTTTTGGAACACTGGTCTGTCTGAACAAAGTGTGCGGATAAGGCCAAGAACGAACCACAAGGAGATGGGCAGACGTCAAGGCAGAAACATATACAACAAAATGAATAGCAATACAGCATCACCAGGCCCTAGCCCTCCTCCAACACCTAGACCTGAACATCAGAAATTGGAAGAAGCAGAAGAAAACAGCCTTATGAATGACATCATGAAGAAGCTAGAGGCTTGTGTAGAGGAAAAGACAAAAAAATGTGAAGAACGCTGTAAACAACTAGAGGAAAGGGCAAACAAATTAGAAGAAATCAATAAAGTCCTGGAAGAAAACAATAAAATACTGAAAATCAAGAAAAATCAATGAAACAAATGAAGGAAACAGTCCAAGACCTGAAAAGGGAAATAGAAAAAATGAAGAAGACACAAACAGAGGGAATGCTGGAAATAGAAAATCTGAGAAAACGATTGGGAACTTCAGATGCAAGTATAATCAACAGAATGCAAGAGATGGAAGAGAGGATCTCTAGCATTGAAGATACAGTAGAAGAAATACATTCATCAGTCAAAGAAAACACTAAAGCCAACAAAGTCATGAACCAAAATGTCCAAGAAATTTGGGACACCATGAAAAGACCAAACCTAAGAATAATAGGGGTCGAAGAAGGAGAAGAATACCAACTCAAGGGCACAGAAAATATATTCAACAAGATCATAGAAGAAAACTTTCCCAACTTAAAGAAGGAAATGCCTATGAAGATACAAGAAGCTTATAGAACACCAAACAGACTAGACCCCCAAAAAAAAGTCCCCTCGCCACATAATAGTTAAACAACTAAACGTACAGAATAAAGAAAGAATATTAAGAGCAGCAAAGGAAAAAGGCCAAGTGATATATAAAGGCAAACCCATCAGAATAACACCCGATTTCTCAATGGAGACTTTGAAAGCCAGAAGAACCTGGACAGATGTAATGCAGACACTAAGAGACCATGGATGTCAGCCTAGACTAATATACCCAGCAAAACTTTCAATCACCATAGATGGAGTGAACAAGACATTCTATGACAAAGCCAGATTTAAACAATACTTATCCACAAACCCAGCCCTACAGAAAGCACTAGAAGGAAAATTCCAACCTAAGGAAGTCAGATACACCCTCGAAAACACAGGCAACAGATAAAGCCACAGCAGTAAACCCCAACATATAGAAGTACCCACACATCACCACCAAAAAATAACAGGAATGAACAATCACTGGTCATTAATTTCCCTCAATATCAATGGACTTAATTCACCTATAAAAAGACATAGGCTTACAGAATGGATACGAAAGCAGGACCCATCTTTCTGCTGCATACAAGAAACACATCTCAAATTCAAAGATAGACACTACCTAAAAATAAAAAGCTGGGAAAAGACTTTCCAATCAAACGGTCTTAAGAAACAAGCGGGTGTAGCCATCCTGATATCCAGCAAAATAGACTTCAAACTAAAATCAATCAAAAGAGATCAAGAAGGGCATTACATACTCATCACAGGAAAGATCTACCAAGATAAAGTCTCAATTCTGAATATTTATGCCCCAAACACAAGGGCACCCACATATGTAAAAGAAACATTACTAAAGCTTAAATCACATATAAAACCCCACACATTAATAGTGGGAGACCTCAACACCCCACTTTCACCACTGGACAGATCTCCCAAATTGAAACTTAACAGAGAAATAAAGGACTTAACTGATGTCATGACTCAAATGGACTTAATCGATATCTACAGAACATTCCATCCTAACAAAAAAGAATATACCTTCTTCTCAGCACCCCATGGAACCTTCTCTAAAATTGACCACATACTTGGCCACAAAACAAATCTAAACAGATACAAAACAATTGGAATAACCTCCTGTGTTCTATCAGACCACCATGGTCTAAAGTTGGATTTCAACAACAACAAAAACTACAGAAAACCTGCAATCTCATGGAAACTGAATAATACCCAACTGAATCACCAATGGGTTAAGGAAGAAATAAAGAAATTAAAGACTTCCTAGAGATCAATGAAAATGAAGACACCACATATCCAAATTTATGGGACACTATGAAAGCAGTACTAAGAGGGAAATTCATAGCACTAAATGCCCACATAAATAAGTTGGAGAAATCTCACACTAGAGACTTAACAGCATACCTGAAAGCTCTAGAACAAGAAGAAGCACAGTCTCCCAGGAAAAATAGATGCCAGGAAATTATCAAAGTGAGAGCTGAAATCAATAAAATAGAAACAAAGAGAACAATACAAAAAATTAACGAAACAAAGAGTTGGTTCTTTGAGAAAATCAACAAGATAGACAAGCCCTTATCCAAACTAACCAAAAGACAGAGAGAGAGCATCCAAATCAACAAAATCAGAAATGAAAAGGGGGACATAACAACAGACATTGAGGAAATCCAGAGAATCATCAGGTCATACTTCAAAAACCTCTATTCGACAAAACTGGAAAACCTAAAAGAAATGGATAACTTTCTGGATAGGTACCACATACCTAAGTTAAATCAAGACCAGATAAACTATTTAAATAGTCCAATAACCCCTAACGAAATAGAAACAGTCATTAAAAGTCTCCCAACCAAAAAAAGCCCAGGACCAGATGGTTTCAGCACAGAATTCTACCAGATCTTCAAAGAAGAGTTAATACCAATACTCTCTAAATTGTTCCACACAATAGAAACAGAAGGAACATTACCAAACTCCTTCTACGAGGCTACAATTACCCTAATTCCTAAACCAAACAAGGATACAACAAAGAAAGAGAACTACAGACCGATCTCCCTCATGAACATTGATGCAAAAATACTCAATAAAATACTGGCAAACCAAATCCAAGAACACATCAAAACTATTATCCACCATGATCAAGTAGGATTCATTCCAGGGATGCAAGGGTGGTTCAACATACGAAAGTCCGTCAATGTAATACACCATATAAACAAACTCAAAGAAAAAAACCATATGATCATCTCACTGGATGCAGAAAAGGCATTTGACAAAATCCAACACCCCTTCATGATAAAGGTATTGGAGCGATCAGGAATACAGGGAACATACCTAAACATAATAAAGGCAATTTACAGCAAGCCAACAGCCAACATCAAATTAAATGGAGAGAAACTCAAAGCAATTCCACTAAAATCAGGAACGAGGCAAGGCTGTCCACTCTCCCCATACTTATTCAATATAGTACTTGAAGTTCTAGCCAGAGCAATAAGACAACATAAGGAGATTAAGGGGATACAAATTGGAAAGGAAGAAGTCAAGCTTTCCCTATTTGCAGATGACATGATAGTATACTTGAGCGACCCCAAAGATTCCACCAAGGAACTGATACAGCTTATAAACACCTTCAGCAACATAGCAGGATACAAGATCAACTCAAAAAAATCAGTAGCCCTCCTATATACAATGGACAAAGAAGCGGAGAAGGAAATCAGAGATACATCACCCTTTACTATAGCCACAAATGACATAAAATACCTTGGGGTAACACTATCCAAGCAAGTGAAGGACCTATATGACAAGAACTTTAAGTCCCTGAAAAAAGAAATTGAAGAAGATGTCAGAAAATGGAAAGATCTCCCATGCTCATGGATAGGCAGGACTAACATAGTAAAAATGGCAATCTTACCAAAAGCAATCTACAGATTCAATGCAATCCCCATCAAAATACCAACACAATTCTTCACAGACCTGGAAAGAATAATACTCAACTTCATATGGAAAAACAAAAAACCCAGGATAGCCAAAGGAATCCTGTACAATAACACAACTTCTGGAGGCATCACGATCCCTGACTTCAAGCTCTACTATAGAGCTACAGTAATAAAAACAGCTTGGTACTGGCATAAAAACCGACATGTGGACCAATGGAATCAAATTGAAGACCCTGACATTAATCCGCACACCTATGAACATATAATTTTTGACAAAGAAGCCAAAAGTGCACAATGGAAAAAAGAAAGCATCTTCAACAAATGGTGCTGGCAAAACTGGATATCAACATGTAGAAGGCTGCAAATAGATCCATATCTATCACCGTGCACAAAACTTAAGTCCAAGTGGATCAAGGACCTCAACATAAATCCAGCTACTCTGAACCTGCTAGAAGAGAAAGTAGGAAGTAGTCTTGAACGCATTGGCATAGGAGACCACTTCCTAAATAGAACGCCAGTAGCACAGACTCTGAGAGAAACAATCAATCAATGGGACCTCTTGAAACTGAGAAGCTTTTGTAGAGCAAAGGATACGGTCAACAAGGCAAAGCGACAGCCTACAGAATGGGAAAAGATCTTCACCAACCCCACATCTGACAGAGGACTGATATCCAGAATATATAAGGAATTCAAGAAATTAGACATCAAAATGCCCAACAGTCCAATTAAGAAATGGGCTATAGAACTAAACAGAAAATTCTCAACAGAGGAAACTCAAATGGCCGAAAGACATTTAAGGAATTGCTCAACATCCCTAATCATCAGGGAAATGCAAATCAAAACAACTCTGAGATACCACCTTATGCCTGTCAGAATGGCTAAGATCAAAAACACTGAAGACACCTTATGCTGGAGAGGATGTGGAGCTAGGGGAACTCTCCTCCACTGCTGGTGGGAATGCAAGCTTGTACAACCACTTTGGAAATCAATATGGCACTTTCTTAGAAAATTGGGAATCAATCTCCCCCAAGATCCAGCTATACCACTCTTGGGCATATACCCAAGAAATGCTCAACCACACCATAAGAGCACTTGTTCAGCTATGTTCATATCAGCATTGTTTGTAATAGCCAGAACATGGAAACAACCCAGATGCCCTTCAACTGAAGAATGGATAAACAAAATGTGGTACATATACACAATGGAATACTACTCAGCAGAGAAAAACAATGGCATCATGAGGTTTGCAGACAAATGGATGGATCTAGAAAAAATCATCCTGAGTAAGGTAACCCAGACTCAGAAAGACAAACATGGTATGTACTCACTCATAGCAGGATACTAGACATGAAACAAGGATGACTTGTCTGCCTCTCACATCACCAGGGAGGCTACCTGGAAAACAGGACCCCAAGAAAGACACAGGGATCGCCCAATGACAGAGAAATGGAATGAGATCTACATGAACAGCCTGGACATGAGTGGGGGTAATGAAAGGCGAGGGTTGAGGGAAAGAGAGCTTGGGGGAGCGGGAGATCCCAGCTGGATCAACAACAGAGAGGGAGAACAAGGAATAGGAGACCATAGTAAATGAAGACCACATGAGAATAGGAAGAAGCAAAGTGCTAGAGAGGCCCACAGAAATCCACAAAGATACCCACACAACAGACTGCTGGCAATGGTTGAGAGACAGCCCGATCTGACCTACTCTGGTGATGGGATGGCCAAACACCCTAATTGTTGTGCTAGAAACCTCATCCAACTACTGAGGGATCTGGATGCAGAGATCCATGACTAGGCCCCGGGTGGATCTCTGGGAGTCCAATTAGCGAGAATGAGGAGGGTTTATATGAGCGAGAATTGTTGAGACCAAGGTTGGATAAAGCACAGGGACAAATAGCCAAATGAATGGAAACACATGAACTATGAACCAATGGCTGAGGGGTCCCCACTGGATCAGGCCCTCTGAATGGGTGAGACAGTTGATTGGCTTGATCTGTTTGGGAGGCATCCAGGCAGTGGGACCAGATCTTGTGCTCATTGCATGAGTTGGCTGTTTGAAACCTGGGGCCTATGCAGGATTGTTTGCTCGGCCTGGGAGGAGGGGACTAGACCTACCTGGACTGAGTCTACCAGGTTGACCTCAGTCTGTGGGGAAGGCTTTGCCCTGGAGGAGATGGGAATGGGGGGGGGTTGGGGGGAAGGTGAGGGGGACGGGAGGGGGGAGAACAAGGGAATCCTTGGCTGATATGTAGAACTGAATTGTATTGCAAAATAAATTAAAATAAATTAAAAAAAAAGAATAATATCTTCTAATATTTCTCTCAGAAACATGTGCTAGTTTATGATTTCTTTCTGAGGTTGGAGGAATGTTAATCTGAATATTCCATTGTTGTAATAGATCACAGCCCTATAAGTTCATAGCTATGTTAGCCACATATGGTTTTAATTTTCCTCTCTGTCCTTCTGGACTTATACATTTGAGCGATCTTGTACTCTATTTCACTTGAGATAATGTTCAAATCCTTAACAGCTGAACTTTTGCCTCCTGAAGAGGCCAATTTGGATGCCAAAATTCTGGTGCAATTATTGTCACATCTGTACCTTTGTCTACTAAACCGTCCAAGAAAATATCATATATTCATATTTTTAATTTTGGTCTTTGTTCATTTATAGAAGTTTGCCAAAAAAATTGCTTTATTGTTTCTCCTGAATTTTCTATTTTCTCTCCCTGAGCTGTTCTATCACCCTAAGCAGCCTGTTTTATTCCAATAAGCATTTGGTTATTTAATTGCTCTGAGTAGGGGTTTCCTCTATGATGGCAGGAAAGGTCTGAACTTGTTTTGCTGTGGGGGTCTGCATTAGGCCTCTCTGGGAGTTTCCCTAGGACAGACACAAAGGATTGCCTTGTCTGTCTCTTGTTGATCTACATTCATTGGTCCAATGTTTACCCTTACCACACCTTCTGCATAGTCCAGAAAGGGGGGGCATTCTGTTGCCATTGTTCCTGGAATAAATATTCTTTCTGGGAATGCCCTGTTTATACTCCCTTTTCAAATGACTTTGTTTTCCACATCCAAAACATCTGACATTCCTCATATTTTTTGAAATGCTTCTCCTATCTACATATCCTCATGGCCATGAGACTCAACATTAATTGTGTCCCTGATCCAGTCCTCCAAGGATGCAGATCTTGCCTTTAATGGCCTGATTATTCTTTTGCATGCTGCATTCATGTTCTCAAAAACCAAAGATTCAATTATTATCTGTCTAGGATCTGAATCCGGTACCATTCTATTTACTGCTGAATACAGCTGTATTTAGAGTTTTCCTGCCTGACCCACAGTCAGGAAAAATCTCTCTCACATGCCAGTCCCACAGCTGCTCAGACCCAACCAAGTAAACACAGAGACTCATATTGGTTACAGACTGTATGGCCGTGACAGGCTTCTTGCTAACTATTCTTACAGGTTAAATTAATCCATTTCTATAAATCTATACCTTGCCATGTGGCTCGTGGCTTACTGGCATCTTCACATGCTGTTTGTCATCGTGGCAGCTGGCAGTGTCTCTCACTCAGCCTTCCACTTCCCAGCTTTATTCTCCTCCTTGTCCCACCTATACTTCCTGCCTGGCCACTGGCCAATCAGTGATTTATTTATTGACCAATCAGCAACACATTTGACATACAGACCATCCCATAGCACTTCCTCTTCTCTTTTTTTTTTTTTTTTCAAAAAGGAAGGTTTTAACCTTAACTAAGTAAAATTACATATAATTTGGGAATTTGGGTGTAGCTTCTCTTACTACTTCCTGCTGGAGGGGGGCACTGTATCTTATGGGGACACAAAGAAAATTTTAGGATTATGGAATAGTCCATGAGTCTGTATTGTCTGAGTCAGTTGCCTTCAAACCATTCTGGATGTTGAATCATCTGGGCCATGGTGTCATCAGAGACCTTTCAGGGGGTCTTGGCTGGTCAAACCTGATGTATCTTAATCTGGAACAAATCCATAGCCTCTGACTTTCTGTGGGAACAAAAGCAGAGTCTCCTTTCCAAAGCAACATATCCTTATATCCAAATTTTGAAGTCAAGGTACCTTTAAAATATACATTTTGGCATAACTCAACAGCTTTTACAATCAAATGTTTTTCTGCAGTTAAAAATCCCAAAGACAATACAATCCAGATTCTCTGTGTAATATTCATCTTCACGTGGCTTATTTTTTATATTAATTTTACTGTCTCTTTAAAGACTTTATTTTTTTAAACTATGTATTTGTTTATATAACTGTATATATCACCTTTTTTGTCTCTTTCAAGCCTACGTATATTTTACACACATTGTAAACTATTACATCTGAATCTGACTTATTGTAAATCTATTGCTTTAAACTACAGCAGCTGTGGCTGCTGCTCCACCCACTTTAGCTTCCCAACGTTTACCACCAGCTCTGGGAGCTATGCTTTTATGGGTCTATGCTTTTATCCAAGCAGCGTGTAGCCCAGAAACCTCTTTTTTTGTTTTGTACTAGGAAAGGCTAAATCCACCACGCAGCTTAATGTGCCACTTGCAGAGGCCTCATTCCCGCCATACTGCAGATCGAGCATGCACGCTAGGAACCCACCAGTATCTCAAACCGGCAGCTGCTGCTCATTTGATAGAGATAATTAGGAAGCTCTTTTTATCTCCATTTTAGAATCTTTTCTCAGGTTTTAGGTGGAAACTCTTGCCAACACGTTGGGCGCCATTTGTAGCTAGAGTTTTCCTGCCTGACCCACAGTCAGGACAAATCTCTCTCACATGCCAGTCCCACAGTCGCTCAGACCCAACCAAGTAAACACAGAGACTTATATTGGTTACAGATTGTATGGCCATGGCAGGCTTCTTGTTAACTGTTCTTATAGCTTAAATTAATCCATTCCTATAAATCTATACCTTGCCACATGGCTCGTGGCTTACCGGCATCTTCACATGCTGTTTGTCATCGTGGCAGCTGGCAGTGTCTCTCACTCAGCCTTCCACTTCCCAGCTTTATTCTCCTCCTTGTCCCGCCTATACTTCCTGCCTGGCCACTGGCCAATCAGTGATTTATTTATTGACCAATCAGCAACACACTTGACATATAGACCATCCCACAGCAGACAGCCTTTGTAAGAAATCTGTGAAGGATTCTTTCGGGCCCTGTATAACTTTCATGAATGATTCAATTTTCTTTTCTGCTTCCTCAATTCTGTTCCATGCATTCATGGCTGCCATGTGGCATAGAATTAAGTTTTGGTTATCATATAAACTTTGTCTTTGTATTTCAGCATATTGGCCTTCTCCAAGAAGCTGATCCTAGGAAATTTCCACACCTCTAGCTCTACACTGATTTTCTATTGTCTTACCTTCATCTCTATACCACATGTGCCACTGTAATTGTACTCTGACTCCAGGACAGCTGTTACCAATTCTTTCCAGTGTCAAGGAATAATCCTATTACAAATTGACCACGAGTTTAACATTTGCTTTACAAATGGAGAATGCATGCCATAGGATACTATAGCTTCCTTAAACCTCCTCAAATCTAACATTTCAACTGGAGTCCAATTAGTTTGTACATGCCCTTGATCAGGTAGTTGCTGTATGGTTACTGGATAAATTAAGTTTGATTGTTTGAAAACAGGCTGTCTCTCTGTAACTTTATAATCCAATCCTGAAATAATTTCTCCCATAAATTCTTCTGTCTGAGTCTGAATTTCTCTGTAATTCATTGTAACAGGTTTTTCTAAAGCTTTTATCTTGGCACTTAAATTGACCATCTTTAATAGTAAAATAAGGATAATTAAACAAATAATATTCACAATTGATGTTATATACATCCCATCAACATTAATCCTCTCATGTAATTGTCCCATTTTCAGACTGCCTAATGTTTTATCAAACAAAGACCAATTTTCTTCCATTGTAAAGATATTTCCCATTTTCTAATGTGGGAAAAAATTTTCTCTTTTAACTAGTTTCTCTCTTTAAGATATCTGATATCTTAATTGACTTACCAAGTCTGTGTAGAACAGTAGAAGTCTGAGGGAATTTCAAAACAGCTACCTAACATGGTTGCAGTCCAACATGGGAATCCAGAAAGAGGGAGACAGAGAGAGAGAGAGAGAGAGAGAGAGAGAGAGAGAGAGAGAGAGAGAGAGAGCATACTACCTACCAGGAGAAGAGAAAAAGCTAAAAGCTAAAGTCCAGCCACATGCTCCAGCTTGAGCCGTTTGGGGCTGGAGCCACTTGTAGCTCCAGTTCCTTTAAGCTCCGGCCACAGGAGTTGGAGATATAGCCACAAGTAGCTCCTGCTGTGTGTAACCAGACCACTTGTAGCTGTGGTCAAGTAAAGCTCTGGCTATGTGTAGCCAAACTCTTATAGCTCCAGCCATGCCTGGGGCCTGTAAACTCAGGCCGAGCTGGTGCCTGTAACCCCTGGCCTGTAAAGCCACAAATTGTTTTTTAATAAATTCTTGCCACATGGGCGCCAAATGCATCTGTCTCTGTGTTTCTTATTTAATAAGACTGTTTAGAAATTTGTCTACATATAGTTATAATTTTCTCAGTCTTACAACTTTAACTCTTAATAGAACAATTTGAATTTTCTTGCTAACAGAACATAGGAAAAACTTCTGATGTTTTCACATCAAACTTAAATATTTCCTTAACTTCAAACCAGGGTGCATTAATAGCAATAGGTTAACATACTTTCTGCAGACATACATTCAACTTTAATTCACTCATAACTCTTCCTTTTCTTTATAAATTTTTTAAACCAAATCTTGAACCTAGTTAGAAAAACCCAAACTTACACAATTCCTAAAAAACCCATATTGAAAAGCAATATTCTCAATCTAACCTTTAATTCTTTGAAAACTTTTAGCAAAACATCCAAAACTAGTTTCTTAATAAAACTCTTTACACTTTAAATTAATCTCTTAGTACACCCATTTACATTTCTTACTAACAAAGCATAACATTAATCCACTCAAATAACAAGAAAATATTTTTTAAATTAGACTAAGAAATATTACTTCTCCCTTTTCTTTATAATTTTTTTAAACAAAATCTTAAGCCTAATTAGAAAACCCAAACTTTTCCATTTAAATAGTTCATTTGTGACACAAAACCAGTTCTATAAGTAATTCCATTTTTACATAAAACAATTCATGAATCACCAAAGAATAAAGCATATATGCATACACAGAACTGCATCTTGAGTCTAGGTAGAAAAAATACATTTCTTCATCTAAACAGTTCCATTTTTAACACAAATAATTCCAGAAAACAGTTCCTAGGTCATCATTATAAGTAAATTCAAAATTGTCTCATTGTAATAAAATCACTATTGTTCATTTTATTGTTCATTTCTTAAGTCCCAAAATTTAAATAATAAATTCTGGTATCAGCCTTCCAAATATGAAGACATCCATAACCAAAACCCTTTTGTAGTTTTATCTCATTTTTTTAAGTTCAAAAGTAAATTCTGGTATCAGACTTTCACTTCCAAATATGAAGAATCATTTTACAACCAAAAACTTTTTGCAGTTAACAATTTTAGTTCAAACAAACATCTCTGCAACTTTCATTCTCAATCCAGAGAACTTTAAATTACAGTAACATTTTAAACTGCCCCGTTTTTTATGTTAGCTCAGGTTTTTATGTGTTGCGTTGATTTTCCATGGATCTCAGCTGTGGATGCCTTGTGCTGGTTCTGGTGTCTGCCATTCTTAGCCTCTTAGCAGCTTCTGGAGCTTTTAAAACTACTCAGACTGCCTGCTTTGCAGTCTGCTAGGACACTAACTTCTGTGTCTCAGGGTTTTTCACCATACATATTAAGCATAGACACACTCAACATTTACACTTTTTTTTTTTACAAACTCACATATAATACTTATTTATATACTTCTTGTTTACTTATATCCTTAAGGAAACTCTCTAAGACTACCTTAGCAAATATACTTTAGACTTACATCATGGCCACTTACTACATAGTTTTACTTCTTACAAGCTTATTACTACATATCTTGAAAAAATTCTATCGATCTATTTTACACACTTATACTATTAAACAAACTCTATAGGGCTACCATTAGCATATACTTCTTACAAGCTTATATTCTTTAGCATGTGTCTAACTTAGCAAACACCTAAAGATTTCATAACACTTAGAAGAGATTTAACATTTTCTAACAAGACAGAATAATTTTCTACTTCTTACTCTTAATTATTATCACTATCTCTATTAGAAAGATTCTCTTAACTAGACAGGAAGTACACAAATCATTTCTAAAGTTCAGAGCTTATAATCAGCTTTGATAGTTCTGAGAGTTCTTTTGAAATGAGATTCTATTTCTTTAATGGCTTTCTTAACTCTGGGATTTAGTAAGTTTTGTTGCTGAACATTTCAGATGTTTTACAACAACTCTATTAAGAGCCATGTCAGTTTACAGCAAACCCAAAAAGAAAGAGAAGAAAACCTTGTAAGGAGGTTTGAACCAAGCTTTTTGCATTTTCAATTACAGGACATCAGGAGATTTCTGCTCTCTTACCGGGCTTACTTTCAGAGTTTCCACCCTGGAGGTTTGAATCAAGCATTTTATGTTTTCAATTACAGGAGATTGGGAGATTTCTGTTCTGAGCTAGCTTTAATAGGTGTCTTTCCTTCATCCAACACACCAGCCCCGATCAGAACCGCACATGCCTCATTAGCATGCATTTGAGGTGGACATTTCTGAAAGCAACTTTTCTTGAGGCTTGTGTTTTTCCTTAGCCAGTCAGTGAAAAACAAAAGCATTTACAACAGAGCTTTTCCATAGTTCCTTCAGAGATATTTTCTCCCACTGATAGATATTTGTCATTTCAATTTTTCCTCCCCACCAGATGCAGAGTTTCAGATATCTCAGGCTGTGGCTCTGTTCCTCTGCTAGTGCCTTTGGAAATAGAGTCTTTCTCCCAGACAGTTCCCAGTTTTGTCTGTTTATCCTCTCTGCCCCAGAAACATTTCCCAGTGCCACAAGTGGCAGCTTTTCTGTTTCTGAAGGTAGGGGCTTTAGTCCGTGTCTATTTTCAGGGTCTGTGTGGTTTGCATACAGACTGAAAATCAAGCTTCTGCTTTTTTAACAAGGGAGGTTTTTTGCCATCTCTAAGCTCATATTAGGACAGGTGTATCTCCCTACATTTCACCTGGCCCAGTCACCCAGTGGGTTGCGTTCCTTTGTACCTGCATTCTCAGACAGAGCTTATCGCCTGAGGCAATCACCCTTAGGGATACACGCCCTCATCTCACTGGGAGTCATTTGAAACCAAGCTTTTCTCAGAAAGATGCTTTCTCTGATAGAAAAAAACTTTATTCCTGATTAGTTCTCCATTCTGCCCTGGCTGGGCTCTTTCCCCAGACAGCATTCCTGACTCTGAAGCACAACTGCTTCAGACACAGTTCAGCTTTATTGCTTTCCCCAGCAGCCCATCCTGTCAGGGAAGGATCTGCCTTGGCTCTTTGCAGCTCTGCGCCAGCAACTTTCCTGAGTCTATGGCTAAGTTCTAGCTGCAGGAGAATTATGGCTAGTCACCTCTCAGTTGTTGGTTGGAAGTGAAGACACAACACTTAACAGAGAGTTTCAGCTCATTGCTTCAGGGGATCTTTGTGTTAGGGCAATTAGGAGCACACTTTCATTCCAACAAGTGCTCACTCAGAAACAAAACCCTTGATGCCTCAGCTCAGCTGCAACTAAAAAGCTTGGCCTTTTGCTTTTCCCACCATAAACAGTTTCCTGCCCTATTGGGCTCTTTGTGGCTCTTTACCTGCACTCTCCCAAGCATTTCCTCAGGGGACTCTGACCCACTGGCTTTTACTAGCCTGAAGAGACAGAGCTTAGAAGAGAGGTTTTTAGGAACTTGTCCCAGCCTCCCTCATTGCAGGGAGGATTTTTCTGGCTTGAAAGAAAGATCTTAGGGAGGTTTTGCTGTCTTAAGAGGTTTGTTGTTTTCCATTAGAGCTAATCACAGGTGATTCCCATACTAATATCTTCAGGTGATTCTTCTTCTTTGTACTTTACTGAAAGAAAACAGAAAGCTCTGAAAGGCTTTTTAGAGAAAGATTAAGTTTTTCCCAATATAGAAAAATTAAGGCTTTTTAGAGAGAGATTTTTTTTTCCAAATTTTCCAAGGAAAGATTTTAGTTTGAGATTTTTTTTTTCCCAAGAGAGAGAAAGACCAACTTCCCCCAAAACTTCTGAACTTTAAGCTTTTGGGTTCTTACATCCACATTTTTGCCTCAGGGAGAAATCACTTTCTCCTGACACTTGGACTTAGTATTTCAGCTGTCCCTAGGCCAAAAAGCTTTCATAGGAATCTTTTTTCTGCCCTTTAAGTTCAAAGATAGATTTTTTTCCCAGTTTGCGTTCATAGCCCCCAAAGTTAGAAAATTAAAGAGTTTTTCTGTCTAGTTACCTAACTTATCTTAAGTAAATTTTTTCTACACCATATTACTACACTATAACTTATACTCATTTTTTACAGATAGAAACTGAGAAAGAGATAGAAGATAGAAATCTTGATAGAGGAGATTTTTGCACTGCCGCATCAGATACACTTCCAGTGCATTTTTCCTTTTCTCTCAAGGATAAAGCCCCCTGCCCTCATTCATTTCTTTACTCTCACTTCAACACTGGACTGGACACTTCAACTGACAAAGCCCTACTCTCACTTTTGCCAAAAACTCTGCATAAAACTTCATATCACCATTATTTCCTTTGTCTTTAGTCCCTATTCCTTTGTCTTTAGTCCCTGTTCATGGCGTCATTCTGTGGGGCAGCTACCCACCAACCCCACAGTTCCCCAGGATTTCTTGAGTGCGAGCAGCAGGAAATATTAGATAGAAGGATTTAGAGTGTGGAGATAAACAGATAAAAAAATACAGGATTGCCTCGAGAAGGCCTGGAACCTATTCCAATGGGCCCTGACTGTCTCTGCCCCAGGGTATTTATAGAGACTCCAAGGGGTGGAGCAAAAGACCTCCTCCCCCAGCACAGCCAAGTGCAGACCATCTCAGACACCTGCACTCAGGCCCGTGGTCCAATCATCCTCACTATGCAGACCTGCTGGGTAAAGCCACTAGGAACCTGAAAATGATCTCCCACACTCACCTGAATTGATCTCAACTGAACTTCTGCTAAAAGCTAAAAGCTTAAAAGGCTCTAGTTCCTGGTCCTCACACTTTATATATCTTTCTGCTTCCTGCCATCACTTCCTGAGATTAAAGGCATGTGTTACCATGCCTGGCTGTTTCCAGTGTGGCTTTGAACTCACAGAGATTCAGACGGATCTCTGCCTCCAGAATGCACAATAGATTGACCACATCCCCCAAGCAAATCTGATCGTCATTCATTTTGAAGGAATCCATAGTTTTTGTTTCCTGTGGAAACAAAGGCATAACTCTCCCCCAACATAACATATTACCTAACTTCCATTCTGAAGTTAAGACATTCTTAAAATATATGTGCTGGTTCAATTCAGCAGCCTTTTCTACAATTCAATCTATCTCAGCAGTTGTATTTTGCTCATTAGCATTTAAAAATTTCAAAGTTAACAAAACACCATACAGGATCCAGATGCCCTGTGTATTTCCCACCTGTATGTGGATTATTCTTTTATATTACTTTATTCATTTTTCTAAAGACTGTTATTTTTAAACTATTTTTCTATGACTGTCTATGCCCATTTTCTTTTATTTCTTTAGCATTTAAGCATCTTTTTAAGCATACTATACCTGTTCAGATGTTTTCTCCACCTGGACCTGGCTTTACTGAATGCCTGCAGTGTTCTCTGACCATGGGAGACAAACATTAAATGGCCACACCAGATGCTGCAAGGCTCAGATTAGCACATGGCCCTGGCAGCTGGCTCTGCCTGCTTTGGGCCCTCAGGTAATGGCAGGAGCCACTCCTAACTGTCCAAGCCATACCTAACCATCCCAGCAGCACCTAACAGTCCCAGCTCTGGGAAGCAGTGTGTCTGGTGGCAGGCATTTCTATCTAGTCTCCCACCCCAGTAGCACAGGCTGCTGAAGAGCTCAGCTATATATATTAAAGGGGTCTCTTAAAAGAGCCATGCTTCTGTACACTGCCAGCAGAGCCCACCCGAGAGACCATGGTCACCAGTAAGCTGCATCCAACACTGTGGTCGGAACTTTTTTTCAGCTTTCTCAGGCCCTATGTGGATTTACATGCTGTGTGTTGGGCACCAATGTAATTGGTCTTTGTTGTCAGACTGCCAGCTTCCCAATAATGACACAGAGAATTCTTACTAATATGAAATCTTGGCCTTAGCTTAGGCTCATTCCCAACTAGCTCTTATAGCTTCTATGTTCTGTCATGTAGTTTTTTTCTACCTCTCTTCAATTCTGTGTTACTGACTTGTTCCATGTCTCTCTGGTGTCTCCTGTGTGCCCAGATTCATCTCCTCTTCCTCTCTCCCCCAGAAAATCCTGCCTATCCTCTCCTGCCTAGCTATTGGTCATTCAGCTCTTTAAACCAATCAGGTTCCCTAGGCAGGTGAGGCAAAACATAGACACACCTTCATGCAATATTAATAAATATTCTGCAACAAGGTGTGATATAATTTATGAGAGGAAATAAAATCACAAGTGGAGCTTGTGTCTGTGAGAAGAGCCTATAGAGAGATGGGACATGAGAAGTTGTGTTGTAGAATATTATTTTAAGATGTGTTACATTTGTTCATGCTATGGAACATTTGTTTTGATGATGCAAAGATGTGTTGCATTCTTTTATGCTGCATTTGTTTAACTCTGTGAAGCTGTGTTACTATGCCTGTCTAAACACATCATGGTCTGATAAGCAGCTGAACAACCAATAGCGAGGCAGGAGAAAGGACAGGCAGGGCTGGAAGACAGAAAGAATAAATAGAAGCAACAAGAGAGATCAAGAAGCAAGAAAAGGAGGAGGATATCAGGGGCCACCCAGCTACACAGCAAGTCACAGAGTAAGAAGTAAAGAAAGATATACAAAATAGATAAAGATAAAAGTCCACAGGCAAAAGATAGACAGGATAATTTAAGAAAAGCTGACAAAAAAAAACCCAAGCCAAACTAAGGCCAGGAATTCATAAGTAATAATAAGCCTCCATGTGTGTATTTATTTGGTAGCTGAGTGGCAGGCACCCAAAAGAGTAAACAACCAACTACAAAGTTGATATTTAGAAAAGAGGAAAAGAAAAGAGAAAGGGGAAGGAAGGAATAGCTTCTGAAAAAAGATAAAACTGACTAATATCTCATTGGCAACAATGGAAGCCAGATTACAGTGGAATATCTTCAATGTACTGTAAAGAAATAACTTTTGACCTAAAAGTTCAAGAATATTGGGGAGCAGGGATAGCTCAGTGGTACAGTGCTTGCCTTGCAAGCATAACATCTGAGTTTGATCCCCAGAATTTGCATTGAAAACAAAAAGTTGGACATAGAGGCAAGGGCTTGTAACCTGTGCTTGGGAGGTAGGGATAGGGGATCCCTGGAGCTTACTAGCCAGCCAGCCTACGCTATTTGGTGAGTTTCAGGCTAACAGCACATGCTGTCTCAAAAACTAAGGTGGATGGTCCCTGAGAAATGACATTCAAGGTTGCACTATGACCTATACACAGGCACACATGCACTTGCACAAACATGAACATTCACACACATACACAAGGTAGAAAGTGTTGATGCAATATACCCATGTCAACAAGTGAAATATAAAGACTTGAAAGACTTTAAATTATCTTTATTCATCCTTTCCACTGTTATGAAAGGAAAGACCTGTAGGTGCAAAGTATAAAACATAATTTGCATAGTTCTGTAGTTTTACATATGAGTTAATTGGTCTTGTATTTGCATTTGAAAGTAACGCTTTGCAATGAGTTTGAACAGTAAAGTTCTGCTAATAAATTAAATTGTTAAAATGTATTTACTAGATTAGTGATGAAACTACTAACTATCTCAATATTTTCTTTCCTTCTACATCATTAGTTTTAGGATGAATGGCTGGTTAATACAAGGAAGTAGCAGAAATAAGAAAGGAAATCACAGTGTCTTTAGTTGTTTATTGTCTCTGAATACCATTGCCCTTTTCTGGTTCAAAGTATTCTCTTGTGCCATACTTCCTTTGAATCTTTCTGAACTCCTATATTCATGGGCTTTCTGAACACCAGGTACAAATGGTTACAAAGAGTGGAAGAGAACGTGTATACTGCATTTATTTACTCTGTTCATGTTTGTGCTCCATTGCCCCATCAAATTTCCCTAAAAATTACAGTCAATGATAAAATCATTAGAAATTTCAACACAGTGATATCAGAACATTAATGTAAGTACAAGTAACCTCTGCTAAGTGGTCACCTGTTGTAGAATATTATTTTAACTATGTAAAAATGTGTTACATTTGTTTTTGCTGCAGAATATTTAACTGTGTAAAGGTGTGTTACTTTTGTTTCTGCTGCATTCATTTAATTATATAGAGATATATTGCACTTGTTTCACCTTGCCTGCCTAAGACACCTGATTGGTCTAATAAAGAGCTGAACAGCCAATTGTAGTTGGAGAGCTTCTCTCCATCTTCCACCAAGTCCCGGCAGTCCCGCAGCCCACTTATAACATAAACACACAGACTCTTATATTACTTAAACTGTTAGGCCTAATAGGTCAGGCTTCTTGCTATCTAGTTCTTATATCTTAAATTAACCCATATCTATTAGTCTATAAGTTGCCACATGGCTCATGGCTTACCAGTACCTTACATCTCACTTTTCATGGAGGCGGCTGGCGGCATCTCTCTGACTCAGCCTTCTACTTCGCAGAATTCTCCTCCCTCCTTGTCCCACCTGTACTTCCTGCCTGGCTACTGGCCAATCAGGACTTTATTTATACAGAGCAATAGCCACAGTACTTCCCCTTTTCTTTTTTTTCAGAAAGGAAGGTTTTAACTTTCACATAGTAAAATTACATATAACAAAACAATTATCAAGCAAGAATTACACTTACAATATCTAGTCTATTTATAATATCTAGTCTATTTGTATTTGGCAAAATTAAAGAAGATATCCTATCTATCCTATATTTGTGAGTCTAAGGTTTCATGTCTAACTTATCTTTTATCATAACTAAGGAAATTATAACTATCTAGTCTTCAACTACACCAAAGACCTCAGAAGGATATACTATTACCTGAGAAATGGGAGAAGGACTCAAGCAACTTTCGGGAGTCTTGTGAGAGTAGACAGAGACAGCTGGCAGCCTGGACAGTCACCTGATGTTCCTCTGTAAAGTTGGGGCATCTGTCTTTAGCCCATAGGCCTAGAGTCTCTCAGTCACTTTTCTCTGTGTCCTGTAGAATGTCTGGCAGTTTCCACTGCAAAGCAGGAACCTGAAGGACCATTTTGCCAAGCAAAGTTCAGTGGTCACCTTTCTATGGTCCTGCATGTCCAGTCAATCAAGAAGTCCAGGCAAGAACAGTTTCTTGCCCAAATGGCTATTTTTGCCAAGGCGAAGATAAGCTCCATATGTAGTGTCTTCGATATCCATCCTCCTCTCTGAAGTAAATCAGTGCTGCCAGGAGCAGACATGTCTCACTGTCCAGAAAGTCTAAATTTTTAAAACATTTTAAATGCCATATTCTGTAGGTCTTTCAAGTATTTGAAGATTACCCTATCTGAAATATATCTATATATACCTAGAAAACTTAACTAATGTGCTACAAGTTTGACTATCATAGAAGACTAATTATTAATCTGTATTTCTTAATTATCCATTACAATCTAAATGAGTTACATAAACATAATACCTCAAACAAGAATAGAAATATATATACAGTATAACAAAATTAAGTTTAAACTTCTATCAATAAACTAAAATCCATAGCAATGTAAAACATTTTAAACAAGTTGCTCTTTAAAAGTAGATTTAATAATCTACCCTTTCATCCTATCATATCTATAGCATATCCCCTTTTCTTCTTTAGAAAGAGATTGCATTTATAATCAACCTGATTTAAATAAAAATATTGGTTTTTCCCACACCAGAGGGCTCTTCTGATATGGGACAAAAGAATCTCTCAACCTTTTTTTTTAGCAACATGTTTGAGTTTAGAGAAGGAGTGAGCCAATTCCATCTCCAAAGACAGCTTGGTATATTTGGGAATTTGAGTGTAGCTTCTCTTACTACTTCCTGCTAGAGGGGGGCACTGTATCTTATGGGGACACAAAGAAAATTTTAGGATTATGGAATAGTCCATGAGGCTGCGTTGTCTGAGCCAGTTGCCTTGAAACCGTTCTGGATGTTGGATCATCTGGGCCATGGAGTAGTCCGTGAGACTGTATTGGCTGAACCAGTTGCCTTGAAACCATTCTGGATGTTGGATCATCTGGGCGATGGTGTCATTGGAGACCTTTCAGGGGGTCTTGGCTGGTCAAACCTGATGTATCTTAATCTGGAACAAATCTATAGCCTCTGGCTTTCTGTGGAAATGAAAGAAGAGCCTCCTTTCCAAAGCAACATATCTTTAGATCCAAATTTTGAAGTCAAGGTACCTTTAAAATATACATATTGGCTTAACTCAATAGCTTTTTTAATCAAATGTCTTTCTGCAGTTAAGAATATCAAAGACAACATAATCCAGATTCTCTGTGTGATATCCATCTTTATGTGGCTTATTTTTTTATATTAATTTTACTGTCTCTTAAAAGACTTTATTTTTTAAAACTATCTTTTTTATATAACTGCATATAACTGTATATGTATTTTTTTCTCTCTTTCAAGCCTATGTACATTTTTACATGCATTGTAAACTATTCCAAATGAATCTGTCTTATTGTGAACCTATTGCTTTAAACTACAGCATTCTAAGACTGAAACAGTGCTGTGGCTGCTGGCTCCACCCTGTCAGCTTCCCAACATTGCGGTGGTACATTTACTGCCAGCTCTGGGAGCCATCAACTCTCAGAAACAGTGGGTCTATGCTTCTATCAAAGCAGCGTGTAGCCCAGAAGCCTCTTTTTTGTTTGTTTGTTTGTTTTTTTTTGGGGGGGGGGGGTACTAGCAAAGGCTAAATCCACCAGGCAGCATAATGTGCTGCTTGCAGATGCCTCATTCCCGCCATACTGTAGGTCAAGCGCACACTCCAGGAACCCGCCATAGGAGCTCAAACCTGCATGTTTCAGCATCTAGCCACCCTTATGAGACATGAAGCAGGAACCTGGTTTGGGCTCCGTTTAGAACTGCTTATTAAATAGTCTCAACTTTAAGGTGGAAACTCGAGCTGTTGGGCACCATTTGTAGCTGAAGTTTTCTCCAGTCCTGCCTGGTCCACAGTCAGGACAAATCTCTCTCACGGGGCAGTCCCCCAGCTGCTCAGACCCAACCAAGTAAACACACAGACTTACATTACTTATAAACTGTATGGCCATGTGGCTCAGGCTTCTTGCTATCTAGTTCTTATATTTTAAATTAACCCATATCTAGTAATCTATACCTTGCCACATGGCTCATGGCTTACCAGTATCTTACATGTTGGTACTCATGGCGGCGGCTGGCAGCATCTCCTGACTCAGCCTTCCTGTTCCCAGAATTCTCCTCTCTCTTTTCCCACCTATACTTCCTACCTGGCTACTGGCCAATCAGCATTTTATTTATACAGAGCAATATCCACAGCAGCTGGTGTATTTATTTTTCTTTTCCAAAGAATTATATTCTCAAAGAGGAAATATTTTAAGGTACATTATATAGATTAGCAGCTGGTGAAAAGAGTGCTAGTTGAGATAAATACCATTAATCAACAGTTGTTATTTACTCAGCTCACAAGGAGATTGGACTTAAGGCATAGTTTATTAACCAGCTTAATAACTTGGTGATATATCTCAGAAAAGACATTACAATAATTTTTGAAGGTGATCTGGTCAGTTATATAAAAATTCCTGGATATCAGCTAGAAAGAGATGTAAATCATAACTAAATGAGGGTAAAGTCACTTTCCTTTCCCAAGTCTCCTGTACTTCCCAGCTATTAATCCTTAATCCTAAAATATTAAATGATTTCCCTAAATAATATGAAACACAATCTTCATTCATTAAAGTTTGTTATGTGCATTATTATAATGTCTAGCAAATACCATGTAGTAAAAAATATTTTGGACTTTTTCACACCTAAGAGAGTATAGTTACTGTGAGAATTCTTTTAAGTATCAACACACATGTGCATGTATAGGTGGGGAAAAGGTGTCTGTGCATTTAACTACCAAGTAGAGCCTACATGAATGTCAAAATGGTTAATGATATCATAGAGTGGTGGGATTCTAGCTGGAATTCCAGAGTCTTAAGAGGATGACTGTTTAGCTTCTTCTGAAGGTGTTTAGCCTCTGAATACCACAGTTCAAGCCTACTGCTTCATTTTCTACCTTTGTGCTTAGTTAATTTTCAGGTAAGTGACTTCACAACTGA